>NW_005871202.1:2065382-2424723 GCF_000147115.1 Myotis lucifugus | reverse complement strand
GTGAGGGGGTGGGGGGGGGGGTGGGAGAGAGCTGAGTTTCCTGAACACTCCGTCTTCCTCTCTCTGTCTTCCTGCCCCTTGGTAGCCCTTGGGGAACCTGAAAAAACTCCTTTGAAAACCATTAGGCCATATGATCTACATGTTCCCTTCCAACCATAAGACGGTTTTGTCCTGGCCAGTTTAGCTCCGTGGTTAGAGTGCCAGCCCAGGGACTGACGGGTCGTGGGTTCGACTCCCGGTCAGGGGCATGTACCTGGGTTGAAGGTTTGATCCCCGGCCTAGGTCGGGGCACGTGCAGGAAAAAAATATCCACAGGTGAGAATTAACAACAACAACAAAATACAGTTTTCACCCAAATATCTATGATTTGGAAAACCCTCTGCTTATGTTCATAGCCATAACAAAAATCATTTATAAATGTGAGGTTTAAAGTAGTCAATATCAACCCATCACAGGAAAGTTCACTATATGTTTTTGCCTGGATTCACTGGAGTAACATTATTTGTAGCGATGTGTATGGACACATATACCTTCAGGTATGTGTCTATACCTGCAGGGAAGGTGCTCACAAGAGCATATGGGACAGTTCGGAATCTGACAATGCTATTCAATTAGGTTCCGTTCACTGAGCATTTATCGGGCACCCACTGTGCAGCAGCCGCCGAGCAAAACTTACAAGGCTCCCAAGGGTTACCAAGATGAATGACAGACTCTTTTCTCAATTTATTTTTGAAGCCTTCCCCGTCTGAGATTTTAACTTTTTAATACATTTGAAGTCTAAAAAGTGTAAGGTACCTTGGGAAAAATTGGCCTGAAGCACAGAGAATGCATAAATCAAAAAAAAAAAATGAATGTCATTGAACAGGTCAGGCATCTTGTGGCCACGTATGGGAAATGTGGACCAAGGGTCAAGTGGAACTGTCCCTGAATGGAGAGCTGCTTTGTTCTCTTGTTTATTAGCGTTGACCCATCTATACTAATGGATTTAGCAAGAAAGGAAGTAAGTGGGGGTCGGAAGCGGAGTCACTCAATCTCAGACGTCCGCCCTTCATGAATATTAATGCTGTCTTCAACCAGCGCCTATTGGCAGGGCACAGCCTGAAGGCTGAATACACACAGATGAGTTCTGCTGCCCCTTATCACATGTTCATTGACAACAAGCCCCCGATGGGCTCATATTGCATCATGTGCCTTCAGTTTTATCCAATGAAGAGGAATTTCCCTTCTCTCAAAGTCCCAGTCATGACTTTGTGTGTTCCCCCAAGAGGTGTATTTTCTTTTTAAATTGATTTTTAGAGAGAGAAAGGAAGAGAGAGAGAGTGAAGAAGAGGGAGAGAGAGGGATATTAATGTGAGAGAGAAACACTGATCTGTTGCTTCCCACACGCGCCCAGACTGGGATCGAACCTGCAACCTAGGTATGTGCCCTGACCAGGAATTTCCCCATCACCTTTTGGGATACAAATGACACTCCAACCTCTGAGCCACCCAGACATGGCACAAGGTGTATTTTAATTTCTAGAAAACTTGACCATTTATTAAACCGCAATTACCCTGAATGAAAACAGACTTAGCTTATAGGAATTAGCTTATTTTGTAAGAAAGCATGAAATAGGCATTTCTTTCCATCAGTGCATTTTCATTGGACCCTTGAATGTCATCATGGGACCACAGTCCTGTGGCCCACGACATGGGGAGGCTTGGACACGAGGACGTGTAGACTGTGATCAGCTGAGAGGAGGGTCTGTGACTGTATCTACGACCAGTTTGCAATTCTGTTCGGAATTACTTTGAGAAACACAAGCTGAAAGGGGAAAAAAAGGGATATATTTCTTCCTTGGACCAAATACTTTGGGAGAACTCAAAGTATTTACTTGCAATGCTAGAATAATCTTAGAAGTAAAGAATCAAGGCCCACACAGGTCACAGGACTTGTCCAAAGATACTCAATGAGTCATTGACAAAGCTGGTACCTTCCAGGCCTCTGCCTCCGGTGTGGTCTTCTTTATATTCAGAAGATTTTTTAAAAATTCCCCAGAGAAATAAGCTGTGACTTAGAGATCCATTTGATCTCGGTGACTGCTGAAACCCAGACCAAAACCAAACCGAACAGTACGAAGGCTTTAGCAACTACAATGTAATTCTAGTGCAGTTTACTGATGCATTTAACCTTCAATATTCCAAAGCAAACTCAAAGACAGTAGATACCAGAATAAAGACAGAAAGAAAGAAAGAAAGAAAGAAAGAAAGAAAGAAAGAAAGAAAGAAAGAAAGAAAGAAAGAGAAAAACTAAGAGAAAACACCTTCCTAAAAAAAGCGTATAAAAAATTGGAAAGAAAGCTAATAGTATGTTTCAGATCTCTCTCCGCCACCCTGCCCCGCCCCCCGCCTCCTCCTCAGCCATTGCTTGCTCTCCTGTTTTCCTTGCAATACTAAAGGGCTTGTGCTGATGGCAGGTAGACACATGTGTTAAGAAGACATGTGGAAGGTAGCACATTTTTCTTTCCCTTTTCTCTTTTTTTAACATGAAGAGGTTTTCAGAAGGTGCAATGTTAATTCTTAATCACGGTGTCTTCCCCAGTGCCCTGAAGGGTGGGGGCTGTGTGTGTGTGTGTGTGCGGGGGGGTGTTGATTTGTGTGGGTGTCTGGGAGATGCCAGACAGTCCCATGTGACTCCAGACTGGGCTTTTCTGGGAGGCCTGACCCAGGGTCCGGCCAGTCGCTGGGAGGCAAACGACAGTTCTTGCTCGAAGTCCCACTTTGATAGCTGAACGCTTACATCGACATCTTTCCTGAGAAATAAACAAAACCCCTTAACTTTTAATGCCAACCTGCTTCGGGGGAAGAGCAGTGATTCCTGTTCCACCACTGCTATTAAAATGTACAGGCTCTTCTTTAGCTTCCACGTTTCCACGCCCAGTAATTCCTCCAAGTTAAAGAGAGAAGCAGGCTCAGTGTGACAGAGGTTAAAAAGGGCTGGCGATGATTTTCAACACGCACATTTCCTTTTACTGTGGGGATAAAAGCCAGCAAAGCATAGCAAGAGAGATGGTTTTTAATACTGAGGAGGAAGATGCAATATATATGTACAAACTAGATGCTTCACGTGAATTAGTATTTACATGTCTTGTAAGCTCAAGTAATGTATGTTTTTCATTATTTTAGTAAAATTAAAGAACGGGCACTCAGCTATCTTTAAAATTTCATATGGCTCCCGCTCGGTGAGGCACGCCACGTCACCTTGCTGTCATAAATTCCCATGCGAGGGCTGCGCGAACACTAAACGCGGCCGTAATGTTTTTCTTTTAAATGTGAATTGAAGGGAAAATACTAATCGGTGGTAACATGTTTATGTGAGCCATTATTAGAACTTACCGATGAGAAAGCTGACATGCTACTTCCTGGGGCTTTCCTATGCTATGTGCTTTTCTACATTGCAGGCGTTCCTTGCAGAAGGTGGGAGAAGGTTCTTTGCCATCTCCTGTGATTTATGGGCCTGCCACTGGGGACTGGCTGTGGGAGCACTCTGGCTTTTGTGACTCGGGGGGAGGAAGGATGTGTGAAAAGTCGAGGAGGCCCAATTAGAGAGAGGCCCTGGGAAAAATGTAAAAAAAACCCATCCTGCTGAGCGGCAGGCATATTTGCTGGATGACAAATGTCTGGAGTTCTCAGATTCACAAAACGAGCGCTCCCCCTGGCCTCGGCCCCCTCTGCCATGTAGGTGCCTAGGCCGGGCAAGGGGACCACCTGGAAGGGGTGCTGCCCGCACAGAGGGAGGCGGCTCCCTCCTCTTCCTCTCCCCGGGCTGCAACCAGCGTTGGGGTGACAGGGCTGGGCAGCTGTCTTAGGAGCTGCATCCCCAGCAGCCCCCGCGAGCTAGCGTCTGGGACGTTTCTGTGCATTTTGTCAGATGGGTAAGAGGCCGCTAGGCTTTCTGTGAACGCCTGAGCTCCCAGGCTTGTATCTGCCGCTCAGTTTTAACTGAGGGATTTATGCCATTTTGCCACCTTGCGAGGTACGTTGGACATAACTGCCTGGTGATGTATAGAGGGATGATTTTTCACTGTGGGTCCACATAAATCTGACCGGTCTACGGCCCTTTTCAGCAATCACGAGCGAGAGGAGAAATTCTTCACCCGTTTTCCTTGGGAGAAATTAAATACGATCTTCACATTGTTAACGAGACTATATTCTCCTACTTATCAGGAGATCGCTTCATTGGAGTTGTCACCTCCAAGGGCATTAATTGGATTTCAGGTGCAAAAAACAAGGTTTCATAAGGAGAAATACAGACACCGTGCAGCTTTCATTATCCTAAAAGAGGCATCATATTTCAGCCCGTTAATGGGAGTGAAGTAAAGCATCATGAGAAAGAAACCTATGCGTGGAAGCTGCGGATGTCCACAGGCATCTTCCTGACAACAGCCTAATGAACACCATCTCCCAAAATCTCATCTGCAGGCAAAACGGGGTTGTTAGTGTGATTAGTAAAACAATTGCCACCTTCTGGCGCAAAGCGATGTCAACAGCGAATAATCCAGGGATGCCCTTTGCTTTGTCCTGTCGAGCACGCAAAGCCACCGTGAAATAGGATCGGACGGGCCCTTTCATTCCCTCTGAGAATTAATTCTCTAACTTCAGTGGAGAGGAGGCCGCGTGCTCTCCCCCCAGCCAGCCGCTAGACACGAGTCTGCGGGAGGCCATACTTTCCTCTCCCTCGTTTCTAGTGTGTGCGTGGATGTGTTCCCAAGTATTATGGCGATTCCTCTGTTCTTTCCACAGAGTTCCACCAGAAAAGAAAACAAGGCTAGAATTTTCCCAAAGGCTTGATGACTGAAAAATTACAATTCTACATCGAAACTGTTTATGAAGAACCGAATGGAAGGTCACCTTTCTTCAGGTGCACACAGTCTCCAGCTGCTCTGTGAGGGGGCTGAGCTCCATCCTGGGTTTACTGGGAATTTCCCCAGAAAGGGCCATACACATGGAACTGGTGGCAAACTTCAGTTACAAAGTGTTTCTGCTCTCCCCAACAAAGTCAAGCTCATAGCCGTACAAGAAAGAAATGCTATATATACTCAGCTATCAAATACCCTCCGCTGTGCATTACACGTATTTTGAAAATAACAATTCTACAGCATAGTACCTTGCATTGAAGAATTTACTAATCTTAAATGAATTGCAAGTAGAAAAAGGAATATGAATGTGTAAATGTCCGTCTTCTGCATCTCACAAAATTATCCTCTGTGTCAAATCTGTGAATGATGCCTTTAGTTTTTAAAATTCCGCACATTTTCTACTTCTTGAGCTTCTAAAGTTGATAAAGCAAATACAAGATTAAAAACAATATAATCAAAGATTAGGTGATCAATAACACATTTCTTCTCCATCAGATTATTTCTTCCCTGTACAAAATTCCTGTTTGATTTTTCAGTTAGTCCAAATGTCAGAATGATAGATATGAGAGAGTAACCGACTAACTAGGGAAATCTCTGCCTAATAATATTCAGTATAAAGATTCAGAATGATGCTTCCTGATGGATTAAACTTTCCCCTGCTCTGCCTCATTAGGGTTCTCCCAATGTGATCCAATCCAAACCTATTACTTAATATACATCAAACAGTAAAACTGCATAAATGTTCACTAGTACAATAGAAGCTAAATGAGCAGTTTCAGATAATTTAATTAAGTTGTAGGTTCTTCTAATATAATTGTATAAGTATGTGAACTTTTAACTTGTGTTAACTCAATTTCCTTATGCTTTCATTTACCATTTGTTGGGGACATTACAGTGATTAGCCAAAGTCCTTCCAGCTCCTAATGTTCTCCATAAATTTTGATTTAAATTGACTGTCACTTTCTCACTATAATAAAGTAGATATTTGACATCTCAAAAAAAAAAAAAAGAACTGGTCTAGTATATTACGTTGTCAAGAAGTGGAGCTTTTTTTCTCTATCATACAAAATCCACATAAAATTTACCTTAATAAAGGCCATTAAGATTAGTCAGAATGAAGTGGGTGGAATACTACATATTCATAGACATGCTTATACTTTAGAAGGTTTTGAAAAAAAAATAGGCTCCTATGTACCCTTGGTATTGAAAATGCACATGATATCATGTTCCCACCTAATTGTGAATTGGGTGGCTCTCAATATCTACCTGGTGAGTTTGTCAGCATTCAGGAACCCAGGGTAGTAAGATAGGAAATTCACTCAGTGGAGGTCAAAGATAAGAGTTGGCCAAATGGGTAACCCACAACTATCTTAGCTCAGGTAAACTAAAGTAAATAACAAATTATGCCACTGTGCTCTGAAACTTTTCAAGGAATCTATTTATTTTGAGCCCAGCTTTTGAAAAAGTCAAATTATGTTCTCACAAAGATATATTTACCCCAAACTCTCTCGATAAGGTTTCATTATCGCCAATTACTGTCCCTGATGTTATCTGGACATTCCAAAAATAGAGGCCTGAGTTCCGTGTCTGGAGTGACCTGAAAAATGCAGGAATGGTAACAGATCTGGTTTCCAGGGTCAGTGCTGGACTCTGCACCGGATGGATGAGAGACTGTGGGCAGCCAGAACTGCTTGAAAGTATCAGGAAGGCTGGGAGTAATTGTATGCATGGGCCAAGGAATGTCAGCCCCTCTGGCTAACGGTTTCCCATAAATGACTGCTTTTGCAGTGTGTTTGGCAAGAGTCTTCCCAAGCAATGGCCTTTTTAAAGCACTTTCTATGTACAATGCAACCCTCCACTGTAGGACCTTCCTGGCACCTATTCAAGAGGAATATTACTTTAAGTAATAGTAAAATTAACTGAAGTTTATTGGGCATTTACTGTATGCTAAGCAATTTATCAGCGTGCTTTTCATTGATTCATGCAATGACTCTTGAGTTCGCAACTATGAGGACCCCTGTTTTATACACGGGATACCTGAGGCACAGTGAGATGAATTAAATTACCAAAGGTGGCAAGCAAGGCAGCCTGATTTTAGAGACGATGTTCTTAGCCAGGCCATTAAAGTAGCCTTATTGCAGCCGTGTTTCCCCTATTGGATGGCAGTATAGTGAGACTCTCATACATATTTATGAATATTCAATGGATAGTTATGTGTATGAACATTGAATGCTATATCTTAAGGTAAATGTTTTCTTGTAACATACGTAGTGCATGATTGTAAAACAAGTTAGACAACGTAGATAATCCAAATGAAGGAAATAAAAGTTGTTACTAATTTCACTACCTAGAGATGACTGCTTTGGGGATTTTCCTTTATATTCAAGTAGTCTTTTATACCTGTCTTAAAAATAAGAATTTAATTAGCCTGAGCATGTTCTTTATAAGTTTTGATTGAATAATCTATCAGGAACATCTTCCAATGTCTTGAGATATATCGCCATGACATCTCTTATAGTACGTGCTTGACTGTTTCAATTTTGAGAGAAGTCAAGGGGCAACATTTGACAGCACCGAGCCTCCACCTGAACCTCACGTGCGGTCTCAGCTGGAACTCTCTTTGTTTCTGGAGTTTTAAAGTGGGGAGAGGGGACCAGGGTATTACAAGGACCCGTGCAGCACACTCACGCACAGAGACTCACTGTTCAGCTACATATGTTTTCCACCCTCAGTATCTCTGCATTGTAGGGACAAGCCAATATTTTACACGTAAGGTTTTGTAACTGAGTACTCCTAGGTAAAAGGATAAAATAATTGCTAACCACGGAGTAGTGCGAAGCCTTGGGGACGGGGCTAACGGATGCCTGACCTTTACTAGAGAGCCGTGGTCACTCTGTTGCCTCCCTCCCTGACTGTGCCCGAGGGTAAAGGGTGGAAGTGACATCTTTACTGAGGCCTCCCTGGTCAAATGCAATCAGATTGACTGAAAGCTCTCAGAGACCTGAACAGCAGTCTCCTACGTGGGCAGCACCCGCTGGCCAGAGACATGACTGATGAGGAGTCAATGCTACACCATTACCAGACAACCGTCTCAACATCTCATTGAAAACTGCAGTGAGTTAAGGTGGGTTTTGAATTATGTATTAAACGGAGCTTCCAAATATAGCTTTGGTTGAGTATTGCAGTGAACTGTCTCTGCAACATCCATGGGCACAAACCATCGCTCTCCTTCTCTCATTTGCTGGCCTGGTTGTCACTTCCTATTAGGTTTCACTCTTGACTGTGGCATGCCAGCACCCAGCACTGAACCTTCACTCCTAACCCATCCTCCACCCCCTGGCTCTTCAGTCTTTGTCTTGAGCCACAAAAGCTGGCAAGATCTCCCATTTTCTTCAGAGCACATGAACTCTGTCTGCAATTTTGACGAAATTGCAAATGGTACACACTGTCCAGGGGGGAACAGTTATCCCTGTCAACCCTCCTCCGGTATGGAAGCCCTAGTTACAGTCTCACTAATCCCTAATGGAGGCTGTGCAGCTCACTGCACTCTTCAGATTCATCAAGGCCAGTGTCCAAAAGACTCCCTGGGGACTTAGCTGCGGGTGCCAAGAAGAGTTCTTGGTACCTGAATCTCTTTTTAAACTCTACGCTCCCTCCAGCACAAGGTCCCATTCCTCCCAGCTCCCCCACCCCCCCTTTATTCCATTCAGTTCTATAACCAATAAGATCAACCAAGTCCTGTTAAAGCAGCCTCCTAAATACTGACAAAGTCGATTTCTCTCTCTCCATTTCCACGGCTACTCACCATGGAGCTCAGGCCACACCCATCTATTACTTGGACACCTGCAATCGCATAGCAACTTGTCTCTGCACGTTGACATTGTTCCTTCTCAACACAGTTATCCATGATAATCGGAGTGATCTTTTTTATAAAAATTTATCTTTATTGTTGAAAGTATTAGATATGCCCCATTTTTTTCCCCATTGACCCCCTCACTCATCACCCCCCTCCCAGGCCTTCACTACACTATTGTCTGTGTCCATGGGTTATGAATATATGCATATAAGTTCTTTGGTTAATCTCTTCCCAACCCCTAATCCTTCTTTCCCTCAATGAGCAAAATGAACTGATGAACAAAATAGATCCAGAAACATAGAAGCATGGAACAGAGTAATCTTTTTAAAAAATGTAAATGAGGTGATGCTGAAATCTTTATGTGACCTAGGAGAAGGATATTCATACATCCCAATTTGCTGAAATTGTACCAGTTTTTGCTTGTTGTAATAATTATTAAGGCCCCATTCACTCTCAAGAGTGTTCTGCTTTAGAGAACAAATTATATGGTCATATTGCCTTTGAGGCCTGACCTCACTGGCCTCTGTCCACCTCTGTTGCTGGATTTTTCTGAGTGAGAGCTACACTGATTTACACGACATGGGATGGACCACGTTCCCTTCCACCCAGGGTTCATGCTGTTCCTTCTTTCAGGAATGCTTTTCAAATCCTCTTTCCCTTCTACTTTCTACTCATTCTTTTGATCCTACCAGAAAACAAAAGGCAGGGACCTCTTTCTGTTTAGATCAAAACTGTTTTAAATAGTGCCTGACACATAATAGGCACTGAGTAAATAGTGGCTGAGTAAGTTAATCTCAGGCTACTTCCTCAAGGAAAACCTCCCTGTCTTTCCTTCTCCCCCAGGCTTTGTTGGATTTCTGTACGAAATGTTTTAAAACCATGCACTTCCTTTCAGGACATGTATCTCAGTGTGTGACCATACAATCATTCTTTCAGTAGACATGGACTTCGATGGGAGCAAGGATCCTTTCTGTTGGGCCTACTTTTCTGTGTGTAGCCTGTCCCACACTAATCTAAAAACATGTGTTGAATGAATAAATGAATGAACATTATGACAACAGCATTCTAGCAGGTATTTTAGCAGTTCTTAGAAAAATTACATATTGTCTTATTCTCTAGAACAGCAGTTCTCAACCTGTGAGTCGCTACCCCTTTGGGGGGTCGAACAACCCTTTCACAGGGGTCGCCTAAGACCATTGGAAAACACATATATAATTACATATTGGTTTTGTGATTAATCACTATGCTTTAATTATGTTCAATTTGTAACAATGAAATTGGGGGTCACCACAACATGAGGAACTGTATTAAAGGGTCGCGGCATTAGGAAGGTTGAGAACCACTGCTCTAGAAGCTTATAATGTAGTCGAGGGAGAAAAAAGACAAAAATACACAAGTAGGTGGCAGTGCAAGATGATGATTGACTCAAAACCTTAGAAATTATATAGATCAACCCTAACTGATCAGAGCAGTATTGAGTAATGATCACAGTGATAGTGATCATGACAATTACATGAGGTGTCTGCATAGCAAGTAGTTGTACAAGTTCAAAAGTGAAAAATCCTGCTGTATCCCTGAATGTCAAGTAAAGAAGTAAAGAAGAAGTAAAACTTGAATTCAGTTTTGAGAAAAATTCATTCTCTAACAAATTCTTCTTAAGTATTTTTATACAACAAGACCCAGTCCTTGCCCACGTAGATTAAGGGTTGGCAAAGCTGGCCTTCTGTTTTTATAAAGACTTCTCAGATATAGCCACACCCATTTATTTACATCTTGTTGATTTTCACACCATAACATGAGAACTGAGTAATTGCAACAGAGATCATATGGAGAATATTGACTATCTGGCCCTTCACAGAGGAGGTTTGGTAGCTGCCAAGTTAAATTCTCAGGGTTGAGTCGGGGAGACGGCTGTAGAACACCTGCAACTGTGTGAGATCTGGGCTGAGAAGAGGCATGTCAGGAGCTTCATGGAGGAGGAGGTGACAAGGAGAGGAGAGATTAATTAGTCAGGAAAGGGCGCCCGGAAGTGTGAGTGATGTTTTGAAGAATCAGATAATCAACAGGAATCTGATTACAAAGAAATAAGAAGGAAAAAGAAGATACATGAAAAAACAAGGTGAGAATGCAGGAATTAACACATCTTATTTGGGGGAAATACATAGAATGTCCAGTTGGGACCATGGGTTCCCAGTGGGATGCCCAGGGTGAAAACTTAATTGAATGTGGCCAGAGGAATTACACAGAGAGACCTGAATGTTCAGCATTATCCAGAAAGGTCAAGGGGGCTCTTGTCCAGAGAAATGATAGGAGAAAAGGGAATAGACTTTGAAGATTCCCTGTAGACAGGCACATCTCCACCATCCATCTCTTAACTTTGAAGGCTCTTGTCCAGAGCAATGATATGAAAAAAGGGAATAGATTTTCAGGCTCTGGTTCCTATGACATGGAATGGGAGAGGACCTGGGAGACCAGGATGTGTACTGAAGAGGATAGAAGAGACTGGAGAGCAAATTTAGCCCAGAGAGGGTTCTTGTCCACGTGGTGTTTGAACATTTAAAAAAAAATTAGCTGACTACATTTATGAAAGTATATTTTACACTAAAAATCTAGATTTCGACAGTTTCTTTAAAAAGCAGAATATCCAGCCAGCGTGGCTCAGTGATTGAGCATTGATCTATGAATCAGGAGGTCAGGGTTCGATTCTTGGTCAGGGCACACGCCCAGGTTGCAAGCTGGATCAACAGTAAGGGGCAGGCAGGAGGCAACTGATCAATGGTTCTCTCTCATCACTGACATTTCTATCTCTCTCTCCCTCTCCTTTCCTCTGAAATCATTTTTTTTTAAAAAAGCAGTGTACCTGCTACCACTGGGCCTGCATTCTTAAATGAGGATGGATTGCAAATGAGCTGCCTTGTGAGGTGTTGGCCAGAGCAGGCTCACTTAATCATGTAACTAACCCCTGTGGGCTTTGGAGTTGGTGGCCCATTAGACCATAATCTGGAAGTAAAGTTTGAAAAGTCTTTAATTAGAATGGAGCCAACACATTCACCTTTCTTTCTTGCCCTGAACTCTTATCTACTGACTATTCTTTTTGAAGCTTGAAGAGGATTCACCTCTTTCATTTTTTTCCCCAGTAGCAAAGTTTCCTTCTCTGTACCCCGCCCCCCAATGTTAATTAGGTCATTGTTTTCTCCCTCATACAGAAAGTAGATGGACTTGTGTGTTTTTTAAAAATTTATCTTTATTGTTGAAAGTATTATAGATGTCCCTCCTACTTCCCCCATTGAGCCCCTCCCCCACCCCATGCCCACCCCCAGATCTTCACCACACTATTGTCTGTGTCCCTGGGTCATGCATATATGCATATAGGTTCTCTGGTTAATCTTTTCCTGTTCCCACTCCCCCTTCCCTCTGAGATTCATCAGCCTGTTGCAGGCTTCCATGTCTGGATCTATTTTGTTCATCAGTTTATTTTGTTCATTAGACTCCATACATGAGTGAGATCACGTGATACTTGTCTTTCTCTGACTTGCTTATTTCACTCAGCATAATACTCTCCAGGTCCCTCCATGCTGCACCTCCTTCATTTTTAAACATGGAGGGTGTGTGTGTGTGTGTGTGTGTGTGTGTGTCAGACTTTTAATTGGATTATGATAGATCTTGTAGGTGAACATCTGCCTTGAGGTTAAGACCTATGATGTAATTCCATGGTAGAATATCTTTCTCTTTTCTTCCTCATTAATTTCTCACAGAACACGTCTTACCTGTGTGAACCACCCATTCTAACCCGCTCCCCTTTCCCTAAGAGTGCAGGTTCCATCTGCTCCTTCTTGCTGAAAGGACCACGACAGATTTTGTTTATGCTGTTCAGTAGCGTTTCATTTTTAATTCTTCCTCAAACAAAAACTGTTCCTCCCAAGAAAGTCTTTTAAGAGTGTAGCTGGTGTTTCATTATCAAGAGGATTCTTTAAATTCCTTCATATAGTGCGTCTCTCCCTTTGCCTGGCTGTTAAAAATAGGCTGAAATGCACTTCAGTATGACTGGATGACGTGTGATTCCCAGCGAAGAAGATGCTCTAAGTGGCAGTTAATTTGTCTGCAGTCGGGCAGAGCTGGGGTACTCCCGGTCCCCTCCCTCAACACTGAGCTTACTGTTGCAACGCTGAGCCATGAGGAATGCAGGCCCCGAGATGGATTCTGCTGATCCAGCGCTTATACACACAGGACCAGGTGTAAAGCCTGGTTGTGATCTGGTTACATGTGTTTTATGATTTGAGAAAAATGACTTGGCCCTTGAAAAGCAGTTTAGGTCAGAGTTCTGGGTCAAAAGCAGCTAACAGAGCTGGGACCCTGCCAGAGACCCGGGAACTAATTTTTAGAGTGTTATAAAATTGCATATTATAGGATTTCTGTGCTACTGAGGACCAAGAGTAAGGTCGTATCCTGGTTGGAAAAGGCTAGCCACAAACCTAATGTGGTGACCTTGCCTTTGTCCTGCCTGGCCTGCAAAGTGAGGGGGTTGAAATAGATGATGCTCAGGTGCTTTCGTGCCAAGCCTGGGAGTTCAGAGATGGATGGTGGAGCCGTGCCTGTCCACGGGAATCTAGGTGTTCCTGATGACCTGACCGAGCCCCCTTGCCCGGGCCAAGGAGCTGCTGAACGCCCCCATATCTCCCAGGGGTCAAGGTGGAGGTGGGGCAAGACTGTGTTATCGGAAAGTCTGTGTGATGAAGTGAAAAAAGTGTGGCTTTGATTTCAGACAGACTGAGGTCCGCATTCAAGTTCTCTAACCTCATGGTTGTTGACTCCATTCCTCTGCCTTTGGTTTCCTGTTCTGCAAAGGAGGATCATACCTGTTATATTAGTCAGCGTGGGCGGCCAAGTCAAAGTACTGCAGAGCGGGCCGTGGGTGTGCATATGCCTGCGTGCTTGTGTGTATGTGTAGAGCATATAAGTATATATCCATTTCTATATAAAGAAAGACAGCCCAGCTGGTGTGGCTCAGTGATTGAGTGTCAACTTATGAACCAGGAGGTCACAGTTTGATTCCCAGTCAGGGCACACACCCAGGTTGCGGGAGGCAGCTGATCTATGGTAGTCTCCCATCATTGATGTTTCTCTCTCTCTCTCTCTCTCTCTCTCTCTCTCTCTCTCTCTCTCTCTCTCCCTTCCTCTCTGAAATCAATAACAATATATTTAAAAAATAAAGAGAGACAGGGATACAGAGGAGGAGAGATCCTGCAGGGACATGAGAGCTGACAGGCCCCCGGAAGGCATGTAAGTGGTAAGGAATACCTTCCTAGAAAAAGAGCATCGAGACAAGACAACCGAGCAACCATCGAGACAAGACAACCGAGCAACCAGCAATGTTTCCCACTGTGTATGTATCATCAGTCGCTAATGGCATTATTCATCATTTTCACTGAAATGAGCTCCTAATGGATAAGAATTTTTTTTTTTGCAATGTGTTGACACTGTCTTAAACTTTAGTATACTTTTGGTTTTTAAATAATTAAAAAAACTCATTTTTGAATATGATTTTAGCTTTTCATAGCCATAAGACCGCATTTTAAAAACCTGGAAGTATAATGTTTGGCCAAAGAAGATAAATGATGTAGAAGAAAATATCAAGGGTGTTCACTATTTGAATTCGGGAACAACGGGAATGGACAAAGAGAAAAGCGCAGGCACACATTTGAACCTGCAATTACTATGCATGATCCAGGAGCTCTCTGAGCTGGTATTAGAATAATGACAATGGTTTATATCCAGAGATGCCTTTGTCTTTCCTGTGTGTGTGCGTGCGCTGTATACAGGTATGCATGCATGCTGTGTTTTCCTTATGATGGCCCAGGCTTTGCAAATAGGAAGAAACAACTATCACTTACCTGGTGTCTAAGACACCCGGCACATGTGGATTACAAAGGGTGTGAGCATTAGGTTGAGTCTGATAAAGGGATGGGCAGGTAAACAAACACAGGGTGCATCCTCCAGCTGAGGGACCGGAAAGAAAGCAGCAGGGAGATGTGGCCGAAGGGCCTGGGAGGAAGTCCTGGGAATTAGTTTGAAACATGTCCTTCCTGTCAGTATCCTCCAACCAGAGGAAGCAAGATAAAGGCCTGAGAGAGTGGACTGAATATGGCGGAAGTCACCTATGATGTTATGATACAAAGCATTGTCATACATACTGTACAGTGGAATGCTGGTGTTTTCATGCAATAAATGAAATGGGAATATTAGCTCCCTTCTCTCTTTTCAAAGTTACCTCTGAATTCTTCAGTTCTACATTTTTCACTTTGCTATCCCTGGGTCTGTCACAAACGTGGAATTAGTGACTTTGCTCTGTCACCATTACCTGCCCACAAAGCTTTGTTTTTCTTCCTCTGGCACGGAATTAGAGTTGAGATTTTTCTAATTCCATATTGTATTTAATTTTGTGATTTTTTTCTATTGTATTCTTCTAGGTGTTAAATCCATTTGCCATGGGGAGGCTTATATAAAATCTAACACATTAGTTTGTTATCAATGTAGAATTTTTATTTTGGTATACTATAAAATGTTCATTTTTATGGTTTGTACTGATAAGCAATGTATGTCATCAAGTTTTACTCTAGATTATTAATGAATTTATCCATCTTTAACTTCCAAAGTTTTTCATGCTTATAGATTATCACTAAAATGCATCACCAGAGATGTGTCTTTATTTATGGCACCTTTGTGCATGTGTGTGGGTAGAAGAGAGCTATTACCAAAATATTGAAGGAGAACTTAGAATGCAAAGGGAAGTAAGGTTTAGAAGCTTATTCAACAGTTAATTAAATATCCTTTTGAGAATATAACACTGGAAGCTGTTTTCATCAAGCAGGGAAAATAATGCATTTCTTCATTTAGTTTTCATTTATCAGTTGCATTTAGACAGTTTAATTGCTATAATGAAAACTTTCTTTAATTCTCATCCCAGGGACCAAACTACATTTATTGCGTAGTAGAAACAATCTAGGTTTAAAAAACAGTGATGCTGAATGAAACTCCACATGGAGGTAGTATTTGTTTTCTAACTTTAACAGACAGAGATTCTCTATTCTCCTGAGTCTCAAGAATGAGGAGCTTCTACAAAGCCCACTGCCATTCTCAAACTTTAATTTTGCAACCATGGCACAGATGGGGCCTTTCGGAGAAAACACACATGAATGTCTTCACCCAACTCATGCTCAAGCTCCCAACCCTGTTGAGAGGTGTTTTGGGCCCAGCTGGTGTGGCTCAGTGGTTGAGCGTTGACCTATGAACCAGGAGGATATGGTTAGATTGCGGTCAGGGCACATGTCTTGGTTGCAGGTTCCATCCCCAGTAGGGGGCATGCAGGATTCTCTCTCATCATTGATGCTTCTCTCTCTCTCTCCCTCTCCCTTCCTCTCTGAAATCAATAAAAATATATTTTTAGGAAAGAAAGGTGTTTTGTTCTACGGGTGGAGTCTAGTGGAACTAATGAACACAGGCTGCAGGCTTGGAGAGAGGCGCCTGGAAATCACCCCTCTACCGCTGACTGCAGGGCTACGGGATCCGCCGAGCCTGGGCTTCTGGGCCCGGAGGGAAGAACCTCCCCGCCAATCTCAAGGAATTGCCTCGGGAATGACACACCTGGCATGGCACGTGACCGGGCCGGTGCTCCAGAACCTGCTAGGCCCCGGTCCTGGCAGATAGCACAGTCCACTCTCACAACGATAATAATAGCAGCTCAAATCCTAGTGATGCAGCTGAACAGGAGAAAAAAAATGACCCTGGAAAGCAGTCCTAGATAGAGAAATCAGACCGTCAGTTAATGGAAGCACAACTTTTACAGCATAATTAAAGCAGGCTGAAAAGTAAGTAGATTAAAATCACGCTGTACTGCAGGGACCAGGATGGCGGGTCCCTCGGCGAGGGGGGAAGTCTCAGCGCATCCGAAGGGCCTCGGAGAATCACCAAGACTCCAGCCTCAGAGCGGCGGCCGCCTGGGGAGGCAGGCCTGGCTTCCTCCAGGTAACTCGGAGCTCTCACAGGAGCTCCTGGGACTGAATATACAGGGAAGACTCTTTTAATTATCGCTTTGGGTCGTATCTTCCAACGCTTTGGTCAGGAGCGTTGTCAGTCGATAATGCTAGAGTGGCTCATCAGTTTGCCTTCAGACTCACAGTGAATGCATGCAATCATGTCACTGTAGCTCTCACGGAGACGCTCTGAACCCCAAGTGGGGGCGGGGGTGGGGCTCATTTATGGCCACGAATAAGCTGCCGAAGAGTGAGGCAGCCCAGCCTCGGGGCCCTTTAATGAACACTCCATTCATGTAAGATGAGTCCCTGCCCCAGATGTCATATCTGGCCTCCGCAGTGCTATTTCAGCATCACTCAGCAATGGACAGATAAGGGCGTATCTCCGCAAGTTCCCAGACGGAATGCTGCCTGACCCTCATCGCTGAAATCTTACTCTCCCCTCAGCTCTGAAGGGCTGCACGTGCTAGGGGGGCGGAGGGGAGGCAGAGACACAGAAAGGACACTGGGCCGGATTGGAGATAAGGAACCTCGCGGAGCAGAGATACCCGTGGTGGATCCTGCAGAGCCCAGGCCAGGGAGACAGATGTGGAAGTGCCGCTGGAAAATGTGGCTGGCTCTTCTAATGTGTCCTTTGTATTCAAGCTTATATCTTCACTATGATCCTTGTTTTAACATGTGCAAAAAACACGAGCAAATAAAACTTCGATAGGAGTCAAGACTTTCTCAGTCTCTATTCTTACATGTATTTCCTAACGGACTTGGCTAAAGATGCAAATCTTGGCTGTGGTGGAACCAAGACCAGAACCCCAATCTCATTATTATTGTTGTTACTATTATTGGTCTTGTTATTGTTTATTGTTTTCTTTGCAGTTTGCCAAGAGCTTTATAGACATAAAAACATCTGAGTTGACCTGAATGGGCATTTCTCCAAAGAAGATAGATAAGTGACCAACGAACACGTGCAAATATGCTCGACATCATTAGTTATTAGGGAAATGAAAGCGCAAACCACAATGACAGGCCACGCGCTCACCGGGATGATTATACTATAAGAAATGAGGAAGGAGAAAACGTGTTGGCACGGATGTGGAGAAACTGGAGTATAAAATGGTATAAGCCACTCTGGAAACTGGTTGGCAGCTCCTCAAAAAGTTAAACATAGAATACCAGGTGACCCAGCAATTCCACTCCTAATTGTATACCCCCCCAACTGAAAACAGATCCTCAAACAAATACTTGTACATGAATATTCATAGCAGCATTATTCACAGTAGCTAAAAGGTAGGCATAACCTGAAGGCTCATTAGCAGGTGAACAGATACACACAATGCGGCTTATACATTAAATGGGGTATTACTTAGCCATAGAAGGAATGAAATGCAGGCGCATGCTACAGTGTGGATGAACTTCAAAAACTCAGTGAGAGAAAGGAGACACAAAGGTCACATAATGTTGATTCCATTTCTATGAAATAGTCAGAATAGAGACAGAAAACATTAGTGACTATTACATAAATGACTAGCAGCGGTTCTCAACCTGTGGGTCATGAACAATGAAAATACATCCTGCATATCAGATATTTACATTATGATTCATAACTAGCAAAATTACAGTTATGAAGTAGCAACGAAAATAATTTTATGTTTGGAGGTCACCACAACATGAGGAACTGTATTAAAGGGCCGTGGCATTAGGAAGGTTGAGAACCACTAGAGGCCCAATGCACAAAATTCATGCAAGAGTAGGACTTCGCAGCCTCGGCTGCCTGGATCCCTCCCTTGCAGCCGCGGCTGCAGCCCCAGCTTCATCCCGGAAGGATATCCTGAAGGACGTCTGGTCTAATTAGCATATTATGCTTTTATTATTATAGATAGCCAGAGAAAGCCTCCTGTGAGATTTTTTTTTTATAGAGCGTTAGTTCTTAGAAAATCGACAAAGCACTATTTTCATAATCACTCAATGAGGTCAAAATGTCTTAGTCTAGCTTTTAGGGTTGTCCACCATTTTTCAGACTCATTTCCCAAGACGGAAGCCAAATTGGATCTTTCCTACTTTTTCTATTCAAAATAATATTATTAGCAAATAGAAAACATAAGGCTTATTATAGGCTAGCCCCAGTGCTAAACACTTTACATATACCGTTTCATTAAATTTCACAATGCCCAACAAACCAAGTGAGGAAACTGAGGCTAGAGAGAGAAAATACATATAAAACTGGTGGAGGTCAGGACAAGGATTTGAATGCAGACAGTTTGGTGTTCAAACCGCCTGGTGGAGGTGCTGGTCCTGATTTCGGCTTTTACTTTCCTGTTTTCGTGATTTCTATTCCCAATGCCACATCCAAGAAGGGCTCCCTTCCGCGCTTCTGTTTTCTCTAACTAACCTGGCCCTCGGGGCCGGCGGGGCCTTCCTCCACTTAGACTGACCCAGGAGAGCACGTGTCTTCTGCCTGCTGCTGGCATTTATCCTTCTGTGGTTCTAATCATCACACTGTGAATTGGATGTAGCAGTAAGAGGGCGGAAAACATGTCTAACATTTGTATCTCCAGCCCTACCTAGAGCAGTATCTTGTTCACGACTGCTGTTCAATAATTATTTTTCAAAAATTCTTATAGATTACCTGCCAGGAAACATTGTCTTAACATAGAACTTCTGTTAAAATTTATTCATAAAAATGGATTTTAGCCCTTCAATCTTTTATTAAGTGCATTTTTTTATATTCTGAGGGAATTAAATAAATAGGGTGAACCTTAGTAAAATATTCTTAATTTTAACTCAAAGTGCTTAAAGCATGAAGTGTTAAAACGTATTTTTATCCATGTGCTTACCTGCCCAACCTTGAGACTAAAGGGAAAAGAAATTGCTCTTTGTAAATCTGTTACGTTAAAGCTCTTATTCTCATGAGTTTCATGATGGGTCCAGATAGAGAAATTAATTTACAGAAGTAGTCAGCATAACTGCTCAAAAAATGCAAGCGTAAACTACTATGCACTTTTGGGTGACTTCTGCATATTTCAATATTCGGTGCATCCCCTTTAAGGTGTTCAGATTCACCAGCTGTAGGAATACTTATAAGATCACAGTGCAGCACAAAAAACAAACTGTTATTGAAAACAAGTGAATCAGCACATTGTTCGCTGAATTGTTTTCTCATGTGACTCATGCTACTTAAGTAACTTTTTCTTTGTGATTGTTCATTTATCACATCAAACATTCCTTTCCACATCTGCTTCTTTCAGAACCAGAGCACGGGCTCTTTGGAAATGTTCAGTAGAAAAATAACCGTCTGCTCTGGATTTATAAAAGCAAGACCTTTGAATGGGGCCAATCACTGAGGGTTCAAGATCTTTCTTAGTTTTTGAAGATACAAGGGAAGCCATCTAATGTTCAATGTCGGTGTAGTGTGTTTACCAAGAAGATTTCATTTACATAGAGCTCCCAGCACCAAACTTCAAAAAGCCCTTCTGCTTCCTTCACATCTGAGCATGTTCTTGATAGAGCTCATCCCCAAATCACTTGGAGTCCAAAGTGTCCATGCAAAACCATTGATCTCAGAATGTGTCTAAAACACCAACCTTGAGACAGGCTGCGGTGTCCCGTCTCTGTGACAGACAAATAGCTGGGGGAGCACTGCCATCTGAGCCCGGCGCTTTCTTGGGTAGTCATAGAAAGAAAGGCTTTTTAAAAAAAAATATATATATATATATATTGCCTTGTCATTAAAGGACTGCAAAATCCATCAACACAGTATCACTTTACATATAAAAGTAACAATATGCATCGAAATTTCAGCCATCATGTGAAAAATAAACAAGACAGTCTTTAAATCAATGTCATTCCCAAGGAATCAGCATGGACATGTATTGACTAATCTTATAGCTAAAATGGAAAATATATGTAGCCCTGGCCTGTGTGGCTCAGTTGGTTGAGCATCAGCCTATAAACCAGGAGGCCATGGTTCCATTCCCGGTCAGGGCACATCAATGATTCTCTCTCATCATTAATGTTCTTTCTATCCCCTCGCCCTTCCTCTCTGAAAGAAATAAAAACATAGTTTTTTAAAAGAAAATATATGTAAATTTGACTGCTCAGTTTTGTCCTGGGTGCTTTTGGCTGTACCCTCAACATGTAGACACAAATACCAAATTGTGAAGGAGTCTCATTCACAAAAGCTTGGTATGTCCTCTTCAAGGTGCTCAGCTATCCTATGTGAGATTAAGTGTCTGAGTATGTGGTGTGTGTGTTGCAAAATGCAAGTTAGCCTGATAGTCAAGCAACTATTAGGACATGCAATCAAATACAGGCTGATAGTCCAAGTGAAGTGGATCAAAAAGGTAACCCCTGATATGTGTACCCAGGAATATGTAGAGTTTTTAGAAATTGGCTAAAAATAATTGAAAAGCTCTAATAAGGAAAATATTAGTTAACATTTTATTCTATGGTAGTAAGAACACTCACCATGAGGTCTACTTTCTTAATAAAATTTTAAGTGTAGAATGCAGTATTATTGATTATAAGTATAATCAAATACTTAATCTTTAATTTTACTTTTTACTTTAAAAGCACAAAATAGAGACAGACTCAGAGAGAGTAAGCAGACAGCTATAGTCGTGGGGGGGGGCAGGGTGGGTGTTGGTGGGAGTGGAGGAATTGAGCATAAAAGAAAAAAGATCATGGACATGGACAGCAGTGTGGTGATTGCAGGGGGAAAGGAGTAGGTAGGGGTGGAAGAGGGAATGGAGGGATAAATAGTGATGGGGAAAAATAAAGAAAAAGTGTTTAAAAGCACACATGAATGGGAGCAAGAAGTGAGACAGCTGCCACTGGTTTTGCATAACCTTATGCCAATTACTAAATAAATACACACGTGGATACCTAGGGAAGCATTTCATAGAGCACTGGAGGAGCGATAATCACATTAGACTCATCATGTATTGCAATAGGACCTATTTACACAGCACTGAGGGTAATCCAAACGGACGTGTGAAATTCACTCAAGAACCAAAGTGTCTGCCCAGGAAAAAAAGTAGAAGTCTTTTAAATAACTGCAATTTTTTTTAAAAAGGAAATGATTGAAGGCAGAAGTGCACCAAGATGGAAAAGTAAGCAGCTGGATGAAGTGAGAGCCACCTGACCCCAGGCTGTGTGCCCCCAAGTCCCGCACATCAGCCGAAATGACTGCCTTCCACCCTAGGTCACTGTTTTCATTGGGAGCCAACTTCCCCGCCAGTAGCAATTTGAAAGCTGTAGAGGAATTTGGTGTGGGAAGGATAAATCAAAGGACAAAAATCAGCTCTAACACCACTTCAAATTGCTTTCCTGCTTTTTTTTTCTCTTGAAAGAATTCTGGTCAGCAACTTAGAGCAATCCAACTCCAGGCAACCCAACTGTAGGCATTTCGTTGAAAAAGACAATTTTATTGAAACATCCAAGTGAAACATGACTTGGTGAGTTTCACCCAATGGACTAAAGTCTGAACAACATCCTAAACTTTCAGAGACAGGTGATGTATTGAGATATGTAACATTTCTTTACTCTCAAAGAGGGAGCTAACGAATATATTTCCATGTCATATTGTAAGTGCCACATATCTAAGGTAATGCATATATCTGTCTAGGCAAACACATGCTTCTTTTTTTTTAATTTAAATATATTGGGGTAACATTGGTAAAGTATGTGCTTCTTAATTTCTAGAGAAGTGTGACCTATAATATTTCAGGTCATTGTTTAGAGATTTTAATTCTCTAGCAATAAGCACCAGAAACATCATCTGCTTAATGTCAGGAATTACATCATTATCACTCTTAGCTTCATGATATCTTAAAATTCATCTTCAATATGACTATGCTTGTGTGTGTGTGTGTGTGTGCACCAAGTTGAACTTTTAAACTAGGGATTTGCTATAGAAAATGTTTTAGGTGGTGGTTCTAGGTAACCCATAGACTACTCATTCCTATGGAAATACCACAGTACCTGTATTGGGAACATTTTCCTGCAAACAAATGGGTGCATTTGTATGCAGCTCCTTATACATTTAGTTGAGCTTCCCTCTCAATAGCGAACCAAAACATTTGCTCCTATTTTGTATAAAATTACCTTAATGTTTATCTTAGGTATGTTACTGAAAATTAAAAAGCATCATTAGCAAAACAAAAATGTGATTGCGTTTGTGCATTTTTGGTAAAACTGGTTAATATTTTGACATTGGTTTCCATTCAGCGATTCTCAACCTTCTGGCCCTTTAAATACAGTTCTTCATGTTGTGATCCAATCATAAAATTATTTTCGTTGCTACTTCATAACTGTAATGTTGCTACTGTTATGAATAGTAATGTAAATATCTGATATGCAGGATTGTCTTAGGCGACCCCTGTGAAAGGGTCGTTCGACCGCCAAAAGGGTCGAGACCCACAAGTTGAGAACCGCTGCATTAAGTGATAGGATTCTTTCCAATACTGTAACAATTCAAATCTTTTTGATAAGGGCAAGGCAAAGCTTAAAAAATTCGATATGTGGTTCTCAACCTTCCTAATGCCGCGACCCTTTAATACAGTTCCTCATGTTGTGGTGACCCCCAACCATAAAATTATTTTCGTTGCTACTTCATAACTGTAATTTTACTACTGTTAAGAATCGTAATGTAAATATCTGATATGCAGGATGTATTTTCATTGTTCGAGACCCACAAGTTGAGAACCGCTGCAAGTCTAATAAGTATATTAATGGTTATTATTCTTTAAAATCAAGGAGGATCATAAATGGAACAAATGCAGGCTAAA
Organism: Myotis lucifugus; assembly: GCF_000147115.1. NCBI lineage: Eukaryota > Metazoa > Chordata > Mammalia > Chiroptera > Vespertilionidae > Myotis > Myotis lucifugus. The sequence continues at coordinate 2,401,158 of NW_005871202.1, read as the reverse complement.
GTTATATCTGTAGCATAAAGAATGCATGTAGTTGCTTATAAAATGAGGCCAGTTTTCAGTTTGCATCCTTTTGCCATTGTTGCTGATGCTCATACACATCCCAGCATCACTACCTATCTCTCCACGCCCTTGTCACCTGAATCCTGCCCCAGACCCTCAGTGCCTCCTTCTAGATACTACTTCTGACCTCTTTCACTTAGCCAACTCTAGCTTCTCAGAAAAAAGGATGGAAGAGCTATGATTTCTTCCTCAAAATTTTTGTTTCAGCTCCTTCAAAAATAGAAAAGAACCTATTTCAAATTTCTATCACCTACATTTATTATACTCCAGGGCATTGTAACAATCATTTTATTGCTTCAAAGATTAAATGTTGTCCTTTATAAATGGAAAGGAAAATTTTAACAATCACAGATTAGGAGCTTTACATAGTATCTTAAAGAATAAAAAACTGAACATCAGTGTGGTAAAGATTAACTTATTTCTTAGTGGTTTAGATATGACTGAAGACTTGAATCATAGATATGCAGATATTAGAAGTACAGTATATTTATTATTTTTACCAGAGTTCTTTTTTCTTTATAAAAAAAGCTGCAAGAACACATTTGCTAGTGACTAATTACCTTGATCTTCAAGACAAATGATCTTTTTTCTTTATCTGACGCTAATTTTATGGTATCCAAGGAAGAATCTAAAACCAAACTGAATGTTATTAAGTATATTCAATAAGTTGCTAAACTGAGTTAAATAAAGTAGAGTCAGTATAGAACCTAAAATCTTGTCAGCTTTTTTCCCCTTTTCTAAGTGTTGCCTTTCATAGAGTGATCTGTATGGCACCAAAGACAGCTGGGAGGCCCAGGGGAAAACACACCTATCTCTTGGTGTTCTCATGCAGTTCATCGGTAGCCATACAACTATTTATAACTTTAGAACTTTCCCGGGATGAGACAGAGTGAAATGCACTCCAGTAGAATTGTGTTCTTACTTAGGAACGAAACAAAAAGCAAACAAGTACACCCATCCTATTACACGATTCCAAGGACCCATGGAGGATACTGTTGGGGTTTTCCTTTCCATGGATTAAGAATTAGCAAAGAATTGTATGCCTTTATGCTGCATGCGATCCAACCCTGAGCTTCAGTTAAGACTGCCCTTTTATTTTTAAAAAAATATGTTATTGTTTTTTTACAGAGAAGAAGGAAGAGAGAGAGTTAGAAACATCGATGAGAGAGGAACATCGATCAGCTGCCTCCTGCACACCCCCTACTGGGGATGTGCCTGCAACCAAGGCACATGCTCTTGACCAGAATCAAACCTGGGACCTTTCAGTCCGCAGGCCGATGCTCTATCCACTAAGCCAAACTGGTTAGGGCAAGACTGCCCTTTTAAATATTTCACATAGTGACACACATATCTTTAAAAATGGATTTTTAAAAAACGATGGTGATGAATCTGCACTGTCCCTTAAAGGGGGGGCCTTTATCTGGGACACCAAGGCGCTCAGTTTCTTGGCAGAAACCAGCCCAGGGGATTTCCCGCTTGTCTTGGTCACTTTAGGTCAGTGGTCGGCAAACTGCGGCTCAGCAAACTGCGGCTCGCGAGCCACATGCGGCTCTTTGGCCCCTTGAGTGTGGCTCTTCCACAAAATACCGGCTCTTCGACAAAATACCGATTTCTGCGCATGGGCCACAAAGTTTCAATCGCACTGTACATGCGCGCCCGCACGTGGTATTTTTGTGGAAGAGCCACAGTCAAGGGGCCAAAGAGCTGCATGTGGCTCACGAGCTGTGGTTTGCCGACCACGGCTTTAGGTTGTGCTTTGTTCCAAACCATCTGATGACCTGGTGAGGTCAGTGCACGGGCAGGTGGGGAGAGAGCCCCATGACCCACCGGAGCTCAAATGAGAGGCTTGGGGTGCAGGTAGACAGAACCTCTATTTTCTTTCTCCCTGCAGCTTCTCTCAGCCTCCCCCTCCCCCTGAAATTTCTCCACGCCAACCTTCAACTATTTGATTCCTCCAGTGTCCATCCACAGCGCCTGAGATTCATGCTTTCTTCTCCTGCGGGATCCATTTCTCCTCTAAACACTTATCATCCGACGCATTGTGCAGAGAGAATTCCCAGCAGTCGATCTTGAAATGAAAGAGGAAGTGTTGAGCCTCTGAGTGTTGTCAGGGGCTGGTGTCAGTACCTGAATGCCTCCTGTTGACAGGGCTGGCCATCACGGGGAGCCTTCCCCATCTCTCTATTCTGCACGGCTTCAGAAATCAGCCATATCTGATTGTTCTTTCAGATCAAACGGGGCAGGAAAACAAAGTGCGCTGTGCAGACCCTTTCAGGCTGCACTTTGTTGTTAAAAGGGGAAGAATCCCACTAGGACCCCTGACTCACTTTCAGATATTCCCAAACTTTTGTAAGAGTTTCTATTCTTCCTCCCCAGCCCTCATTCCTGCCCCTCCCCTCTCTGTTGGTTCCCTGATTGGCCTGAATAAGTGTTTCTTTGCTCCCCTAAGATCTGTCTATACTGCTAAGCATGAACTGAGGATGACCCACCAAAGCAGGCCACAGATAAATGCAACTCGAGGACATGTGCTGTTTGTAGAGGGTGTGGCATGCAGCCACCGGAATTTAGCCCACAAAAGGGTCATTTCCCTTTCTTCAAAATAAGACTTTCTGGCCTCATTCCTGGGACTCATATTATAGAGATTTTGTAAAGGTCAAGCCTGGCTTCAATTTCCAGGTCGGGGCTCATGCCTGGGTTGCAGGCTCGATCCCCAGTAGGGGGTGAGCAGGAGGCAGCTGATCAATGATTCTCTCGCATCATGGATGTTTCTATCTTTCCCTCCTTCTCCCTTCCTCTCTGAAATCACTAAAAGAAACATGTATTTTTTAAAAGGTCGCTGTATAGTACAGACTGTGAGTGCCTCCGGCTGCACTCAGGGGGAAGGACTAAGACAGCCTGTGTCACCAGGAGCCAACTCTGCTTCTGCTGCCCATAAGTGACCCAGAGAAAGATGTGGCCAAGTGCCTGCTACTGAGAGCAGCCAGGACGACGACAGCGCAGTTGGCATGCCTTTAACAATGTATTTCTTGTTGGACACAGGGAGTCGTTTTCCATCAAATTGGAACGTGACATAAGGTAAGGTGTCGCAGACATTGGTAAAAAAAACAAACAAATTAGAATCGAGCCGCGTACCACGAGTCTTAGATCTCTCAGCCAGTTCGCACATTAAGATGGTCGAACACACAGAGCTTATAAATTCTCCTGTTGGAAACGTTTTTGGAGAATTTTACAAAACTCAGTGGGATCTTGGTGGGGATACTGACACTTACCACTGGGCTCTTTAATGACAGCTAAGCGGAGGAGCACCACTCCTAATTTACTCAAGTAGAATTCAATACCGCAACAAGGCGGCTGCACAACACTGTTCTCTTAGGAGACCAATTTCCCTGCTATGATTTTTTAACTCATTTATTTGCCAGTGACTTCAGTTTGCTTCCCACAGACTGCATTCACATCCTCTGCGTGCGTTTTCTTATATAATTATTCTATTTTTCTTCTCCAACACTGTTATCGTTCATCATATATATATTCTGTATATACTTATATATTATTTTAAATTTGAAGTGAAACGTATGTCCCAGATCGGCAGTCTGCCTTAAGTCATATTGATTTGTAGCTCCTGCTCATGCTCCCCTAGAACCGTGCCCTTGTGATGAGCAGAGTGTCAAACAGCTTGCCACTTTCAGTCCTACAACACCCCCGCGTCATGCCATTTGCTATCAGCACGACTGACTGTGGGAGGGATGGTGTTCAGAGCATCTTATGTGCCTCCCCATTAGGAAAAGCCCCATCTTTGCCAAGTGCCGAGAGCTCACTCTACTGGACCACCTTTCAGAATGTTGATGGGTGTGAGTCATCGCTGCTCTGCTACGGGACTTCAAACCAGAATTTGGCATGCATGCTGCTCTTGGGGTGGTGGTGGTGAGTTAATTGATCTTATGCTGAGGCAGAAAGTGAGACATCACAAGAGGAACAGATAGTGTGCATGGGATTCAAGGGGTACGTGTTCATCCCTCCAGGGGACAGAGTGGGAGGGTCGGTGGTGAGATAAAGCATCATGGAAACAGACGTGAAGGTAGAGTTCTGCTGCATCAGCCATGTTGGCTGCCTTTGCCCTGCAAGGCCCTTCCTCCTACTCTCTCATAGGTTTAGTTCTCAGCTGGACTGGCTTCTTCCCAAGGAGTTTGCCCATGACTTCTTTCCAAGAGTCTCCTGTTACTTTCTGTCACAGGAGCCTATTAATATTTGATTAAATTATTTGTTTTATATTAGCTGTTGCTGAAGAAGTCAAACTCCATAGTTGACCTTGACTCTCTTGGCACCTCTATTGCCAGCACTCAGCGTACCAGTTGACATGTTGTAGGACTGAGTTATATAGAGATGGGTGGAGGTGGGGGCAGGAGGAGAGAAAGGGTTTCTTCCGTGGAATTAAGGAAATGGTTCAGCTTGGAGGGAGCACATCAACGATGGGAAGGAGTAACGAGAAACAATTTGAGAAGGTAAATTAGGATCAGAATGCTGGTCTATCGACTTTGCACTTTGCTCTTTAGGTAACTGATGGTGTTGGAGCAGGAGACTGCAATTATTACCCCTCGGTCATCTGGCATCTTCAACCTGTAGACTTTGAAGGAAGAGCATGCTTTGCTTTAACTGCCTCTCGTGTCAAAGCTATGACCTTTGGACCAGACCCATGGACCTTAGAGAGAGTCGGTTGGAGCTGTCAGGGGCCTTGAATTTCAACTGAAATGAGTTCTGGTGACCTGCTGAGTCCTATAGTGTGAAGGTTCAGCTCAGGCCAAGCCCAGCATCTCAGATCAATTCAAGTCAACAGATTAAACGCCTCTAGGGTGTGCTCAGCCCTGTGGTGAAACACAAAATAAATCAAAAGCAGGGTTCCCGTGCCTTAAAGGGCAGGAGAGCTGTCTCTGATGGAATTGCTCTAAGTGACCTTCCCACTGGAAGGTGTGCAAAGGAGTCAGGCAAAGCTCAGGTACACAGGACCTCTTCCTAAAGAGCCCTCCCCACGCAACCACCTGGGCCCTCTGGGTTCCAGGAAATCGTTTGGTCCCACTGTAGACCCTACAGCTGTGTGTCTGCCCTGGTCCAGACAAACCCAGGGAAGCAGCATGGAAGAGCCCTGAATGAGGAGCCAGCTGCCCAGGGCTCCAGATCTGCCACTAGGAAACCATGGCTCATTGTGCAAGTAATTTTGATCATCAGAATGTTGTATCAGCTCAAAAGATTGGGCATTTGTGAATTTATCAACTCTTTATTATGCATCCACTCAATGGCAAGCACTGTGCTAAAGGAGCCCAGACTTTGCTGAGCTCATGAGAAATGAGTGAGATACGGGTGGGAAATGTGTTCTCCGACTGAAACCTGCATGCTGTGAACCAATCGGGGTTGGCAGGGGAGGCTCCGAAGCTGCCGAGGCAGCCTGGGTGCCATGTATCGCTGGTCAGAGAAAATTGCTAACACGCCATCTTCACATCAAAACTTTGAGACCTAAAATGTAGTGAAATATATCAAAAACAAACTTCAGTAGGCTTTCAGAACACTTTACAAAGATCGACTTGTATTCAAATGTCCTGATGGAACTGGACTCTGATCACCATGGACACAAATATTTACTTGGGGACATGAATTCATATTCCCATCCTTGGTTTACAGGAGTACATTGTTCCCAATGTACCCCCAGCAAGAAGAGCAGGACCCTCTGCCCCCATTCCTGTGTGCCATGACCATGTGGTGACTCGGTGGCCCAGAGGAGAGAGCCAGCAGCGGGAGGCTGGGCAGTGTGGGGAAACATGTGCCATGGGATCCTGGGGTAAGAGTGAATGGGGCGGACCGCAGAACAGGAGCTCAGAGGTGAAGATCCGGATGAAAGCAATGAAGGACAAAGAAGCACGTTGGCAGCAATGAAAATACAAGAAACAGTAACTCTTTGCTGCCATAAGCAGGCAGCTATGGGTGGCAAACCATCCACAGCTCAGCAGGCCCTTGAGAGATGGTACCTCTCAAGTAGATGGATGGCGGCCACGATCCTCCGGAAGCCCACTTTCAGCCCGTTGACTGGGACCTCAGGCGGCCTCTTTTCCAGCCCAGCAGTGGGAGTTCTTTGAGCTCCTCCTCCCGTCCTCTTTCCTGTGACAGTTTGCTCTTACACCTGATGACATGATGGATTCTGGGTTCTCTGACTGTCTGGCTGAGGTGCCTGTTCTTCATAAAGGGGTGTGTGAACATCGGGCCTCTCGTGTAGACCAGTGGTTCCCAATGTGGGGCACACGCCCACCGGGGGGCAATTTGACTTTTAAGGGGGCGATTTGAGAATGAGTTATTAACAGTGAATTTTTTGCATTTCTTACGGTTCTAGGGGCCTCATATACAGCGTATAAATATATATTGTGACATATTTATGCATTTAGTTCTCTATTATATGTTTTGAAACTTTATTTGCGAATTTTTTGTATCACTTCATATTATTATTATCATTTTCAACAATTTCTTAGTGATATCTTCCTCAGTACTTCCACTGTCCTTCCATTCTTCTATTTTTCTTGTGCATGGATGCCATGTTCTTTGGAAGTTTGTTAGACCAAGTAAATGGCCTTTTAGGCTTCCTCCGTATGAATAGTTCTCTTTTTGAATAATAAGAATTGTATGTCACAGAGGGGCATCAGGATTTTAGAGATGCTTAGGTGGGGCATGGCCAAAAGAAAGGTTGGGGACCACTGGTGTAGACCTTCTTTGTGTTGGGGCCACAATCAGCGACTTGAGGAGGACCATAAGCTGACACCAGGGCTTCTCACCCTCCGGAGTAGTGACATTTTGGTTGGGCGATTCTTTGTTGTGGGGCTGCCCTGTGCCTTGCAGGGTGTCTAGAGCATCCTTGGCCTCTACCCACCACTGGATGCCAGTTGTACTCCCTCCCTAAGCAGAAATGTCCCCTGCAGGGAAATTGTGTGCAGTTGAGAACACCGGCCCAAGCAAATAAGTGGGAACAACACGTTAGGGTCACGCTTAGGGCTTTGTCTCTGCCATGACTTTCTGATGAGGGAACTGAAAGATCCCAATGGTGTTAGTACTCCAAGTGTTGAAGCTTTAACATCGCAAACTACCTCATTGTGTTATATAGGGCGACCTTTACTATAACTATAAATTATTGGTCCAGACAATACCACCTTTGTTCCTCAGAAGCGGGCACTTAGGAAATATTTGCTATGTGAATAAATGACGCTAGTTAAGAACAGGAAAAATGCTTCACTTGCTTTCAACTTTGGCCCAATGAGTCTTCCAAAATACCTCCTTCCATTCTGTTCATTGCGTGCCAAGAGCACACGTGAACTGAAAACACGATAGAACGTGGCTCTTTGACGTCGCTCTGCCACTGATGTCTGCAGGGACTGAAGGGACTGATCTCTCTCGTAGACTTCTGCTGTGTCATGAACCACTTTATTTGACGTGTTTTGCTTATGACTTATTCCTCTTATGAGTTATTCCCCTTATAAGTTATTCCCCTTATGACTTATTCCCCTTATGACTTATTCCCCTTAGCAGACTGAGAGCTCTCTGCCAGTTGGATACATGTTTGATTCATTTGTGTATCCCTGCAGACCTTGCACAATGCCACACAAAAATACATAAATACATGGGGGGTGCCCTTGCTTTTAAGGACTACGTTTCTCCTCTCAGTCAATTTTCTCAAATGCAGGCCAGACACAACCTGCGCTCTCCAATGTCTGAGTTTTAACAGTTTTAGTCTAAAAGGACCGACGGCAAATTCTTTATTCTTTCCTGATCTCCACATGATGCTCCCCAAGAGATATTTTTGTAGAATCACAGACCTCACACACACAGTAAAGAAGAATGAACACCATTGAAACTAAGATGCGGGCCATCTATGACTGACACTTACTTCCTCTTAGATTTTCTTTTCTTTTTAAGTAGTAATCAGATCTCTTGTTGAATGCCACTTCATCTTGATTTTGAAATCTGGCATTTCATATAAATTGTGATCCTAAAATCCATCAAGAGCTGAAGTTGGGCCCTGGCCAGTGTTACTCAGTAGTTAGAGCACCAGCCTGGGCACTGGAGGGTCTCGGGTTAGATTCCTGATCAAGGGCAGTCCCTGGGTTGCAGGTCTGATTCCCACTTCTTTGGGGCATGTGTGGGAGGAACCAATCGATGTGTCTCTCTCACATGGATTTCTCTCTCTCATTCTCTTTCTTGTTCTCCCTTCTCTCCTTTCCCCTCTCTCCTCTCCCCTCTCATCTTGCCCTCTCCTCCCTCCTCTCCCCTCCCTTCCACTCTCTCTAAAAATCAATGGAAAAAAATATCCTCACGCCTCAGGTGAGGATTAACAAAGAAAGAGCTGAAGTTGGGGTCACACAAGGAGAGGCTGTGGAGGACAGTGCTCCGCCCACCTAACTTCCCGGCCAGCTGAATCTAATGGGTGGTGTTTGAAGGGGAGGGGAGGCCACTGGCCGCGATTCCCAGGGACACCAGGCTGCTGACTCCTCTAAAGGGAAGAGCTAAAGGGCCTCCCAGCCCACCTCCCATGGTCCCTTTCCAGAGCAGAGGAAAGGAACTATTCAGACTGTCTGCAGACTGAACTGAGGTAGGTCTGGAGGTCAAACTCTGATCCGGAAGAGGGAGTACTGAGCTAGGTGTTCTTTGCACACCTCATCCTTTGGATAAAGGCCGATTGCACTTTGTATGAATCTACTCTAAGATCATGCTCACACCAAAGACCTTTCGTTCGTGGAGTGTGTGGATGGTAAGTAATTGAACAGACAGAAAGGACGACGGGCAGATCTCTAGCTGGGCATAGAGCTGGGCACACACAGAGGCCCACGCAAATTGTCAGTCCTGCTGCGGGGACCTCCTTGAGCAGCTCTGAGAAACACCAGCTGACGCTGACTCCCCCATGCCAGGCAGGTCAGAAGGATATGAGACCCACGTATAAAAAAATCACAGCAACACGCAGCCCCACGCTCCCAAGTGCTGTATTAAAGTCCCCTAATTGAGCACATCAGAGAAGGCCTGAACTCCGCGCAGGAAAACGGCCTTCCCGTCCCCGTGAAACCACCCTTTGCAATGAGCTTTACTCTGCGTGTTCAAGAGCAACAGAAACGGTGTTTTTAAATAAATGCATTGCAACATGAGGAAGAGTTTTCAAAGCCTCGCCTGCCTCCCTCTTAGAAGGCAGGTTGCTGAGCTGCTCATGAAAGTTTTTCAATAACAGTGTCTGAGAGGGTGTGTGGCTTTTTTGGTACTTGAATGATATATGTGTAAAAAGAAAAAAGTTCCCTTTATGGAGGCACAAAAAATACCTTTTACCCTGAACATGCTGTTCAGTCAAAGTCACTGTTGTCAACTGAGTTTTATTTTGTTTGCAAGTTGAATTTTTTATTTTTTTACCTCTGGCTCTTCTAAAAATTTGCCACAGTCAGACAATTTAGCACTGGTAGTCTCCTCTATTGATTTCAGAGAGAACGGGGAGAGGGAGAGGGACATAGAAACATCGATGATGAGAGAGAATCATTGATCTGCTGCCTCCTGCACATCCCCTACTGGGGATCAAGCCCGCAACTCAAGCTTGTGCCCTGCCCGGGGAATCTTCCTGGTTCATAGGTCAACGCTCAACCACTGAGCCACCCGGCCAGGCTCTGTCACATTTAGTCTCCTCTAAATGTGACAAATCAACAAGCAGGGTGATCTGGTGACATCTACGTATCTGATAAAGCAAATACCACCAACTCTGTGAACTGAGGAAATACCGTTTTCAGAGAAATTAGCGAACAGAAAAAAAGGAACAGAAGTAGGTAGAAATCTAAGAAACCAATATTTTTACCTTGATATTCGCCTATACTTGTAATAGCGATTAGAATGCTTTGTTATAAGGTAACAATCCCTTTCTGGAAATCATATTTGATCAGAGGTTAGTATCCTTCATCATTTAAACTCTGGACTATTTAACTTTGTATCATCTGGAACTTTGTGAAAATTGAAGTGGAGGGTCCACAAAAAGCGACTTTTAGCTTTTAACGTTCGTGGATTCTTACAGGAGCGAACGCTGGTGAGCTCTCAGGGGATGTCAGAGCGGTTTACTGAGGAGATATGTGGATGGCAACCACAATCTCATAAGGAATATTCCTGGGGTCACTGCTGCCTGCACGGGTCACTGGGCTCATTTGGCCTGACATTTCTTATATGGTCAGGCCCACAGAGCAAGAAATAAATCAGCGATGGAACACTGTACCTTGGAAATAACTTCATAATTGTGAAGGGTGTCCACGGAAAGGCCTCAAAAGCACCTCTGTTCTAATCAGCTCCAGCCTGGGCGCACACACAGCGGAAGGATGGGGGGACTCATGGAGTCTCGAAATCCCAAATATCAAGGCCAAGGAACAATGAGAGGTTAAGAATAGCAGTCCTGGTCATTAGAGTCTGCCTCTGAGTTCTTCAATGGAGACCACCCCGTATGTTATTTCCCAGGAAAATGATCTATTGATTCATCCATTGGAGTCATACTTGTGGATGGAGCCAGGGACAGAGCAGCGAACAGAAGGACCACTGCCTTGTCAACAGTGGCGTCCTCTGCAGCCAGATGTGGGAGCTGAGCCTTTTAGCTGCCCATCCCAGCTCTCCTATAACAGGCTTATTTACTGTGGTCATCGGCCATAAGGCAGAACCTGACAAGAGAGACGACTTCCAGAGAACACCGGCAACGGGCTGCATTTCCTGCCCGTAAAACTTTCAGCACTCCTTGCGCCTCCCTTCATCTCACTGAGGGGGATCCAAGAGGTGCAAGGTGGCTGCTGGAATGGTGGCTGCGCTACTGAAAAAATAAATTCTTGGCCTTGCCTATACCCATTCTTTCTCCTACTACTCAAATTCAGAATGTCATCCCTTTCCCGTCAATAAAACACGATGAAGTATAAGGATGTTGGAAATATCTGCGCCCTAATCATTAACCCATTGGTCTTAGGAAAGGAAGTTCAAAATAGAAACTGTCAAAGAACAGGGTGTTCTTATGAGACAATTACCCCAAATCCTATATAATAAAAGCCTAATATGCAAATTGTTCCCTAAGGCTGTCGTTTGACCAGGAGTTCTACTGCTTGCAATGACGTGAGCTGACCACCAGGGGGTGGCGCGGAACATGGTGGGCATTGGCGACGCAGTGCTGGCAGTGGGTGCAGTGGAGGCACTGCTGGCCCCAATGGGCCCTGACAAGAGCGGGACCACGGCGGGAAGGTGGAGCAGGTGAGCGGACGGCACCAGGCCCCATTGATCGCCCAGCAGATGGTGACCAGCAGCGGCGGTGGGGGGCGGGGCCACAGCCCGGCTCTCAGGCACTGAGGGAACCGGTAGGGGCCCAGCCCTGATCAATGGCCCTGCAGGCAGGATGGTAGAGCAGGTGAGGGGGCAGCGCCAGGCCAAGGCGGGGTGCCAGGCAGGGCTGCAGGTCTGCGAGGCTGGGGGGCGCAAGCTGGGGCTGCGAGCCTGGGGATGCGAGATGGGGTCCGATCCCTGCAGGCCACCCCGAGGGACCCCACCCGTGCACGAATTTGTGTACCGGACTTCTAGTAATAATAATAATAACAGGTGCACTTTACTGAATATGATATACACAGGGACCTTAGCATATTAACCAAATTTTGTCTTCATAAAATAATAGTAGAGATAGATTATATTCCCATTTTACAGATAATGATACTGAAGAAGTGAGAAACTGCCACGTTGTCAAAGTTAGGAAGTGGCAGGAGGGGAATTTAATACGAAACCATTCAAAACCAAGGCTCCTGCTTTCTCCATTACATCAAACTGCAGCCCATGTTCATCAGATGTGTTTGTTTGTTTATTTTTTGTACTGTTTGGGAAACTGGAGGAAAAGAGGAACCACCTATTAATAAAAAAAAAAGACTGTCCATATACTCCGTGAGGAGTATTTTCTCTGGTTCCTGACGACTGTCCCTCTGCCTTTGATCATCTTGCTTTGCCCTCGCCTATTATTCTCTGATATGGCATTTTAAAGGATATTTTCTTACATGGTCACCAGTGAGTTGGCCACATGCTGCGAAGTGAGTGGTCTGGTCTCAGACAGCCAATGGGAGGTTTTAAAGGGACAGCCCTTTCTTGTATGCTGTGCATTTCCCTAGCCGGGGCTCTTTAGCAACAGAGGACACAGGACAAGTACAATCCCTGGGCCCGGGGCTGTTGGTGGCAGAGCATATTGGACAAGAATAAGCCTGTCGGGGTGCGGGATGTGGATGTATCAGCAGGCCGAGACCTTCCTCAGTTCCACAAGAATTCTGTCCTCCATCTGCACAAACTTGGCGACAGGGAGCCCCACGACCGGGGACCAGGCCACACGCCCGTGTGGAGAGCCATTTGTCATATCGTTTTACAGTCCGACCCCGTCGAGGTCCAAGACTAATTACAATGGGGTTTGTTAAGAGCCCTGACGTAGCCACAGACTTCAACTCTGGAGGGGCGACGCTTTAGGTCTGGTGTCAGATTCGACTGAAATAATAAACTGCACAAGGTGTTTTTCAACATGTTTTACAGGGAGCTCGCCCAGGACCTCTCTGCATTACACAGTCACTCCTGCTATTCTCTCACCATCCCTGGGACGGCTCCAGCAAGTCCGTTTTGCTCACTCTCTAACTCCCTAATATAAATGGCTATTCAATTTTAATTCACAATTTAAACACAGCAGTGACCTAACAAAAGGGGGGAATTTTCTGAACTTCTTGTCTTTTACTTCTATTCCCGCCTAGATTATAGACTTTAGCAAGAAAATCTGTTTATGCCCCTTAGAATTTTTTAAAATATGTATTTTTATTGATTTGAGAGAGAGAGGAAGGGAGAGGGATAGAGAAATAGAAACATTGATGAGAGAGAAACATTGATCTGCTGCTTCCTTTATGTCCCCTACTGGGGATCAAGCCTACAACCTGGGCATGAGCCCAGACCGGAAATTGAACTGATGACCTCTTGGTTCATGGGTCAATGCTCAACCCCTGAGCCACACCAGTCTGGCCCCCTTAGATTTTTCTAATTGAGGCAAATTGTCACCTTGGCCATATGATAAGACAGGCATGGACATCATGCTGAGAAACCCACCCTTATGAAACTGCATGCAAACATGAAGAGTCGAAGTACCCAGGCAGCCTGAACACGCCTTGAGTACAGGCTGCCCCAAATTCTGAAACCAGACTGGCAGCTTCCGAGAGCCCCATCCTTCTTCTCAAGGTCTCAGGCCAAACGAGAGGCCGTGAGCCACACCTCCCAGGTCCAGGCTCAGAGCTGAGCCAGCTGAGTCAGGAGGGAGGGCGTCAGAAGCGCAGCGAAACACCGCCACAGTCGCTCACACACTCAGAGCTCTCCCTTTCCCCTTGTACCATACGGTGTGTCGGCAAAGTACCGAAACGTCCAGGTGACAAGTCCCACCTACTAGTATAGCGAGCCATTCTGATTTTTCCACAACAAACACAGAGCTACTTCTAGTCATCAGAGCGGACGATGATGTTTTTGCCATGGTCGGTCTATGCTGTTTCTTTCATCTCTCTAACTCATCCATGACCTGCCCCAAAGTGCCAGTTGATGCTGGGAGGGGCCCTTCAGTCTGAGCGTTTTTGCAGGTTGTTGGCTTTTCCCTTTCTCTTTTGGTCAATGCTGATCCGGTAGGAAAAAACATAACTCGCATTTTGCATGTCAGTGTTTTTGCAATTCAGAGTTCAATTTTACAAAGGCCTGGAAAAGGGTGGAGCTTACTGACTAAAAATGGTAGTGTGGGCTTATCTGTGGATTTCAATTATATATGACATTCCTTTCCTCTACTTCTAACACAGACCCCTGATATGTCACACGTTTTCTCTCCTTCCTGACAACCCTGTTAAACAATAGCAGGACTCTATGCCGTGGAAACTGTGTGATGTTTGATTCTAGGGGCCACTTACTTGCAAAACATCATTTTGTAACTTTGCAAATTTAGGGAATGTTTTTGCATATTTGTTATGATGGGGAAAATGAGACATTTGGGGGGGGTGGCTAGCAATCTGAATCTGTGCCAATCACCTATGCACATTCCTGTTAGCCTATAGTCTAGTCACTGCCCCTCCTTTAATTATCTGTTCCTGAAAGACCTGTTTACCTAAGTACCACCCCCATTTTAGAGAGGCCGTAAACCATGAACAATACACAACCCCCAGACGGAGTTATCAGCACTGGCGCCAGGCCAGGCCTTGAGATGTGGTCTCACGGCCCCAGCCCAACACACAAGGCTTTTTGCAAAGCCCGCGAAAGGTCCGGAAGTCCCATCCCATATTTGGGGGACAAAGAAACCAAAGAGTATAAAGGGAAAGCCTCCTCCATGTTGGGGCTCAATATTTGGAGAGAAACAGTCTCCCCTGAGTCACTGGACCGGTACATGGAAATGTCTGGAAATAAATGGGTTTTTCCTGTGCCTCCGGTACTCCTGCGTATTTCTCGGTCGCCTGGTAAATTCTGTAACAGTTAGGCTCAGTTAAAACATGTGGGTGCCCTTAGCACCTAGAAAGTTCATTTATAACCACGCTGGAAAATGCCCGCAATCTAGTCCCGGAATCGTCTAAGTGAGGCCAGGCAAACTCTAGGAATCGCCCTAGATACTGTGTTCAGAGAGAGTTCCTTCCGTCAGAGCAGTTTCATTGGCCTGAGTGCTCTTCCAGGGTTAGAAAATGTGCAGTAGTTTCCTGACTTCAGAAGAGTTTGGGGCGCCTGGATGGTCACTTCTGTTTCTTCACGCAGACATACTAGGGGCTTCTGTCTGCCTTTGGAAGGCAGCAGCGTCCTACACAGCAGCACCATCCCCTATGGAAAGTTATCACTGGATGTGTACCTCCGAGGAGCACTGAAACACTCAGGTTTATGTAAGAGCTATTACAGGCTGAGTGGCTAATCCAGGGAAGCGCCCACATGGGCAGAGTGATGGGAAGAGTGCTTTCCAGGAGCTGACAAGAGAAGGGCTAGAAGAGAGGGGACTGCGGAGACAGGGGAGGTTGACGTGTTTTATGAGCGTGGTGCTCAGAGAAAGAGCTTTTCTAAGGTGCAATGCTGGCCGTCCACCGTGGGCTCGGGGAAGGAGGACTGCTCTCGCACCGAGGACGGAGTCATATTTTCACTGGAGGAAGGCACACGAGTGATTACATTTCAGCTCAGGGCCCCGGAATAAGAGGAACTGTTCACCTAATTCCAGGAAAACCTCAATGATAAGTTATCCTCAAAATTTAATTTACCGAAGTCTATTCTAAAACTACAAAGACAAGTTCTTCACAGCGTGTGCCCCTTTTGTGATCCACATTTGAATGAACAGAGAAGCCAGGAGGAGCATTTGAGGAAACTATCAGCAAAGCAACGTCAGATAAGTCACTTGTTATCTAGGCTAGATCTAGTGCATGGCAACTTCCAGGGCTTTGTTTCCAGAGACCGGGTGGAAAATAGAATGCTAAAATCCCTAGAGAGCATCTTCAACGCACAGTGACTGGGAAATCCCCGTTGGTAAGTTACAAATCTATTTCACATGAACCGTGTTATCGTAACGCAGGAATCTGCCCATCACCTACACTGAAATGCAGGGGAGAGCGACGCCCTGCCAGTACGAAACAGCACAATCGCAGAAATTCAGTCCAGGGCTTCCTGTTCATTTTGATTAATTACTCACCGAGTCTGTAGGAAGTGGGAGCTTGTATGAAAGGACTCTCCTATCCATTCTCTGAGACACGCCCGGGGAAAAGTCAAACATGAATGCCCGAGAGGGATATTCAAAGAAAACAGCAGTGATTGCTATTATTTTATGTTAACAAGCAAACCACAATTTTATTCTTAACAAAAAAATGTACTTCTATCTTCTCATTGCCCTCTGTGAAGGTAAGAGGAAAAAACTCCTCCATGAGTACTGAACTTGTGTCAATTTCAATGTGGGGAAAAAGTAAAGATTACTTGTTTGGGATATAAAATAAACCAAATCTAGTAACCTGGATATAAAATTACATCAGTGACAAAACCAGAGCCATTGTCATAGTCTCATAGACTCATAACCTCCAAATTCTCCTAATGATTGTTTTCGTCTTGGAAAAGAACAATGTATTAACTTTGACTAAAAAGCATCCAAGAGAAATATGCCCAAGTAACTCAATTTTTCTGATGTTAAAATGTTGATTGTTCTCATAGACATGCATTTCATAATTATTTCTCGCTTTGGAAAACCCTTTCGCCATGGGACATGTTTACTAAATGTTGCATTGAAAGGAGACACAAACCACCCATCAGCAGAAGGCAAAGAAACCCAGAGAACTCAGCCCTTTCGGCCAAAAGCCCCGGCACTTCCTGAATGGTTTCCTTGAGGAACCTGATCTTCTAGGCAAACGCTGTACACACATCCTGAGGGGGACACCTCGGGGTTTCTGTTGTAAACTCTTTCATTGTTTCCTGGTAGAAGACACTTTTCATTTTGTGGAAACCCCACAGAATAGGTTCCAAAGGCATCTTTTCACAGGGTTCAAAGCTTTAAATTACGAGATCACGGTTCCCATTGAGAAAGTGCACTGAGCTCTATGGAGGAGAGAAACACATAACCAGGTACAAGTGTAATTCTCTCAGGTCGCCCTGTGAGGGCTGCGTAGAATGGATGAACATTCCCGAGAACAAGAGCCCTGCAGATGCGTGGCTCCCCACGTGGGCGAAGCAGGCACCAGCTCTGTAACCAATCGTGTTGGGGCCACTCTATCCAGGGAGACAATTCTCTCTCCTTAACAAGCAGAGAAGTGATATTTTAAAAGGTCCTCATTCACCTCATTTCCCTGAACCAAAAGACTGTAGTAATGCCATTCTTTTCATAGGATCAAAAAGAGCATGAACGTCAGAGTACTTTCGCTTTTTGGAATCACTCACCTACAGCTGACTCACAGAGGTTAACGGTATAAGTAATAGGCCACGAAGTACCCGCAACTGAGCGCAAGCGTCTGATTTTGTCAACACACACACGTTGTATGATTCACGAGGTCTTTTTGTCTCGTTTGGTAGATCCGGGCACATACTGGTGCCTGGGGCTTACCTTATCGTCTGTAGGTAGGTCTTTAGTTCTCTTGCTCGTACAGAAGTCCTAAATCACTGTGTTGTGGAAGAGCAGGGACTCTAGAATAAAATAAATGAAATAAGTAAACTGGAAGAGAAGTGGATTCCATGTTTTATCTTAATAATTTCAGTTCTGAAACTCTAAAAATTAAGAGATGCATTAGAACAAGGGACTACTGTTGATTTATAACAGCTAAATAGAAAAGGGATTAGCAGTCATAAAAAGTTTGTGGCCACCCTAGCAGTGTGTTAAGCTAAACTTGATTTCATGTGTCCATGCAGGTTTAGCTTTTATTTTTTTTCTAGTAGTAAAAGCAAGAAATATATATAGCTCATTCGTTTGTCTTTACAAAGAGTAAAAAGTGTGTGAGTCTATGTAAGACCTGTACCTTTCTATCTTGTTTAAGGTCTCTCTCATTGGTGTTCCTGTTACGTATTATGATAATTAGGTGAAGGGAAGGAGATATTTTATGTCACAATGTATTCCCAGGGACCAGGATTATGTTTACACACTACTCTGTGAATTTACAAATATTAGTTTCTGGTTCTGTTCAAGGAAAACATGTGTGAGTCCCTTGTTTTTGCATTTCGCTCCGTCATTTTAAATAGAAATCACATCTAAAATGAATCTGTTTCTTAAGTTTCTGATTTTAGCATTATGGTCCTTGGAATCATTTCCGATTGAACAATGAAACCAATGCTCTCTGTTCCATTTATTTCCCCCTTTGCACCCTCCAATAAGAAATGAGACAAAAGAACACACACACACAAAGAAGAAAGAACATTTAAAAAAGAAAATAAAGATAATCAAACATAAAATACATGGCTGATGTAAGATAGGCAAAGATAAATCAGATTACTTTTAGGTTTTGAACTTTTAAACTGAGAGATAATTGATAGAGTTATTGAAATAAGAGAAGTGAAGAGAAATAACTGGTTTTTCAGAAAGCTGATGTGTTCATCTTTTAAGACACTGAGGGGTCAATGTCTGGTTAATATGTTAAGCTGAAAATGTTGAGTTTTAGGGTTGGGAGTCACGGAATAGATGTCACTCTTCAAGAAATGGGCAGAAACTGGTCTACACTTGAGGAAATATCTGCATGAAGGGTGTTGAGGCACGAAGAAGAGTCAGGGGTATGGGGGAAAGAGGAAGGGACTCAAGGTCAAGCAGTCACACAGGAGGCCGGAGAAAGTGTTTAGAGAAGACATCATTAGTCAACAATGTTACATGCTATAGGTAGCTTTGAAAGAATGAGAACTGTCTGATTATAAGATTTGATTTTGGAAAAAACTTGTGACTTCTGAGGCAGGTATTTTGGTTAGAAAGAGGGCACAAAAGCCAGCTGACAGGAGGAGCAAAGCTCAATGGTGATGAGAAGAGAAAAAAAGTGTGGTTGAGTTGAGGCACTAACACTCAATGTTCTCCCAGCACCTGCAGCTTTCGGACTATTGTTATTTTTGGTGCTACTTGTCCAACTCATGTTTGTGAGACTGCAAGTGTGGGTTCTGAACCCAAACTAGTTGTGAATGAACCCAGGTTGGCCATGTAACAGCTCAGCCTGTGGAACCTTAATCAAGACACTCAATCTCTAAGCCGACTCTACCTTTAAAATGGGATAAGATAAAATTTTCCTATGGTTTGTTTTGAAGATAAAATGAGTTAATAGCTATAAAGCAGTAGAGTACTGGCAACTATCTTAAAATGCTTTAGAATCCTAAGATACTGTTATTATTTATATTTATATATTCAAATAAAATGGTCTTGTCCTAGTCAGCTGAAATCATTGGTTGGGAGACTGGAACAGACTCTTCATAGGTAATGGGAAATTTTAAGTAGATGTTTTTCAAGGGATGTGTGAAATTGACTGGATCAAAAATAGAACTAGTCATATCCTTCTAGCACCAAGTAACTTCTCAATTAGTATAGGCCATCCTGAAACAAACAAAACAGGATGGAACAACAGTGCTGAAAACACTCAGGCAAATCAAGTAAAGTACAGAAAGTCTAATAATTTTTTTGTCATTAGATTTCATTGTTCAGGGTGATTAAAATTCTCTGAGCTCCTCAGAGTCTCTATGTAATAAATATATCCTATACTCCCCACCAATTTTCAATTTTATCTTGAAACAAAGCACAGTGAGAAAAACAATAAGACACAGATTCTTTCCATGTAAATTAATTAGCTTAACACCATAGGAAAAAAATGTATGCAAACAAAATTTAAATATGCCGATGAAAATAGACAAATAACGTTGTTCAAAGATAGTTGCTGCCTTGCTCTTAAGGTTCTTAATTTTCTGCTCACTCCTGCAGAAAATTATTAAATGCTTTTCTGCTGATACCAGACAATTACCTACTATGGAAATAAAATAGGCAAAAGAGTTTGGCAATCGAGTCCAGAGAAGAATCTAAAACTGTACTTATTATTTGATAATGAAGTTTGGAGATGAAGATTGTTTGAATTATTTATTTACAATTCAACAGATTTAGAATCTATATATGTAGAACTCTATTATTCCTGTTTTATTTTGTCCAATTATTAGAGATAAATATTAGGAAGATTCTTTACAAAAATATTTAACAAAGAAGAAAAGAAGACATTTAGGAGATTAGAGGAGTTTTTAAAACATATTTTTTAATTGATTTTTTAGAGAGAGAGAAACACTGATGTGAGAGCACAACATTGATTGGCTGCCTCCTGTACGCCCCCTACTGGGGATCTGGTTATGTGTGCTGACCAGGAATTGAATTGGCAACCTATTGGTGCAAGGGACAATGCCTAACCAACAGAGCCACAGTGGCCAGAGCTAGAGCAGTTTTACCACAATAAGAATGAGCTCACAACAATACAGTGAGATTTGCGGGCCGTCAAAAACAATCTGAGCTTGTTATTAAAAAAGATATCTCAGCAAGATAAACAAATTAGTTCAATAAAGTTGTGCTGAGAAATATTTGTGTGTTTTTTTAATCAGCCAAATTAATAGCATTTTGGGGGTCTTACTTGACATTTTAATATCATAAACACACGCAGAAAGTAGGAGTGGTGGCTCCTATATGAAGTACTTTGAAAACTTGTTCAAGTGGCCTTCGCATGTGGAAAATGAAGCCTAGCTAACCAAATGCCAGCTTCTTGTGTGTATATTCGTTTGCTCAGCAAATACAACTGTGTGCATGTTATGCATCAGGCACTGTTTTAGGTTTTGGGGATGTAAAGATGAGCAAAGGCAGACACAGCACCCTCTTTGTCTTCATTTTGCTGAGATAAATATTAATGAGATTATCACACAAATAACACTGTATACATACAGTAATGGTAAGTGCTATAAGATCACATCGCAGGAAGACCTGAGAAACCCAGAGAAGGATTGATCTTGGCCCAGTGAAGCCAGAGTGAGGGATGGGGGTGAAGAACTTTCCTGAAAAAGGGCGGAGCTTACCCAAGGCCCTGGGATGGATGGGAGGATGTTGAGATGGGAACTGAGAGAAGCCAGGGTGGGGTCTCAGAGCCATGGCTCAGGCTCAGGTGAGGCAGCAGGAGGTGGGGGGTGTCCATAAGGGGCCAAACTGACTGTGCATTAAAGATTTTTAATTTTTATCCGGAGACCAATGGAAAGTTTTGAAGGGATTTAGCAGGAGGCATCCTGGTCATATTTATGTTTTGAGAGTTCTACAACTGGAACTTGAAGGCTCACTGGAAATGTTGCAATAGCCATAGCAGAAGCAAGAGAAACATAACAATGAGAGAGCCTGCCCTTGCCGGTGGCTCGGTTGGAGCCTTGTCCTGTGCACCAAGAGGTGGTGGGTTTGATTCCAGGTCAGGGCACGTACCCAGGTTGTGGGTTAGTGCCCTGGTTGGGGTCCATGCAGGAGGCAACTAGTCAGTTTCTCTCTCTCTCCCTTCCTCTCTCTAAAAATCAGTAAACATATCCTCCAGTGAAGATTCTAAAAATCAGTAAACATATCCTCCAGTGAAGATTAAAAATAAAAGAATCTGATCTGTTTTGTATTAATGAATGATCCAACTAAATTTGAATTCTCTACTACTCATCTTTGAAACTTCTGTTAGTTCTTGTGAATATTAAAAAGTTAAACATTCACTTCCAATATATTTTCTTTTTACAACTCTCTTTTTTCATACAAATACAAGGACTTTTAAAATGTTTTATGTGTAACCCATGGTTTTACTAACAAAAATAATAGTTCAGGTTAGAAATTAGTTACATCAAGATGTAGCTACCTTAAGTCATTGTTGAAAGAAGGTAGAGTATAATTAAATGCTACTAGTACATACATAAACAAACAACCGTTAAGATTTACCCCACTCACATAAAATATAGTAAATAGTTTACACTTTCATAACTTACTTAAATTGCTTGTGTTTTCTGTCCTCTCTTCCATCCCCATTATTCAACTTTTGGTAGATGGAGGTGTTTAGTAGAAACATTAAAAAAAACTCGCTTTCTTGTAAGCAAACCAAATACAAAACACAACAATTCTCCCTAGTTATTTACTTATTTTTGTAAAGAAGGATTTTTGCTTCTGATGTTAAACATTTTTCTTAAAATCCTGAGTCATTTTCTTTCTCGCCAATAGTTAATCTCTTGAATGCTGCTTCCACCCCAGATCTATCTTGTATATTCAATATTTTTCGTTATTAACGACACATTTAAAAAAGGAATGTATAATCACAAGTGTATCGGCATAATGTTCTCCCAGTGGAATAAATAACCCTATAGTCCAGGGGTCCTCAAACTACGGCCCGTGGGCCACATGCGGCCCGCCGAAAACATTTATCCGGCCCGCCGGGTGATTTTGCCGCCGCTGTGTGCATAGGAATTTGTTCATAGTTGTTGTTTTTTTTTTTAAAATATATTTTATTGATTTTTTACAGAGAGGAAGGGAGAGAGATAGAGAGTTAGAAACATCGATGAGAGAGAAACATTGACCAGCTGCCTCCTGCACATCTCCCACTGGGGATGTGCCCGCAACCAAGTTACATGCCCTTGCCCGGAATCGAACCTGCGACCTTTCAGTCCACAGGCCGACGCTCTATCCACTGAGCCAAACCGGTTTCGGCCATAGTTTTTTTTTTAAACTATAGTCCGGCCCTCCAACGGTCTGAGGGACAGTGAACTGGCCCCCTGTTTAAAAAGTTTGAGGACCCCTGCTATAGTCCATGGCAGTTCAGAAGGGCCCTCTCTGTAGAAAGCGCCTGTACTGTAGACTCATGTAGCTCTAGGACCTCCCAGGCCGGATGCTTCTCAATTATTTTATTATTAATCCATCATATTCACGAGAGCACGACAATCAAGGGGTTCCAGTTGCAATGGATGTCAGTGCAGAGGTTATCTATACTACAAGGAATATAAATGAGAAAATCATATCTTTGATTTTTAAAAATAAGCTTCCTTTGTGGCATATTGTCCACAAAATGCGCCTCTGTCCTGAAATCTAATTTGTTTGTTTTAAAACAAACACACAAACAAATGAACGAGCCTTTTCTCCAGGTTTGAGGGAAAACCTGCTGAGACACAATTTTCTGTGCTCAGCGGGCCAATGATCGGTCGCATGCACTCAAACTCATAGGTGTCATTTCCCGGGAAGGGCGAGTCAGAAATTCCTCCCTGTGACACAATCTATGTTCAGGATTTGGCTGGTAATCAGGGTAGTTCTGTATCTTTTTTGATAAAAAAAAAATACCCAAATGTGTCTGTATCTAAGAGGGGAGCAAAACCTATCATAATTCTACCAAGAAGAACTCAAAGCAAATGGTTTCCACATATATTCTCAGGTTCCAGATTTGACAAATAGGAAAAATCAATAGCAGCAACCCCAAACTTCCAATTTTTTTAAATAGCAAAGCTGTTCAGCATCTTTAAATGCCTCATGATGTGTGGAGAGGACACCAGGAAGGAAGAGTTTAAAAGAGAAACATTTTCTTACTTAATAAATGGAAGTCCAGATGAACTTCTATGCTAGGCTTTCATTGCCATTTCAAGGCTCCACGTAAGCTCAAACAGAGGAAGCACCCATATCTTGCCCCAGATTACTATTTAAACAAAGGTGCATGTTCATAAGTCGCATGAAAAGCAATTAGGCCCTCCACTGACAGCACCATGAGAAACCATCTGTGAGGGCAAGCGTTTCATATTTGAAAAAAATGAACTGGGAGAGGGTTGTTTTGTTTTTGTTTTTGTTTTTGTTTTTGTTTTGTTTTCCTTCTCAGCCACTACCCACTTTGGGCCAGAAATGTTATAAAAAATTTTAAACTGGCTTGAGTGAGGATTATTATTGCTGTTATACATGTTTAAAATTATTTCCTGATTCATACATTGAGCTCAAGTTTGGCATTTCATGATGATACTTGATATTTAAGAAATGGCTAGAATATGATTAGATTTTTTTCTTTTCTGGAATGTTTTGTGAATGAGCTAGACTTTTAATATCAAAGAAAAAAATGAGCTGGGAAGACCATGGTAGGAATTATATTCATATTTATACTTATTTATATTTACTAAAATATTAATGTGTTAGTGTAAACATGTTTAGAGTATGCTTATTTTTATGTAAAGTTTTTAGAAATATAGTAAGTGGACTATTTCCTTTTCTTTCAGAACGCTTATTCTAGTTAGTAAGAGGGTACCTTTGAAACTACATTTTTCCACTTCAATTTATTCACTCACCAAATATTCATTGTCCACCTGTCACCTGCCAGAACATTCCTAAGTGAGAGGGACTCAATGATAAAGAGGCAAGCCTCATTCTTGCCCTCAGAGGGCAAGAAGTTTAGAAGACCATTAAACCAATGAATAAGTACATTATAATTAAAATTTTGATAAGCTCTTTTAGGAAAAGTATACATAACTGAGGGGCTGTTCTAATCTTGGATGCATTTTCAAGTTTTCCTGTGGAAACTTGAAGGAGGTATGACTAAAAGAAGGCCTTGGGTGGAGTGGGAAAGAGAAGAAGGAGGTCACGTGGAAAGGCCATGGGCCAGGAGGCTGCTGGCATTCAGAATCGGCTGACTGATGGCCACCGGAGGACTTTGAAGTTGGGAGGTGACAGGATTCCTGTCAAATGATCACCTGGAGTGATGACTTTGAAAACCTAGCTAACAGTATTTAAGATATTCCTAAAGCTTCAGAGACACCGGTCTCATGGCGAGGGGAAGCTGTGCACACTCCCGCAAGGAGCTGTCAGATCCCTGGCTCTGTGCGATGATAAAACAGTTCAGTTATTGGCCACTTTCAGGCCTCTGAGTCTGATTTAACAAAATAGGACAACCCAACTGCATCCTTTTCCTACTATCATGTTTCTAAGAGAAATGAGATCAAGTCTACAGGTCAGCTTTGGTTTGGAGGTGAAGTGTCTAGTCCATTTATTTTTTAAGTCTTATTTTGGTTTTAGTCTTCCATAACAGAAAAAGTGGGCCATTTCAGTGAAAAGCAGTGTGGGAACTGCTGGTCTGAGTAGCTAGGTTGGGGTAACAAGATTTAGTGAAGACACTGCACATACATACAGTGAAGGGAAAATGTCCATGTGGTGAACGGTAGCTAGTCCACAGCTTCTCATCTCATTCCCTGACGTAGGACATGAGAAACAAGACAAGGGTGAGCTTTGGCCAGTGGCATTGGAACCAAAGACCAGCCCATGTGACCCTGGCGGGACAGGGCTAACATGACCTACTTGGTGGTGGGGTTGCTACCAGTTGGGCACCAGGGTGCCATGCAGCCAAAGGAACACCCAGTAGCCAGGAAAGAGATTATGCGGGGAGATCAGTTGGAGAAGTGCCAAGGGAAATGTCATCATTGTCAAGACCAGGTAATCAGCTCAGGCAACAGGACAACTAAATGCGCGTTCAGCAGTCTGATGAGCTTGTGTCATATAGCCCTCGCTGAGGTTCAAGTTTGGCATGGTTGGCCTAAGGCAATCCTGGGAGGTTGTAGGTGTCTGTACCATGATCTGGGCACTGCCCCTTACTCAATGGATGATCCCGTGAAACTCTCTTAGTCTTTCACAAGGAAAATAGAAATAAAATCCTCACAACGTTGCTGGAGAATTCAATGGCATAATATTCCATGTCCGGCATAATGTGAATACTAAGCAAATGTTAGCTATTATTATGTCAAAACCTGTGGCAAACTGTGGTTCCTCTGGTTTGGGGTCTATACATCTATGCAATAGGAAGCACCAGACTGTGAAGTTGATCTTATTTGTAAGGCACGTAGAGTCTTAAAGGGAATATTTTATCAATGTGAAGTATTCTGTAACATACAATTGGAGATTTCATCTCAGCTAGATAAATATTATTATCCCCATCATAGAAAAGTTAGAGTGAAGCAGGGAACCAAAGTAACTTGTCAAAGGACGTCAGAGTTTTGAGATTAGAACGCCGGCTTTCCTAGTTCCCATGAGCATGGTTAGGCAAAAGCGCTCCGAAGCAAAAATCCCCATCCACTCCTATCACTTCAAACGTTCAAATGATTACAACCCAGCCAATTCTTTCTTTATTTTTTCACTCAACTTATATCTCTGACTTAAGCAAATAGTTAAAAAAAGAAATACTTCATGTTTGTGTTTAACAAGGTGGGTGACTGCACAAGATGCAGGGGCTTGGGGTCCCCGGTACATTTACAAGATGACCAAGAGAACGTTAGCAACCCAACCTTCTGCCACGTAGATGCGTTAATACTGAAAACCAAAAGAATCATTCATTACCAGAGTAATATAGCGGTAATTTCTCAGGGTGCACGAACTGAGTGACACATCATTCAGAATTAGATGTTCCTACCTCCAATTGTTCACAACATCATCCCCAGCTCTGGGCAAACACCATCTGTTTTCCCATCTCGCCATGAATTTCCTGTGTCTTACAAGTAATATTGTAAGCTCTGTGCCTTGCTCGGGAGCTTTAAGACTCTTGTTCTTGCTTCTCTTCCATGGAACACAAGCAAATCAATCATGCAGTGCGCCTTCAGTTAGTCAGAGAAGAGACAGCCATCCTAGCCAATCGCTCTGAAAACGTTGGGGACTCGCATGAAGTTCCCATTGGGGTGCTGATGTAAGTTTGCTACACAAATGATGGCTCATAGGGTTCTCACTCCCTTCACATGCTCTTCATGCAAAGCTCGTGATAACTAGCAGAAAACTTCCCTAAGAAGCTGTGTCATTGTTTTCCACTGTGGGACCACACTTCTTAGGTTCTTTTCTACATAAGTTGTATGTATGTATCTGGGTTTTAAAATGTTGATACAACCGGACTTACTAAAACAGATTATAGTGAAGAAATGATTCTTGGAAAACAGAAACAGAACAGGGTAAACATTGCCTATGGTACAAACAGTACTACCTCTTTCTCTGCCGCACACACTAACGTTCATTGCCGTGTGAAACTCAATCCAGGAAGATGTCCATCTTATTATACATCCCAGCAAAATAATTTTCACTCGGCATGTAGAAGATTAAAGACAAACAAACAAACCTCTCAACTACACTATGTTTGTAATCCACGAAACTTCTTGCTTTCCTCCTACTGCATTTTGGTGGAACAGAGCTGATCAGCAGGGATCGCCATGGCTGGAAGGTCAGGGACTGGATGAGGATGGGGACAGAGAACACCGGGGCCAGGTGCTGGGGGAGCGGGACTGGCCACACGGGAAATGGGCCAGAGACAGCTAAATCCAGAACCTGCCGAGTGGCCTACATCTCAATTCCACAGATGGCCTAAATTTGCATATCATCTTGTCTACTCTGGGAATATGTATTAATTATAAGGCAAACAATGAAGGGAAATTAAGAGGATTTTATGACTTTTTGTAAGTGAATTTTTGATAAAATCCAGAAAAAAAGATGAAATGGCCCAAATTACAAATGCTACATTACACTCTAAAATTATTTTGAATTGTAGGTTAATCTATATATTGACATTAAAAATTATGGTTACTTTATTTTTTAAACATGATACAATCAATGCCAGAAAAACAACCTGCTATGAATTTCAAGGTAGTTAATACTTCTACACTGTACTTTATTTCAGTTGCCCGTATAAACCTATATTAAAGAATAAATGTCTCTAAAACAGGAAAAAACACCCCACATTCAATGGAGTCATCAGAGAGGGGTCTTTAACCATGCAGGTATTTTAAGTGGCTGAAAATATCAGGTTCCCAAAATAATCAATAAAGGCTCACTGATTTATGAAACTGCTCATTGATACAAGCCTAAGGATACCCAAGATCTTTAAAGAACAAACTCTATATTTTTGAGATAATGAAGAATTTATCTAAAATACTAGAAAGTATCATTAAAATGGTACCTTAAAGTCTGAAAATTACAAATGAAAAGTGTAAAACAATGAAATGATTTGAACACCTGCATGAGAACTGATTGTGTTTGCCGATAGCTGCCATTTTATGAATTCTAGTAGGGAGTCCAAATGGAGAAAAACAAAGATGTTCAGGATGCTATTTTTAAGTGTGACTTTTCTTTCTTCCCTGCTATTAACATTCTAACCAGAGGGAAGGGGGTTTAGAGACTGTAAGACCACCTGGCTGCCATTATGGAGAGCTGAATCCTCAGACACTGGTAACAACCACAGGGCCTTTGCTGGAAGGTGGGGGCCACTGGGGGTGGTCCGAGGGGAGGCCTCCCTCACCACGAGCACCCTGACACTCCTGGCCTCCACTAACACAGTCAAGGTTGCCCGGAACATTGGCCATAGTGAGAAAGTAGAAAGGAAGAGTAGAGTGGAATTTAATTCCCTTAAAGACCCTTTCAAAATAGGTTATGTCTCTGTCCCTCAATTTAAAATCCTGTCTCACGTTGATTACCTTATCTACACTGGGAATACGTATTAATTATAAGGCAAACAATGAAGGGAAATTAAGAGGACTTTATCAAATGTTATCATTTGTAAAGACCCTTCCTCTACACTGGACTCTGCTCTTAGAGCAAATACTGCTGGGATTGGCTGGCTGGGCTTGGTGAACTAAACATGGTGCAAATCTCTGTGTCCTTGGAGAAGCTGAACCCTGAGATAGGTCTTGGGTCCCAGGCCTGCTCCCAGAGCTTAGAGACCACTGCAGAGAGAGTGGCCCCGGGGCCTCATTGCCCGGGGGCCTCACTGGATGGGCTGCCTCTAGAGCAGTGGTTCTCAACCTGTGGGTCGAGACCCCTTTGGCGGTCGAACGACCCTTTCACAGGGGTCGCCTAAGACCATCCTGCATATCAGATATTTACATGACGATTCATAACAGTAGCAACATGACAGTTATGAAGTAGCAACGAAAATAATTTTATGGTTGGGTCACAACATGAGGAACTGTATTTAAAGGGCCAGAAGGTTGAGAACCACTGCTCTAGAGCTTAGTGAGGCTAATGCATCTCCGTGCCCACCAGGACTGCTGCGTCAATTCCTTTTGTTTCTCATCTCAGCATCAGCTCGCCCGCTGTCCAACCTGACAGTCAGCTAACTGAATAAATCTAATGTAGTCTAGGTGCTGTGAGGAGCAGAGGAAGGGCCCCACCGGCGCCTCTAGGCTCTTGCTTTCCCCGCAAGCATCCTTTCCCCCCCTCACACAAGCTCAAATTTTATAATCCATTTCTGGGGGAAATGGGCTCACTTCCATTTCCAAAATAGCAAGTAAATTCCACTTTCTGAGCTAGCGTAGAGTGACTGGTGCCACCTGCCTCAATGGCTATGGCACGTAACATATATAAACATATAAAGTATTCTTCAACCATATTCTGATAATTGCGGTAAAGCACATTTCTATTTCCAATTGGTTACTTTTTAATATATATATTAAATATATATGTATTTTTATGTGTATGCAGAGGGACTATTAAACATAATATGGATATTTTCTTTTTCAGAATAAAGTCCAATGGTCCTAAATTAAAGAGAAGAACAAAGTAATACTTCATTATACCTTTATAAAGAGCTGTATTTTATCAAGACTAGAATATTTTTAACATAAGCCAACCACAATATGGTTATAGATCCAATATTCCTCATATCTCCTTACCTACAAAAATGAATGTTATTTTCCACTGGCATTAAAATGATGAGAATAAGAAAACAGGTTATGTCTTAAAAGGTCTGATTTCTTTTTTCAGTATTCATGAATAGATTAACTAAATAAAACCACTTGCTATGTTTAAAATGTTTATTGAAAAAGTAAAAACATACATTGGGAAATATTTTTCAACCTCAAAGACCTATAAGGTTAAAAATGGTTTCAAGAGAATTTCACATAGCAATAAAAGGGTGTAGGAGTGTAAACATAATTATTTATGAAAAGTTGGAGCAGTTGGCATATGTAGAGACTGATAAACATTCGTAGGATACAATCGCCCTGCTGACATCAAGCACACAATGACTAAACAAGAAAACAAAGTCACTATGTCTATTGTGTATTCAACAGTAATGTGTCTACTCCCAAAGAAAAAGAAAAAATCAAATTATTGGAAACCCTACAATCTTGTCCAAATTTTACTTATTTTAATATTCCTATAATTAATCACGAGTTATTTTGTCAAAATGATTAATATGTACTTAAATTTAGCTTTAAGCCGGTGACCCATGGGCATAATATATTAGGTCTAATTTTATTTTCAAACCTTTATACTGAGTTATGTAACTTCAGGGGAATTGAAAGAAAGTGCTGGTTACATCTCAGATACAATATTCCAAAGTATAGGACAATGTTGGTAGCCCACCTGCTTACACTCATTTATATACAGTGTTCTCTTCCAAGAACCATGATAAGATGGACATGAAATATAATTGTAATTAGAGAGATGCTGAACTATCAGAAAGTAAATGTGGGCACTTAGTCATCAAGAATACCTGCTGATTCCCTGGTAGAGTTGGTACTTAACTTACCTGCATGCTGTGCATCTACTATTTGTATTTCTGGAAATACCCATTATTCAAATCACTAGTGGCCATCCAATTAAAAAAATAACCAAGGTATCTCACTTGAAATGTATGTTAATTGATCCAGTGACAAAGTTTATATAAAAATGAAGTCTTTCGACATTGGTGTCAGACTCAATATAATGGGCTATGTATGACATAAGAAAGGAAAAGTCGAGTCAAGGCCAGACCTAGCCGGTTTGACTCAGTGCATAGAGCATAAGCCTGCAGACTTGAAGAACCCTGGGTTCAATTCTGATCAAGGGCATGTACCATGGTTGCAGGCTCGAACCTGATGGGGCAAGAGTGGGAGGCAACCCATCGATGTGTCTCTCTCACATTGATGTTTCTCTCCCTCTGTCTCTCCCTCTCCTTTCCACTCTTTCTAAAAATCAAAGGAAAAATATTCTCAATTGAAGATTACCGAACAAATAAAAAAGGGAGTCAAGGCCAATATGAGTTTTGGTAAGAAGGCTGGGTATTAGGAGATCACAGGAAGGCCAAGCATTGGTTGCATTAGGGCAAAGCATGCAAGAGCAGGGATGTGAAGGTAGGTCTTCAGCATGGACAGGTAGCCTATGACCTATAGGTAGAAAGGGCCCAAAGCCCCAATTCCAAGACCATACTGGTAGCCAGTGATGAGTCTTTGCTAAAGTGAGAAGCCTTTTCCCTTCCACCTCCCATGATTTTCTGAAGCCCGGGTTTTCCCCAACTCACACTTGCTCCACACACAGCTTCCTACATCTCAGCAATTAGTGGAATACCAGCAAATGAGTTGAAGTAAATGAACTTTCTCTCTCAGTGAAAAACTTGAGTCTATTTTGTTAAAATATATTTTATTTACTTTTTACAGAGAGGAAGGGAGAGGGAGAGGGATAGAAACATCGATGAGAGAGAGAAACATCGATCAGCTGTCTCCTGCACATTCCCTACTGGGGATGTGCCCTCAACCAAGGTACATGCCCTTGACTGGAATCGAACCTGGGACCCTTCAGTCCGCAGGCCGATGCTCTATCCACTGAGCCAAACCGGCTAGGGCTTGAGTCTATTTTGAACGGATTTGTTTCTGGCAGAGATCTAACATCAATGGTGGAGATGTCGCTTTTGAGACACTTATGTATTTTTCCTGAGATGTGATTAACTTTTTCTCCTCAAGAGAAAAGTTCAGTTGGAATTTGGGAAAACATTAATGACATTTAAAGCCTTTTCAGAAAGTTCCTATATTTGTGTGTGAACTTTACAGTATTTTAAAATTAACTCAGATTCCTGTGCTGAACCACCTATGGAATTTATAGAGTGACAATCGTGAAGCCAATCAGCTTGATCTAACCTAGCTTCTTTTTTTCCTTCACTTCAGAAATCCTCTAGGTCTTGCATAGAGAATAAAATCCACCTACAGAGTCTTAGAAAAAGTCTGCTTTCCTCTTTTTATATGCTGCTTATCTCCCTGTACTTATGAGTATAAACAAAATTATAACATTTTTAAAGGAACTCAATGCACTTTAGAGACACACAACTGAATTTTCTAAGTGCCTAAGTTGTTCCTCGTGATGATTATATCTTTACAGTAGAGGGAAGTAGCAAAAGTAGTTGACAGAGCTTTAATTTACCAAGTGGTACTTTATGGGTGTGAAAGAGCCCTTATAGCTCCTAAAAGAAACGACCTTCACATAGGAAGCTTGAGTTTCCTGTCTTGTTGGCGAGACCCTGCACAGTAGCCTGGTGTGATCTGTACTACATTCAAGCCGAGGCAGGTTCTGGGTAATAGATGGAGAGAGTGAAGCCCAGAAACTTCAGCCACATTCAGCATCAACGCATATATAGAGAACAAGAAATAGAGACCACTTCCTTTGATGCCAAGACAAATGATAACGTCATAAGACCACCCATACTCATTAATCTGTTATTTTGTTTCTTCTACTTGTAGCCAATTTAATAGTTTTAGAAAAAAATATATTTTAAAACACCGAGATCCATTATGCGAGGGAAAATATTTTACATTTGCACTACCTAATGCTGAACTGGTTGACCACAAATAGGTTACACAATAGGATGAAAGGGAGACCTTTTAGATGGGGTTTAAATACAAATACCAAACCTCAGAGGTAAGGTAGGGGAGGGTGTGGGTATGGGGGAGAGATCAACCAAAGGACTCATATGCAAGCATACAGGCCTAACCAATGGACACAGACAACAGCGGGGTGAGGGCATGAGTGGGGGGGATGGGGGGTAATGTGGGGATAAGGACACATGTAATAACTTAATTAATAAAGAAATTGAAAAAAATACAAATACCTTGGTGGGTGGTGGCAGTGATATAGTTCTGACGCTTTAGAACAAAGAAGATTTTTTGGTTTGTTTGGTTGCAAGAATGATTGAAATAAAATAAAGAGGAAGAAATAAAGATAAGAAGAAGTCAATTTTTCTCTGCTTTGGTCATTCCTCGGGACAGTGTGATTTATCCTTCAAAGCATCCCTGACACTGTTCTTGTTTTCAATGTTCATGTTCAACATTATTATTTTAGGCTTTTTTATATACAGTCACCCTTCAATTTATTCTCCCGAACCAAGTCAAGATCATGGTCTTTGGACTTACTAGACGCGCTAACGGGTCTAACTTATCACCGATTTTCCTTTATGCTTTTCCCCTGTCCAGCAGATCACTTTTCTACCCTTCCCAAACCAACTGTAGACTCTTGTTTTCATAGATGAAGTGAGAAATACTTTAGACTTTGAAAATTGATGGTTTCTTTTGTGTTTATTCTAATGCCACCTTTGTGCCGGTTTAAACATTTGAAGGGTGGCCCACGACCAAGCACTCTCGAACATGTGGGTTACAACGCTTATTGTGGGTTCACAGTAAATAACCCACTGAACCAACTCTATCTGACAGCAATAGCGCCTCAAAGAAAGAGCAAATGCTTGCTAACGTGAAAGAGGCAACATAGAGCTGGTCGCAGAAAGCAGAATGCTTCCCTGGAAGGTGATTTTTCCGCAGGAGAGCAGTTTTCCTTTAAGGACAGGTTCTCCATTCGCAGGGAGAACTGATTTTCGGCCAGAGAAGGGATGTGGTGATTCAGGAAGTCCCGGTGGTATAATTTGAGCTTTTGCAGAATTTTCCATTGCTTATTTTCATCACTACCCCTATTTCATCATTTCGATGATTGCTCCCCCAACACTGACTGACGATTTTATTGGATGCAGAAAGGGCTGAGTTGGATTATATTTCATCGAAAAGCTACACAGCCTGTGTGAAAACAGTCTTTGGAAACAAAATAATCCCACCTAATTGACGGCAGTGAAAGAGAAACAATAAAATCAGTGGTGTGAGGTAGACAAACCAAACCTAAAACGAAAACGAAGTTTTCACCAAATTAAAATCTCTGAAGTCTGCATGGGTAATCTTTTCCATCAAGTGGATTAAAATAACTATGATTGAAAAGTTTTGCAGGTTTGGTAGGTACAGAGTTTCTTCTTATTTTATATTTAACATAAAGGTTAAACTCATTAAATACTTAATAAGTATAAAGTTTCTAGGAGTTAATGAACTGCCGCTCTTTTCCATAATGAATTTATATTAAAATTGGAGAACCCACTTTGAGGTTGAAAATGAATTCCTCATTCTGTCCTGCCCTGAATAAAGCATTGTTCTATCAGCATTTCTGTGGTAACCACAGATCTTTATTAGCCTTTGTGGTCACCTAGACATCTGGGTGGGTTGTGTTTCCAAGAGGAATGTAGGCTATTGT
Organism: Myotis lucifugus; assembly: GCF_000147115.1. Lineage (NCBI taxonomy): Eukaryota > Metazoa > Chordata > Mammalia > Chiroptera > Vespertilionidae > Myotis > Myotis lucifugus. Next base: position 2,367,308 of record NW_005871202.1, on the reverse strand, counting down.
ATTGGAGACTACTGGAGGAACTTTACTCATCCCATGTCTGATGTCTTTGTATGACATTTGGTAGCTCGTGGCACATTGCCACTTTCACATGCTAATAACTCATAATATCAGGAATGTTAGGGCCCTGACTCTATTCCACTGAAGCCCTGTACAGTGGGGCCTTGACTTACGAGTTTAATTCGTTCTGAGACCGAGCTCGATTACTCTATCAACTCAATGCAAAAAATCTGCCGAGAGACAGCTGGTATCTCAAAAAACTCATTAGTCGGGACACTCGTAAGTCAAGGCCCCACTGTATTCTCATTGCTTGACACGTTTTGCATGTAACATGTGACAGTCTTTCTCATGTCCACAACTCACTGAAGGGGTCAATGGCCAAGCAAGCCCTGCTTCAACATCTGAGGAACGGGTGGGGCAGAAGAGTCAGAGCAGGTAACACGTAGACCAGTCTCAGAACTTTGCCTGTCTGTCCCGGTTCCTTTGTACCATCTATTTATTAGACATTCCAGGACACTTGACATGACCTGAAGCACCTGTCTTGTCCGTAAGTCCTGACTTTCTTTTTCATGCTTGTCCTTCACAAAGTCCCTTTTTAGTAGAAAGGAAATAAGAAAATGAAATCAAGCACATCTCGTAATGGTTCTAGGTACTTTGGGGTAGACATCTTTGCCACAAGCATCTTTGCCCCAAGTGTTTACAATGCATAGCTAATTGGCTGCAAGGCAATTTTGCATAAAAAAGATAAAATTACTGGTTGACAGCTCTTTTTTGCGTGTGTCAATTTGGTATCAGTGTTCCACGATGAAGTGGTAGGAAAAATAGTTAAGTAGTGGTAGTGATAAAACAGTCAGCATTTCTTCTAGGTGACAAGGGTTTTTGCCCCAAGAGTTAGCTGGTTTCTTTTTTGGAAACGCATGACATGGGGAGGAGAACAAGAGGACTCCTTCAAGGATGCACAGGTGAACCCACATTGCCCACAGAACAAAGACAAGAGCTCAGGTATGATCCACAAAATAATATCACTCATCTGTGCAATATTGGCGTGAATCTACACACATTTAAATATATTCAAATATTTTGTATCTCACAAGAAAATCTTTAAATTCTGTTATTCCTTTTACTGTCCCTCTTTTTTTGTGTGATTTTATCTTTTTACAGCAAAACTGTCTTAGGGACAATTAGTTATGTGGTGAAAATACCTGTGGCAAAAATGCGTGTGGCAAAGAAGCTATGGCAGGAATACCAGACCCCTCCTGCATTGGAAGGATGAGAAGCAAGATTGCTGGCACTACGGAAATCTAGCAATTGCTACAGGGGTTCGAAATCTGGATTAAAGGGAAGGACTCAGGAAATGAAAAACATGTCCACAGGGACTGGATCAGCGACTAGCATTTAACCATGAGCCAAGAGCTCCATTAGCTGCTTTCTATATAATTCTTCTAATTCTTCCAGAATTGGATAAAAATATGTACACTTATGACCATCTTACTACATTTGAAAACACTGAAGTTCAGAGAGGTTATAGAAGTTTCCCAAACTCACAGAATTAATAATTGTGCGGGGTTGGGAATCGAACCAGGTCCATCCAATAAAGAGTCTACTCTACACTCTCACTAGCAGGCTATGCTGCTTCAAGATCCCTCTGGAGGGCCCAGGGCTCCTTCGCAATGAAGAAAGCAAGCATGCAGCTGCTGGAAGTAGGGCTGGCAGTTCTAATAAGAGTGGGTTAACGATGATTGAATACCTGGTGTGTTCTGAGCTATTCCACGCGGGGGAATTGATCTCAACATCTCAGGTGGAGCTGTATTGGCAGGTCTGGCTTAAGTAGTGTCCCAGAGCCTTGGCAATTGAGAAATCACTGAGTAGGAAACCAGCCAGCGAATCACACATCCTGAAGGGAGGGAGGTTCTTCATGTAGGCGCCCTTTGGTCTGGATGCCTAGCTAGGGTCTAGGGCCGTGGTCGGCAAACTGTGGCTCATGAGCCACATGCGGCTCTTTGGCCCCTTGAGTGTGGCTCTTCCTAAGCCTTAGGAGTACCCTAATTAAGTTAATAACAATGTACCTACCTATATAGTTTAAGTTTAAAAAATTTGGCTCTCAAAAGAAATTTCAACCGTTGTACTGTTGATATTTGGCTCTATTGACTAATGAGCTTGCTGACCACTGGCTAGGGCAGTGATTCTCAACCTTCGCTGCACATTAGAATCACCTGGGAATCTCTTTAAAATCCTGATTTCTGGGCCTCATCCTCCGGAAATTCTGTTTCTTTGTTACTAATGTTTTGGCCCCACCCCATAACAAAGAAACAGAATTTACAAAGGATGCGGCCCAGAAATCAGGATTTTAAAGAGATTCCCAGGTGATTCTAATGTGCAGCCAAGGTTGAGATACACTGATTTAGGTACAGGAGAGAGCAAAGCCTAATTGCTCAGCTTGTTGACCTTCCTACTAATATTCTTTCAATGTATTTAAAACTGGCCTCTGCAGGTGATGTTCATCTAAATAAGCGGTTCTCAACCTGTGGGTCGCGACCCCTTTGGTGGTCAAACGACCCTTTCACAGGGGTCGCCTAAGACCATCCTGCATATCAGATATTTACATTATGATTCATAACAGTAGCAACATTACAGTTATGAAGTAGCAACGAAAATAATTTTATGGTTGGGTCACCATGAGGAACTGTATTTAAAGGGCCAGAAGGTTGAGAACCACTGATCTAAATACTACTTGTAGGAGTGATCCCTCTTAGGTTAGCAAAGTCATCACCAGTAGAGGGCAAATCACTCCCAAGTCACACAGGAGGCAGTAGGCGATTATCAGGTAATGGAAACTTCTGCCTTCTGTGCATGAATTTAAAAAGGGCCACACACTTTTTAAATGACAATGACTCTCATCAGATGTTCATGAGAAAAGAAAACCCATTATTTGTTCTACAGTTCTTCAGTGATTTAAAGAATTCTAGTGGCAAACAGCAATACTGCTTAAAAAAAAAACTGTTGTAGAAACCAGTTGTCTATTATTGTGGCTACCAATTCCGTTAGCTATGAGAATCTATAAGGATTTTCTCGTCCTGATGAGATTGTGATATCTTGCAGAACTTTTAAATTAAAAGACAAAGCAGAGGGCCTATGTAAATAAATCCAGTTGTTTAAACGAGATTATAAAGCTCATTCTTGAAGCAGTCACAGTGGTTTGCCTTCCATCTTCTTTGTGCATTTGAAATACCTTCGTCGCTTTTGGTTAGTTACTCTTAACAATACATGTCTATGAGTGTTACTATCTCTGCTTACAGATAAATGCACTGAGGGAAATAGAACTCACGACTTATGCTGTAATTCATAAAGCATGTCCGTCGCAGCTTATTCTAAAATTCCCAGCGAGGCGTCCTGTGGGCTGGGGGCTATCTCAGCGAGATGCTCTGTCTCTGACTGACCTCTGTACCTGTGGCAAACACGCTTCAGTCCTATTTCTCTCCTGCCTGGCGATTTGATGAGGCCTTTCATGAAATAGAATAGATCTTCTACAGAGAGCCCTACAACTTAGGCATCTGCGTTCCCCTTGAGAGAATGTGAGGCCAAGAATAACCTCAGGACATTAGACATCAACCTTCCTCTTGATGCTACTCCAGGAGCATCCAGCACATACTAGTGCCCACATGCCCATCCCATTCAGGTGGCTCCTATTTTTCTTCTCACTTGAAAGGCATCGTGTTTGCACAGGCAGCCTCCTTACCAAGCACTGGATTGAAAAATAACCCGTCAAGATAGAATGGCCACTATCACCTTGGCTCCACCTGACGCCAACAAAGGCCCATTATTTAGAAATCGACAGGAGATGTGAGGCAATCAATTGTGATGTTTGAAGTGAAAGAAATGAAAACAATTTGAAAAGTACAGTAAGGCTGATGTACATAGGAAGTGTAAGGGAGACTTATCTCTAACATTACTTTCAGCTTCTCCCCAAGATTTATATCCAACCAATCCTACATTTTTTTTACTTCATTATCATAATGGCTAAAATTCCATCAAGTAATGATTAGTTTGAATCAAAACTTACTGGTTTTAGAGGAGAATCACAGCAACATCAGCCATCCCTGTGCTGTGTGTTGTTATCCCGCCATAACCCAGTCCTGGGAACCTCGGAAGAACCAGTCCAAACAAGCCCCTTCTCAGGTCTTCTCTCTCCGTCGACACCACCATAAACCCATTCTTCAGGCCACACACCTAGTGGCCATTCTGGATCGCAGATCCAATGTATCATCAAGTCCTGCTGACCCTGTTTACTCTTCTCCAACATATATCCAAGCCTCAACACTTCTCTTTAGTGCCACTATAACAACCTTGATCTAAATCACAATTGACTCTCACTTGTCCTCTCCTTCCTCTTCTACCTGTGCCTCTAAAGTCCATTCTCCGCTCAGCAGACAGGGTGATGGAGGAAAAAAGCAAATCAGGTTAGCACTTCTCCTCGAAATCCTCCCCTACGGCCAGCAGTGCGCTCTCCCCACTCAGACTCCTCCACTTTCCCCCTTTCACGCTCTGCTCCAGCTAAACTGGCTTTCCTTTTGTTTCTCTAAAACAAATAGGGTCTTTCACCTGCTTCTCAGAATCGCTGCTTATTGTTTTCAGCTGATACGCATCCTCTGCCGCCCCACCCTCCACTCAGGTCTTAGAGGTCTTAGAATGGCTGTCTCTCTCCATCATTTAGTCTCAGCCCGAACCCATCCTTTCCATAATTCCACTAGCTCATCCCTCTCCGACTACTCTCCCTGTCACCATCAGTCACCCCAGCCTTTTATTATCTGCATAACTCTGACCACTCACTGTCGCCATATTTGTTTCTATGCTTGTCCTTCTTCCTACAGGAGGAGATAAATTTTAAGGCAAGAATGTTGTGATTTTACCGGAGTGTCTCTGGTTTCTCTAACGAAGCCTGGTGCACTGTAGGTGCTCAGGAGAGGTCAGCTACCATCACAGGGCTTTCCTCTCAACACCCGACAATGAAAAGCTACTCTGGGTTCTGGAGTTTGCTTGAGGAAGAAGGGAGCCCATGTTCTAGTTCTTCAGGGAGGAGAGGAAAGCCAATTGAGGTGTCACCGTGGGCCAAACACCGTCTTAGTCTACAGAGACACCTGGGGCCTGAAAGGAGAAGTAGCAGCTTCCACCTATACATCCCACTCACTGTTTTGAAATCTGGGCCACATCTGAGTTAAGGATGAAGGCTCTGGTTTTTCATCCTGAAATAGAGGACTAGTTCACCATCTATAAAGTAAGCATAATTATGCTGTCTGTCTCATAGGATTGCAAGCAGGTATCAAATACGGAACACAGAGACTAATCTATAGCAAGTACTCAATGAAAAGAACTCCCTACTACAACGCCCCCCCCCCTTCCCCCAAACATAGCCTACTGATTTTAGAATTCAATTCTATTTGGGGTTAATTAAGCTTAGGACCGCCATTTAAAATAGTTTCCATGGGAAATGATATACCTAAGTAATCAATTCCCATGTAAATGCCTTTTGGAATACAACCTGGTTGCAATTTGAGAATTGTCACGAGAAATATGTGTGCTTACATTTTGTTACCGCACTGCTTTGAGATATACATTTTTTCAGGGCTATTTTTTTTTCCACAGAGCTATTTTTCCAGCACTCATCCCATTGTTACTGAACAACTGGTTTAGCGTGTACGTTCACTATACACATGGGACAAAGGTAGATGTGCAATTCATTCTATTTTCCTAGAAACAAGAAACTAAATATAAACAAGGCTAATTCAATTCCAGCGACTAGTAATCACTATGCTTTATAATACAGCTGAGACAAAAGGAATACAGAAATACTTGTTACATTCAAATTGTATCTGAAAGGCTTATGGGAGAGGGTGTGAAGGACCATTACATCCTAATTTATTCTCCTTTCTGTTACTTACTTTGTTTTTTCGTTGCTAAACATCCTTGCCTGTGAAAGCCCCTTTAATCTCGGAGACTAACAGTTAAACAGGATCAAGCATGCAATTGAGTTTAGCTTCTTTCAATTTCTTTGATTTCTTAATTATTTCTTTCAGTTACATGAAAATGTTCAATTTATAGATCTTATCAATGCAATGATTGGCTGACTCAAGAAAACAGTTCAAGCCTTATAGAGTACAGTGGAGTTTTACAAAAAAAAAAAGCAAAAAACAAAACAACAACAGAAGCAGGTTGTTCAGGAAGCTACGAAACTATTCTGTAATAGTATCCAGAGAGTATGTCTTCTTACTGACAGATGTTCAAAGAAATATATTTCTTTATGTTGAGAATAAAATATTATATGCAAACTGCATAATATTTAACATAATTATGTATTTTAACATTTTTATTGTATTTCCTTTCTACTCAAAGACATCTGAGAAATTTGATTTTTATCCCTGTTTACTCTTTTCACCATCAATTTCTCTTTACAAGAAAAGTCTACTGAAAGAAACTAACCTGATAATTATTTTATTGCTTGTTAGAAAACAGTAAATTATATAATTTTTATAATCTTTCAATTGTAAGCTTGCATAGTTTTACATAGTTTATTTCATGATGACAGCAGACATTTATTAAGCATTTGAAAAATAACATAAAGACAGAAAATGGTTGTATGACCATAATAAATATCTTTCATGATGGGAAGACATGTGTACAAACTGAATAGATTTATCAAATGGGAAAAAGCAAGCCCACTCTTCATGTTTCCCCGAAGTTCTCTCGGTTGCATCTGGGAACTCTGCTGAACCTTCTAAATTATTGTATAAAAAATTCTCCTCCGTACATTTCATAAAAAAATAAACATTTGCAAAAAAAACCCTAAAAATTTATGTCTTCAGAGAGCCCACATTTTAAATCATATGCTTTGCTCTTTGCATGCCTGTCATTATTTTTATAATCAAATTGATATGATAGGATTCCTCTGTTAGAAAAGTTTGCAAATAGGAAAACCCATAATAGTAATTGGTACAATGCTTTTACTAGGTCAGCTTCCGCGGTCTCTAAGGTCTGAGGCAGGAGATGTGGCGGTATGTAGGAAATGCCTGATTTTGTAAGCCTGGGGCTGGGACCGCTCGGCGGAGTCACAGATGACTGTGTTTCTGAAGTCAATGCCTTAGTTCATCTAATTGACGATGTCTGCCCAGAAACGCCTCGCCACGGCAGAAACGGCAGAGCTGCTCTTTCACATCTAACTGCTAATTAATTCGGGGGTTCGTGATGCGCTCTTACCAGACAGCAGCAGGGTGTGTATGTTCGATGAGCTCGAGCATCTGATATTATGGAAAGAGATGCCTTTCACGTGGGTGCGTCCAGCTCATCTCAAAGTATACTGACCCTCGAATAGCAACATAATGAGCGAAGTTAGCATCTGTAGCCCCGAAATGAAAACTTAACATCAACATGCCTATTAACAAAATGAGAGAAAAACTAATTAAAGCAAATTAGCCTAATGCGCAGGGGCTGGAGAAGACGGATGACTGCTAAAATCCGGAGAAGATAATGGTACCCATATGGGGTATGTTTTTGGCATTTTTCATATAAATTGGACAGTTTTAGAGGATAAATATGGTACAAAAGTCCTTACAGGCAATTATGTCTTTACAATGCTGGTGCTGACATCATAAAAGTATAATTTTAATTGCTATTAATTGCATTAAGTCTACTCTTATTGAATACTTAATGCCATCGCTGACAGTATACTAATTTATATACTTTAATGAAGCTTCATGGTAGAAGTTTGGAATTATAGGGCCACTTAAAGTCTGTGGTAAGGCGGACAGTTCATTGGACATTTTTTCTTTAAAAACAGGTTTGTAATTTTGTTGCTTTTTTTTTTTCAATGAATTGATGCTGCTAGGTTTGGTTTTTGGTGTTGTTTTTTTTTTTTTTGTAAGATAAATTTTGAAAAAAAGATGCTTCTAGTAATGTTCGCTGCACATTTAAAACAGCTGCTGGCTCTCCGATGGGTCACGTATTTAAATGTACCTGATAAAAAACAGATTATTAGCTTGCAAAATTTAGCTGCCATTGAACCAGACATTTGATCTCCTTCAGAAGAAAGGAGTTCATTTGTAACAAATAAAAGAGAAAGAGACGCAGGGTAAATAATGAATATCATCAAAGGCACAAAGCAAGGAGACAAACAGCTCCTCCACGTCGCGCCCGGCAGCGGGCAGGCGTGGGAATTCTAGTGCCACTGGTTACGGGAGGTCTCTGCTGTAGTGTGATCTGCATGATTAAATTCTGAGGAATTCATTTGTCTCCATCAGTGCTAGTTCCAATATTTGCGAGTTAGTAATGTGCCCGGCCGCACTAATCAGCGAGTGCATCCATTATTGCCTTTTCAATTTGTTTTCAGTTTCCTTTACTGCAAACATGCTGTTAGCCTCGGCACAGGCATGAGATAGATGGAGTGTGAGACAGCTTTGCTCTAGGATGCTCAGGCTTTCGGTAAGTTCCCGCCTGTTATTTCTGCTCAGAGAGGCATGCTTCACAGAGCGGACAAGCACAAGTGTCGGGTAAAATATGCCCCGGCCTTGTCCAGGCCCTATCGATTTTTCCTGTAATTAAAGTGATGAACACACACTGCTTGGTAATAATGACACGGGATCTCCTTTGGAGAATTTTTTTTTTTTAAGGTTTAGCAAAATCAGTTGCAGTCTGTTGCCTTTTGGTAAAATATCTTTGTTCCGTTTCCCCAGGGACAGCCGAGTAAAAGGCAGGATTGGGAGTGGATCGGGCTGAGGATTTGGGAAATCTACAGAAGGTTCCATTTCCTTAGGTTCAGCGGCCACTGCCTAGGAATACAGGGTTTGTGCTAAGCTCTCTGGGAAGGGACTCTGCCTTCTCACACAGCGTCATGGTGGCCACAGGAGTCCACCCAGGCCACATGGCCATTTTCACCCCCAGCCGAACTTTGAAGGCTATTTGATTTGATTTTAATATATTTTTATTGACTTCAGAAAGGAAGGGAGAGCTGGAGAGAGAGAGAAACGTCAATGATTAGAGAGAGAATGATTGATTGGCTGCCTCTTGTACGCCCCACATTGGGGATGGAGCCCGCAACCCAGGCCTGTGCCCTGACCACCTGGTTCATAGGTCAATGCTCAACCACTGAGCCACACTGCCGGGCTGAAGGCTATTTTAGATTTCAATCTTTTTATTCCCGCTTTCATGCTGAGAATGTCAACCAATTAGTGCTTCTTCCCGTAATGCTTTTCACGAGACTGACACTGGTCCGTGAGGAATCAGACCGAGACCACGGCCCATTTCGCATGGGCCGGTGAGTAGTCATTGGATGGTGATAACTTTTGATCGCAACTGGCGTTTGGGTTCAAACTAATTACTTAACGGCGACAGGTTCCATGCCACCCGGTTTAGCCTGGGTGCCATTCAGGGACCCAGATTAATTAAAACAACAAGTAGGCGGGAACCTTTTACATAACTTATTTCCACGGCTCTGCCCGCCCTGACCACTGACATGGAAAAGCCAGTGTGAATCAATATTGCAGCTGAGCGTGGAGACGCTTCGCCAGGGTGCTCCCCATGCTGGGCGAAACGGAAAAATGGGCCAGACAGTAGCTGCTCATTCATTATTAAGAGGAAATTCGCAGAGGAGTTTTTCTTCTTCTTATGCAATATATTGTACGTGTATGTGTGTGTGTGTGTGTGTGTGTATACACATTATAATATAGTAGAATAGTACAGTTGATTTGTAAGTACTTTTGCCTTAAAATCATTTCCTCATTAGGAATGCAATTCATGGTTAATGCTGCATTTTTAGGAAATACAGAAAGTGTCCCCCAAAACATGTATCATCCCACCACAGAGATAACAAATGATTGTTAACATTTCGAGAGCTAGCCTTCCGGTTGATTTTATCCGCATGCACTCACTGCATGGACTGTGCTTTCTGCTGCTTCTGCTGCCTCTGTGTCCCTTAGTAACTGCTCTGTGAACTTGCTTCCTATTAGTGATGCTATTCACCGACACAGGGGTGTTGCCATTTTCTTTTTCTTCCTGTCAAATTGTCTGTTTGATTTTCCTACAGGAAGGAGGTGAAGAGTGCCATGGTCCAATATTAATGTTTAATATTATTAGTGTTTAACTTTCAGGTTTCTTTAGTTGGCCACTTCAGGGTGGGCTTCTGTTAGCAGTTGCAATCTATCAATCCAGGCTCCTTGCCTGCTGCTACAACTCTCCAATGTTCACCCAAAGGAAGAGCCAGTTAATTGGAATTTTATACCCAACTCTTCCCTGTGCCTCAGAGGGACCCCATGTCACTCCTGGAGAACCGGGTGCCTGGACTTGACAGTCATTCTTTCTGTTTCCTGTGAATCTGTTGGCTATATCGTGTAATGTTCATCTGTGAGATCTGGTGGGGAAGACTGGATTGGAATGGGAGGAATTAAAAAAAATAACTTCAGCGAGGGGGACTCAGAATGAGGTGCAAATTCTAGAATTGGATATTCATTTGTATGTGTGTAGTCTATTCACAGTCACTCTGAACTGGCTTACTTCAGAAGAATAGACGTTCCTAGTGATAGTTGTATTGTTTTAGTTGTCCTTTGGGTATGAATCCAAGAATACCTACATTACTTTGCTAATGCATGATTAGGCTGGATGAAACTTAAATAGCATATTTGAAAATGTCTTTAATGAAATTTGTACTTTTATAGAGAAAATCTACAGAAGCTTAAAAGAACCCATCCTTTTGCCCTGGCCTGTGTGGCTCAGCTAGTTGGGCATTGTTTCTAGCACTGAGGGGTTGTAGCCAGTTCAATTCTCGGTCAGGACACATGCCTGGTTGTGGACTCCATCCTAGGGAGGGGGCATGCAGGAAGCAACTGGTCAATATTTCTCTCTCCCTCCTCCTTCCTCTCTCTCTAAAAATCAATACAAAAATATTTTTTAACAAAGAACGGACCTTTTGTAACTGTCTAGCACAGTGGTCGGCAAACTCATTAGTCAACAGAGCCAAATATCAACAGTACAACGATTGAAATTTCTTTTGAGAGCCATATTTTTTAAACTTAAACTATATAGGTAGGTCCATTGTTATTAACTTAATTAGGGTACTCCTAAGCTGGCCTTTGCTAAAAACGTCCTCAATCTGATTGAGGTATGTTCGCTGAGGTCGACCCCTTCCAACCACTAACCACTGCACAATGAGACTGCTGACTGACTGGCTCACTCAACTCATGCATGAATCACGCGAGCCTCCCATCGCCCGACCAACCGACACCCCTCACTTCTTCTAACGCCACTTCTTCAAAATAGACTCGCCCAGGCCGAAAACCGACTTCTACGCATGTGCCACGAAGTTTCAATCGCACTGTACATGCGCTCCCGCACTTGGTATTTTGTGGAAGAGCCACACACAAGGGGCCAAAGAGCCGCATGTGGCTCGCGAGCCGCGGTTTGCCGACCACTGGTCTAGCACTACCCACCACATACTAAATAAGATATTTGCATGTGTAATAAGCAGAGGTTAGCCCTGATTAGACTCTGAAAATACGAATACTTTGGTAACATCATGTCATATGTGCAATAAAGCAAACTACTCCTATGTATGACAGACTTTGCCTAGTTTTAGCAAGTGCAGTATTCTATCTGAAACTAATAACAGCACATTTGTTGTAAAAATGTTTATTCATGTATCACATTACATCCAATTAAGGTCACCCTGCTCCTCAATTGTTCCCATCACTTATATGTTGTTTTTTCAGATGCAGGGATCACAAAGTAGGCATTGGTGGGATGGATGTATTCATTCAGAGCATTCCTGCGAGTGACTACCAAGAGCTGCGTGCAAGTACAGAGTAATCCTAATGATCAGAATAGTTAACATAGACTGAGTGATGATGTCATAATCCTTTCGATGTGTTGTGCCCAGAGAGTCAATTGACTTAACATTAATTTGTTTACATCAATAACCCTGTAAAACTTAGAAAAACAAGAAAAGAACCTGATTAAACTATGTTGTGATTCCAAGATCCAGCAATATTGCTAGGGTATTGGAATCAGCCTTTCAAAAACTGTTACTTTAAGTAACTTCACAGATTTGAACCTTGAGAATAACATTATGCTATGCGACATAAGTCAATCAGAAAAAAATAAGAACCATAGCATTTCACTCATATGTGGGATATAAAACTGAAACTCATAGACAAACTTACTAGAGGGAAGGGGGGTAGTAAATGGTAAAAGGGGCCAAACATATAGTGACAGAAGGTGATCTGACTTTGGGTGGTGGGCACACAAAGTATTATGCATGATGCATCCGAGAAATATACACTTGAAACCTATATAATCTTATTAACCGATGCCACCCCAATAAATGTAATTGATAATGCAGTCATCAAACTGCTATATTAAAAAAAGAGAAGGCCCCGAATGGGTGAATAGCCACAGCCTAGTGGAGAATTAGCAAAAGCGATAGGTGAGGGGTTGCCAGGAGAGGATGATGATTGCAAATGGAAGGATTTAAGATGATATACGATCTGATGTGGCAAGAAGTAGCTGTGATAATGATGACACAGCAGGAAACAGGATACAGGCAAAATAAAATAAAGCGGAAGGAATTAGAGAACATTAGGAAGTTCAAGAAATAAAAAGATATGTTAATAAAGGAAGGAGTTTGCTGAAATGAAATAGGTATTCAGAGGTACCCAGGGCATGAGGACAAGAAGCAAGAGAGAGATCCTGTTTCTTTTGGAAATTGGGCTGGGAGTTTTCATTTCTTTTGACTCTTAATTTAAAAAAAAATCCATTTCCTTGTTTAACCCTCCTACCCCACTTAATTGCTAACCTACCCATGTTTCCATTTCTGGCTTGCCTCTGTCTTCCCCTACCTCCTTCTCTCCAATGATATCATGATGTGTTTCTCCCATGTTTGTTTATAAATGCTTCATCCCTTCTGCCCTTAGTTCATTTGCTTGAATACTGTCACTCATCCAGAGAAAAAAAAGATTTATTTTTTTATTCAGCACTGGTAAGCCAAAGAAAACGAGAAATGTGTACTTCAGCTATGACATCTCCCGTATGCTGTTGTCTGACAGGAATTTAGAAGCATAACTACACCAAAAGGCGACTCTGCCGAGTCCTGCATCTAAAGGGCAGGCGGGGGGCAGTGCTGTGAGCATAGTGAGAGGGGGAGGCCCCAGCTCTTCAGCTTTCCATTGTAACCTGCGGTCCAGCGGACCAAGTGCATCACGGCCACGGCTGGGTAAAAGGACTGTCCACCAGCGATCCCAGGAAGCACACTTCCTTTGAAATTGTGTCAAATCGAGAAAAGATTTAGCCTTGCAGCCAGGTGTAGTGTGGGATGAAGGGGGAACAGCCTTTCATCCTCCTCTCAGGGCCCCTCTGGTTCTCTTCTTATCGAATTCCTTTACGTGATTGCCAGGGACTTTTGTTCCCATTTCTTGGTTGCCAGGTACCTGGGACAGTGGAAAGAGCAGGGCATTTGGAGTCAGACAGCCTGGATCAAGTTCCGTCTTTTCCACTTACTAACTCTATCACCTTGGAAAGAGCATAGATGGTTGTAGGGCCAGAAGACTGAAGTCAAGGGCAAAATAGAAAACACCAGAAGGGAGACAAATTTAGTCCAGAATTTGATGAGTTTTGTTTTGGGATGAGCTTGTTTTGAAATTCTGTTGGGACTTCAAGGAAGATATGTTATAATCAGAGATACGGACTTAGGGGGTCATGGGCATTGTGAAAGCTTTGAGAGAAAATAAAACACACGCATCCTCCCAGCATTGCACCGTAACTGCTGTTCATCTTGTGAATTTCGTTATAGCATTTATTCAATTTCCCCCACTACATAGGATGTAATATCTTTCTGTGTCTACACTTAGTGGTTGTATATAACTTCCTAGGTTCCTGGTTAATCCTGTGAAGGTTTTGAAGCTTTATGTAATACTCCCAAGAAAACATACAGAGGGAGGCCATTGGTAATAGGAGGAATGGGAAGGAGGGTGGGAAGGAGACATGGTTGGAGCAAGATGGAGAACAAACATCCACTTTTGGAGCAACGCAAGTTTCGAGAATATTGAAGAAGGTCATGGAGGCGAACAGCAAGGACAACTCTCCCTAGATTTGGAGATGAGAATGGTCTTCAAAGACAGTTGAGGTTGAGGTTCAAGGTAAAAACACATGAGCTCCTGACAATGTTGGCAGTTAGAGAGCAGAGCTGGAACCCTGGGAAGAGCCTGAACAAGCTGGGGAAATGGGACATCAATGAAGGGAAATGCTGGGGAAGGCAGGATGCAGTGGGGTCTGGGACATGAAAAGAACAGTGGGCCTCTGGAAGCAGTGGGGGCATCTTGTTCCTCTTGAGAAAAAGGAAGGGGAAGCGAGCTGAGATGAATGTATGTGAAGGGCAGAAGACAAGAGATGAGGGAGGTCTGCTGGCTGCACCCTGTCGGAGCAGTGGGAAGTGGACAGAGAGGCGGGCAGAGGGAGGTGAGTGAGGGAACCGCTTTGAAAAATGCTTCAGGTTGTCAACGGAAATGGAAACCAATCTGAGTGCTGAGAGGAACATGTGAATTTGTCACCTGATCAATCAGTGCATTTTGACCTTGGCTGGTGGGTCTGGTCAAGTATTTGGACAGAGGCAGAATGGGTCAGTCCTAGATGAGGCATGTTTGGGAGACACTAGAGCAGTGGTTCTCAACCTGTGGGTCGCGATCCCTTTGGCGGTCGAACGACCCTTTCACAGGGGTCGCCTAAGACCATCCTGCATATCAGATATTTACATTACGATTCATGACAGTAGCAACATTACAGTTATGAAGTAGCAACGAAAATAATTTTATGGTTGGGTCACAACATGAGGAACTGTATTTAAAGGGCCAGAAGGTTGAGAACCACTGCACTAGAGGAAAGCAGGCCATTAGAGGCTGTGAGGAAAGACAAAAGAAGACCTTCACTGCAGAGCGATGGGAAATGTATTGAGTTACAGGCTGCACTTGCTGGCACAACAACCATTATATCACACTCCAGAGTTGTAAAGTAGGTAAATGATGAAGTATTCTTCATGCTATGAAAGGATTCTTTATGTTATGAAAAAAATCCACCCTTGGTTTCTTTCCGTGGCTCATTGTTTATTTAAAATACAATTTGCCTGACAAAAATTCAATTTGCAAGCATTTTTCTGGGGCACATCTATTATCCAAAGTGAGGTTTGCTCCATTGTTCAGCTTCTGCAGATGTTACAGCCAGGGTGGTGCACAGCCCTGGGGCGTGGGAGATCAGCAGTTTCTTGAGGCCCTGCAGGTGTGGTTTCGGGTGAGCCCTTTGAATTGTGATCGATGCCCTTCATTCATAAAACCAAGAGAATGATCCCTGTCTATCTCAGAGATGAGGATCCTTTTACCCAGTGACGATCAATGACCTGGTATCAGTAAAGCAGTCTCAGATACTTGCAGACAAAAAGGCCGCATCCTGAGATTCCTATATTAGTTCATTGTTTCTCCTCCCTGGGAACCTTAGCTGATTGGCTCCCATAAAAGCATGTGATGTTCTGGGAGCACACGTTCTAAAATGTGTTTCATTTTTTTTTTCTTTTATGAACGTGACCATGCAATGGTAACATTGCTTTTTCTATTGTGGAAATTTCAAGGCAGTAGAGTACATATTTCATGTAGGAAGATACGGCTACACTTGTGAAAGAAATGAGCTGCGATCCAGGTGAAGAACCAGGACCCCCGAGAGTGAATGAACATTTCCCTTTTCTCTTTAAGGCTGTATCTGGCGTCTTCCCGCTATAGCTGTTGCTACTGGCCGGGCAAAACCTGTACAGGGATCTTGTTTTCCCCCCGCGTAGTTCTATTTCTCTGCTATTGGGTTTAGCAGGCTTCCCCCTCATCGTCTCTCTAGTAAATTATTTTTACTTTCACACAGCAGTGTACACATTCAGAGTCCAAGTCATTTCTTTCTTTTAAAGGCACGCACACATGACCCCCTTTCAGACCGACAGCAAACCATAAGGAGACTGTGAGATTTGGCTTCCCTTTTAACGTCCATGCCTTAATGCATTAACGTCACAGTAACCCCAAATATTGTTACTCCATAATTTACTGGAGGTTACTTGGCTTTAGAACATGCTACTCTGCCCCTTTTAGCTTTAGGTTAATGGGCAAATACTATGCGGCTTATGATCCTTTGCTAAAGGTTTTTTCAAATACACAATGAAATGAAACACATCTACACATAGTGCGAGTAAAGAGCACAACACCCGATTCAAAGCAAGCCGGACAACTCCAGAATTCCAGCAAGGAAAGAGGCAGGCACATGTTCTTTCTTCAGGCCAATTTCTGAAATTTCATCAAACAGAACATCCTAGCATGTCCGCCCTTCTTTATTTTACAGGACTGTTAAAGGCATGCGTTTTCTATGAGTTGGGTTTCATGGTTAAAGGAACTTGGAGATGTGATGTATGCTCCAGTCATTCTGGTGCATGCATGTATTTACTTGTATTAAACGCAACATGTGAGCAACGGTGTGGGTCATCGGAGAGAAGGTGGCCCAAGGGCTGCTGGGAACGCAGTGGTGCTGTGTAAGGGTCCAGAGATCAGAGGAAAATGCAAAGAACCACAGAACTGGAGGAGGAGTAAAGAAACCCCAGGAGGATTCAGGAGACCCCACAGACAAAAGGAACAGAGAGAGAAGTGTGTGTGTGTGTGTGGGGGGGGGGGGGCGGGGGAGGGAGAGTGGGTGTGGCCACAGGGAGCATTATTCCATAACCCGAGCGGCACAGTCACACTTCAAATACATATACGAATTTATACTCATAAATCTAGGATAATCAGAATGGAAACATTAATTCTCTTTTCAAGAAGTAGAGGTCAAAAGGGGCATCTTATCTCATGTTTTAAAACCGCTTCATTGGTTTTTTGACTTGTACAGATATACTGTAGCGCACACAGATTTGTGATTTTGAGAAGAGTTCATTCTATTAAAACGGAATTCATCTGTGTTCTGTATTTTTGTCTAACAAATGTTTAGAAAGAATAAACATTATTTTAGCTGAAAAAAAAATCAATCCTGGTCAAAATATACTAGTAAATAGAAATACAATATTATGTAGGAAATTAGTTTAAAAAAAACCAGCAATGGTTTAAAAATTGAATCCTCTAACGTAACAACCTCTGCTTATATTCATCTCGATGAAGAAGTATGTTGAAAAGGTAAAATAAACTTTGACCTAAACAAGGAGCCAAAGTAATTTTAGCAACTGCAGAAGTTCTAAGCAAATAGATACAACATCAATGACAACGACCACCCACTTCTGTTGCGGAGAGAGATGTTGGTTGCGAATACAACCACTTGAGATAGCTAAGCAATTACGTATTAAGCCACAGTTTCAGTCACCCTGGCAAAGGATATGGTTATCTTATCAGTTAAAAGTTATCTCCAAAAGTGCCTGCTGTAAAATCTGGAATTCTGCATGTACTTGTTTGTTTGCTGGTATCCTTTCCCTCAGTTTACAAGTTCCTTTCACGGGAGAGTTCCCTCTCTTCCTACAACATCCTGCCCGCGGTGCTGGCCACAGAATATGGGAGGGAATTTTAAAAAATTAATGCCTAATCCGCTACTGCTCCTGTTGATGCTTGAGTGTTCCTGA
The DNA here is from genome assembly GCF_000147115.1 of Myotis lucifugus. Taxonomy (NCBI): domain Eukaryota; kingdom Metazoa; phylum Chordata; class Mammalia; order Chiroptera; family Vespertilionidae; genus Myotis; species Myotis lucifugus. Next base: position 2,349,661 of record NW_005871202.1, on the reverse strand, counting down.
AGGTGCGCACTAAGGCCCCTGTTGAGAACGAGTACCATGGATTCCTGTGTGACGTCTTCCTATTCTTGTATTCTGTCTTCCTATTCTTGTATTCTGTATTAAACAGCAGTGTGCCAGAGTCTCCGGCGTGCTGAGAGGGAAAACACAAACATTTGTACAAATCGACAGAATGACCTCTCCCAGAGCAGAAATAAAGACTGTTCCCACATCGACTCGTTTCTTGGTCTCACTACACCCCTAAGCATCCCAGACGGCAGGTAGGTAATGAAATTAAAAGGCAAATAAAGGAGAATAAAGGAGTTTGCTTTGGCAAGTCAGACTCTCCGTTTATGTCCCACAACATCTTTTCTTTTAGCACCAGGACAGCAGATTACCGAGGGAAACGGGGCCGTCGGTGCATATTTTTTCAACGAAAGAAATTGTTCCCCAGAACTTTTCTGTAAGAGGCAGCATGTGACCTCCTTTGTGGGAGACCCTCGGTACAGTAAACAATGGAATCCATATTCAGCCAGATGCTCCGGGTGTAAATGACTCCCTGGGTAAATGTTAGGCACTTTTGGAGGCGCGTTAACTCTTTCGGGCTTCGAGTATGCAATTTAGTAAATTACGGCTGCCTGGACCTAATGGGGCTCCGGGGACAGAGAGATTAATGCAGCTCCAGCAGCGCCCACGTGGCTCCCAGGGAGAGCGTCGCCGGATGGAACGCGCTGTGTCTCCTCATTCTTTGTAAAAGGAGGGATTCTGTAAAAGTCTTTAAAATAAAGTTACCTTCATTTTCAATATCGCACATGCCCTCCCAAAGTACACCTACAGAGACTTTTTCCCCTCTACTGGAGACAAGGTTGATTTTTTGAAAGGTTTTCACTGATCACTTTATAAAAAAATCACAGTAGCTACTAGTTCTTGATCAATGTAGTCTTTTTTAAAATAGTTTTTTATTGATATTTATTTATTTATTTATTTGAGAGAGAGAGAGAGAGAGAGAGAGAGAGAGGCGGGAAGAGAGAGAGAGAGATAGCAACATCAATTGGCCGCCTTCTGGATACCCTCTACTAGGGATGGTGCCCACAACCCAGGCACGTGCCCTGACTGGGAATTGAACTGGTGGCCTCTTGGTGCCTGGGAGGATGCTCAACCAACTGAGCTACACCGGCTGGGCCAACATAGTCCTTTTGACATCTTGGCGCAGTTGATTTAATTCCGCTTACTTGCTGCTCTGAAATGCCCTCCTCTGAAATCACCCCCTACTGCTGCTTATCCTATCACTTTGGTGACAGCCATCATCTTTCTTTCATATTCTTTTCTCTTCTACTCCCACTGATATTTATCATAGACCCCAGCTTGGCTTCTTCCTGGTATCTACACCCACAGGGCTTTACTCATCTCTCCCACGAGGTTCAAGGTCTTATGTGGCTATGATTGGCTTTTCTAGGTAACCATCCACTTCCCCCATCAGACCACCTCAAGTTCAATTCGAGGCCATGGGTCGTCTTACATTGGGTGTCTCACCACCAGTACATCTCAGGGATCCACTCATCACATCTCATCTTCTCCGGCCACAGGGCATCTCTCTAGGGTAGCTACCACCCCGGGAATGATACTAGACCTTTCCTTTCCCCTGAAATCCAGCTTGTCAAGAGCTGGCTACCTTGTCTCACTATTTTTCTCTTGGTCTATCCTTGGGATAATCTCCTGTGAATTTTCCCACCCCTCTTTATTCAGTGTCACTTTGGACTATTTTTATTGAATCCCACTTTGTGCCTGATGATAAATTCGTATTTTGCCTATCCATTTTTCAAAAAACCTACCAAAGTCCAACTTCTACCTGGCTAAGTGAGAGTGACTTAATACTTCTTTCCTATCCATGTTGATGAAAAACTTGTTTCTCTGTGCATAATTATATACACAAAACTTATATGATATTTATGTAATCTATCTATGATCTTTGTCTGTAATACCTCTATGCTTTGGTGTCAGTAGATTTGAATATTCATGTTGAACTGTATTATGTAAATTTTCAAAGCAGGAAGATTATACCTGTTACATTTTAATAACTGTTATTCATTAGATAGATCCTCAAGTCCCTCCGCTGAGCCTAATACCACTTGAGGTGCCCCAAAGAACATAAGATAATCAAAATGTGCACAGAGTATCAGAAGTAATAAAATGCATAAATTAGTCCACCTAATGAAGAAATGGGTATTAAACTGTTCGTATAGACTTTGAGGAAGACAGGATAGCGCATTAGCTATAGCAATGAAAGAATATTCCATGTAAAGATTTGGGATCTGATGGGTGAGGTCTGGACAGGTAGAGTAAAGGGGAGAGGTCATTAAAGGTGACAGGAGCAGAGGGAGGAAGGGAGTGACATTAGCATGGCACATTCCACAGCATTACAGCCATGGTCCACCTCTTGTACAATAGCATGATGAGACATATTCAATTTCCATCAGTTTTTATCCTCTTAGTCCATGTTTCTTGAAATACCATCGAATGCTAAGTTCCGTAGCTTTCTCTTGAGTATATTTAATTTATTAGAGAACACATGATTTTGAATGGGAAAAAAATAGACATAAGTTTTAAGACTTGACAAGATGACAGCCAAAATCAAATTCTCCCTTATGTAATAATAAAAGAATTGCCATACCTAATTTAACGTAAACATTTTCATTTTTATTCGAGCTATTGTTAAATAGGCAGTAGATGTTTTTGGACTTAAGGATTAGACATTAGATCTATGGAAAAGAGCTGTGACTTTTAAGATCAGAAATCTTAATGTGAGTAAGCCGATTTGGTCCAACTGTATCATTTAACAAGCATTCCAAGTGGGATTATGGTCCATCCAACTCTTAGGTTGAACCTATGCAATTGTCGCAATTCTACCATTTTTTACTTCCCCCAAATAGTAATTTTATATCTGCTCAACTTCCATGTTTAAATAAACATGCTTGGTTATGAAGTTTATTTTGCAGACATAATTTTGTTCCAGCCTGGCCTGGATCTCCTACCAGACCCCAAATTCCCTGGAGATCAGGACTGGAAAGGAAGTCTCCAGGGTAGGCAGGGGAGTCACCTGGAAGACAGCCTTTCTCTCAGGGAGGCACGTGACTCCCCAGAGATCACCATCTATCTGAGAGGTGACTTTTCCAGCCTACACAGACACCAACTTATCTGGGGGATAAAAAGGATTGCCTTTGACACTGAGAAACTGACACCCCCTTCTCCCTTATTCTTATTTTTAAAGTATTTTTAAATGGATTTCAGAGAGAGGAGGGGAGAGGGAGAGGGAGAAGAAACATCAATTTGAGAGAATCATCAATGGGCTGCCTCCTGCACACCCCACATTGGGGATGGAGCCAGCAACCCGGACAGGTGTCCTGAGCGGGCACCAAACCGTGACCTCCTGGTTCATAGGTGGAAGCTCAACCACAGAGCAACACTGGCTTGGCTCTCCCTTATTTTTCTTTGCAACACTTGGTCCTTTAAGCCAAAGAGGATGCCATCTTTGAAGTGAAGCTGGTAAGACAGTCCCAGGACTTCCAGGGAAAATGCTTTCTGGTTTGTGTTTGTGGTCAAGACAAGTTCAAAAAGAAGTTTTCCATCTGCCTGGCCTTCTAAACCCATTCTGGGTCCCAGGTGTCACTAGTGGGCCTGCTATCCCCCTGGAATCCCAGCCATAACTCTACTCATTAAACTCGCTCTTTGGTCGGGGTCAGAAGTAGAAAAAAGAAGGGAGAGAGAAAAAGGACCTCAGTTGAATTCTGGGTCTGCCGGGTCTAGCTGTGTGATACTGAACAAGTCACTTGACTTCTCTGAGACTCAGTGTTCTCAGAAGGAGCCATTCGCCATGTCTGTCCCCCAAACTGCAGGGCAGAGTAAGAGGAGGGTGTGAGATGCTTGCACACCGCACATAGTTGGGGGCTGGGCATCATTATTGGGCTGAAGACTAAACACAGCCCTGGTCCCATTCAAGCGGGTCTGGTCCCTCCTAATCCACGCCTAACCCGAATCTTCTCCTTGTCGCAAGTCCTCTGCACCGGAGAGCTGCCGGCCGGAATAAGGTTTTATTATCCTTCAGATTTCCCCTTTATATATACTTTATGTTTTCCTCTCCATGAAGTGTTTTACTTCAGCCATAATTTTTTTCTACTTTGGAAAGCCACTAAGAATTAATCAATCAATAATTGCATTGATGGGCAAAAAACTAATAAAACTGGAACCATAACAGGACTTGAACTTAATAACTTTGAAATATAAAGTGGAGGCTTTATCCATGGGAATTTACAGATATTATTTGGCCACCCGACGGCTTCCATATTTCTTCATTACTCCAATACAAACGCAAGAAATACAGGGCAGAAAACCCTATATAAGCGCTATAAATTTCCAGCTGAATTCCCTAGCCCCTACCATAGTAGTCACCCAAGGACTTTTAAAAAATAAAATCAGGCTTAATTTAGTGTATATTTTGCTTCTTCAACAAAAAATGTGGTATAGTTAAAAAATACAAATCTTTACACTACTTTTTAAACATATAAGCTAACTATCCAATGGGATTTTTTTTTTTACTTGATAAAGTACCCTACAGAGTTTAAAGTCTCCCTACTCCCAAATATTAAATTTTGTAACCCCTCACTCATTGTGTCACTTCTCAAAGGGCTTCTTATATCCTTTTAAACTGCCAAAAGGAACCACAATTCACGCTTCCCTGCTCCGTGTCTGGGCCTTTATTTCCCACGTTCCCATGTTTCAGAGAGTGAAGTGCCTCTTTGCTGTTTAATTCCCAGGCGCACCTTCCCTGTGGCTTTATAATTCTTTCTTCCCTTTTGAAAGAAAAAGGCCGTCAGTGAACCCCCTCTCCCTTTCTAAGAAAGCCTGTCCAAGTTGTTCTTCCCTTATGATCCTGCCCTTCTCCATCCTGTTCCGCCATTCCCTGGGCAAGCACATGGGCAGGTGGCCGGGTTTTCTTCCTGTATTAAAGGATCCCAGTGGCTGATGGGTGATGTCACGGCCCCTCTTAGCCCTACATGTCCTGATTCTTCTTTCATTGGCTTCAGTTTCTCTTTCAGCTACTTTCACATGACGCACTCCATCACTCCCCATGGCTACTCTTCCAGCCTTCATCCTGTCATCCCTGCTTTCCGATCTCGTTAGAACCCTTTGTTCTCTTTGCTTGGCTGCACCTTCACTTGGAACAACTTAGTCTCTTCATAATCTGGTGAAAGGCCTTTCGGTCAAGTCACTGACCTTGACTTCCTGTCGCCTTACACTCTGGTTGTCCTGAGTTCCAATCCTCTTGAATTTGGGGCTTGGGAACATCATCCTCTCCTGATTCTCCCAGGTTACTACCTGCAGCATGAACTTGAAACAGATATGCATGGTCCTCCACCCCTGGTGGTGAGCGCCCAGAAGAAAGCTCAGGTGCAGGTGAGGGGGAGAGAAGCGAGGTCCTTCATCTTCACTCCCTGGCACTCAGGGGCTCTCTGCTCTTGAGGAAGAGCCTCCAAGCCGGCCTTTCCCCTCTCAGGTCTCAGACCAGGTGCCCTGGGCTCCTGTGGTTCTCTTTTATGGCTTTCACACTCACTTGACAATTATCTTCTCAAAACTTCATTTCCTATTTAGTAAAACATCTCTAATGCAGCCTTTCAAAACTGTCTCTCCAGTTTTGCAAATGAGCAGCCCCCTTAATGAGAGGAATTATTCTATTCCAATGATAAGGAAAGCATCTCATCCACTGTGATATGGTAGAAGCGGATTGGGCTTTGAATGTAGGAAGTCTTAGGTTCAAATCCTATGTCTGCTACTTAGGAATAGTGTGACTTTTAGCACGTTTGCGGAATTACCAGGCGATGACACAGTGTTTGCCATGTGCCAGGACTGTGCAAAGAACTTGAAAAGAATCCATTTATTTTTTTAGAGGTTTAATTGATCTGATCTTTATAATAATCATATGAGGTAGATATTATCACTGTTTAACAGTTGAGGAAACCAAGGAACAGAGAGGGACAGTGCCTTGTACAACATTGCAGAGCTGGTGAGGGGGTGGGATGGGACTGGGAAGCTGGGCCACTCCGTTTATGCTATTAAGCACAGTTCTGTTCTACCTCTAAGTAATTTCATATCTGATAGCCCTTCTACTCTCCTAGTGAATGCTTTTGTGTGTGTCTGTGTGTGTGTGTGTGTGTGTTTCGGGGGGGGGGGCGCGTGGGGGTAAAAGAAAGGGCCTGACCCCCAAATAACTTTCATTTCTGGTTTTAAAGAGGGGAAGCCTGCTAGGCAGGGGACTGCAGGTGGCCATCTTCCGAGTATGTCCCTCCAGGACACATCCTGTGCTTTCACAGTAGAATTTTATAACTGGGTCCCACTCAGGAAGTCATTTCTTCTTGGCTTAAGGGTTTCTGCTCTGGCCTTGCCCCGGGGGGACAGGAGAAGGTAAATGGATAGGTAGGCTGGAAACAGTAAATAACACCACGGGTGGATGTGGGGACGAAGCAGTTATTAATTATTTTAAAAACAACCCCATGTGCTGTTTTTATTAACCTTTGCTGACTCCATCAGCTAGCTCTGACCATGACGGCATGCAAGTCATCATGATTTTTCCAGATTGGCTACATCATGGTTTGGGATGAGATGCTATTATCTGATTCTCTTGCTCTTCCTCATTCTTGTTTGTTTATGTCTTTAATAAACACATTTTTGAGTGCCCACTACATGCCGGGCACCGTGCCAGGTGCAGGATAAAGCAGCGGACAGAACAGATCTCATCCCTGGCCTCAAGGGGCTTGTTCTTTTCTTTCCAGTTCCATTTCTGACCTAAAAGGATAACCTGCTATCCTGAATCATATATGCTAATTCCACGACAATCTTTTTTAATCCCCTGAATATCATTTAAAAATCACCAATAATGAAACAGCAGTATAAGCAAATCTTCAAATCCTCCTCCTTCAATTTTCTGAACTTTTTGAAGAGCTCACATAAAGTAGTGTTATTTTTACTTTTAATTCTCCAAACACATGGTATGGAGCAAACCCAGAATGCTCCTTTTGGTAAAAGGCATGCTGGTAAACCATGGGTTGAGCAGCCACAGCAGACGGGGTCGGGTGGGAGGTGTGGATGCTGAGAAGACATGCAGGGTGTGTGTATGGGGAGGGAGATGAAGGACAGGCAATGGGCCTCTGTAATTCTGATTAAGTGGGTCCCTGAAACAACTTTAAAATGTAGACTTGAAAGCTATATCACACGGTCACATAAAGGAGCTGGTTATGAATCACCGATGGTGGAAATGCTCAAGGAGAGTTCTGAAAACTGCTTGATGTGAAACAGATGCATCAGCTTTCACATTGAACCACAGGAAGTGAAAGTTTTAAGATGATAGGCAAAGGAGTATTTTTTTTCTTTTCTCTTGATAGTTGGGATAAAGTTTCTATCAAAAAATTGTAGCCCTAACTGGTTTGGCTCAGTGGATAGAGCATCGACCTGCAGACTCAAGGGTCCCAGGTACAATTCCGGTCAAGGGCATGGACCTTGGTTGTGGGCACATCCCCAGTAGGGGGCGTGCAGTAAGCAGCTGATAGATGTTTCTCTCTCATCGATGTTTCTAACTCTCTATCCCTCTCCCTTCCTCTCTGTAAAAAATCAATAAAATATATTTAAAAAAATTGTAGCCTCAGCAATGATGAAAATAATATTAGGTAGTTTAAAAACCTAATTATACTGCTGAGTAGATTTTTTAATGATAGTTACCTCATTTGCCAGGGGAATTGACAGTGAATTCCCATTAATTACAATTAGATTTTACACATATTACAAATTATTTGTATAATTTGAATATACATATAGAAATATATGTATAAATACAGAATTTGTTTATTAACATATTTAAATGCTCATTCTTATTTAAATGACTACTAAGAATTCAGTTTTAGGAATCAAAGGGAATCAGAAGTTATGCCTACAAGAATATTATTTAGTTTTTATAACAAGCAAGTGTTTGAGATGAAGGTGCTATCTGAAAGCCATCAGTTATGGCTCAGAGATTTGCTTTCTGAATTATTCTAAGTGGAACAAATGAGGAGCTGTCTTTGAAACTTATTTCATAATTAAAGTCAGGCACAAAGAAACTCAATTCTATTTATTTCTCTAAACCTTGTTTATGTGAAGCTTGCTAATAAATAAAGAACACAGCTTAATTCATCTTTAATTTATATCAGGTAACAAATTAACAAATTAAATACTGCATTTCTTAATTGTTTCTTGTCAGGTGGTATTCAAACTTGCAAAATGTTTACCCACCTGGCTGAAATCTCTGCAAAGTGAGAAATAGACCTTCCACTTGAATATAATTACTGAAATAATAGCACCTTATTTGGTTCGCCGCTTACCAATTTATTATGGATTTTAACACCACAGAATTCAACATCTTTGTTGTGAAACACTGGTAGATTTAATTTAGAAAATGTCACTTATTTTATACCTTTAAGCGGCCTGAACTTATCTGCATTCATTTGCATTCTAACATCTTTCTCATGTTGCAGAGGTAATACAGCTATTCCAGTTAGTGCTCATGGTATGTATTGTACATGAAGATGTCCTGGGTCATGCATGTTATGGTGGCAAAAAGTTGCAAAAGAGTGATGAAACACACACTACCCTATTTTATGGTCAGTATGTATCAATATCCCAATTTTTAAGAGGAAGGCCCAGAAACTCAAAGAAATTAAATAACTCATGCATTGTGATAGGAAAAGGGGTTAAACTAGAATTTTACAGTTAGTTGACTATAAGCTCTTTGAAAGACTCAAAATAGTTGCCAGAATTTCTATAAAACAAGTATAACAAATAATCCTAATAATAAAAGCCCTAATATGCAAATTGTCCCCTTGAATGAGATTCGACCTGGAGTTTGACCAGGGGGCGGGGCCAGCAGTGACAGCAGGTGGCCAGAAGAAGGGAACCCCCCCTCCCCCCCGCTGCGAGAGGCAGCAGCAGGTGTCCAGGGGAAGGGAGGCACCCCAGCCAGCAGCTGGCAGCTGCTAGGGACACTACCTGTGCACGAATTTCATGCACGGGGCCTCTAGTGTTTCATGATCATGGTCAAGTTTCCAAACGACTATCAATAAACATCCATTTTAGTCAACATTTATCACATGTGTAGCAGTAAAAAATACATTGGATTTTCTGGATCCTGTAACTTTTCATTCCTTGTTTGAAGTGAAAAAAATTATAAACAAATGCCAAAATTTAAAAGAAATATGTAGCCCTGGTTGGGTGGCTCAGTTGATTGGAGCGTTTCCCTGTACACCAAGAAGGATGAGGGTTTAATCCACAGTCAGAGTCTGTTCTGATCAATGTTTCTCTCTCACACTGATGCTTCTCCCTCTCTCTCTCTCTCTCTCCCTTCCTTCCTCTTTAAAATCAATAAACATACAAACATATCCTTGGGTGAGGATTAAATATATATATATATAATTCCAATCTTTTAAAATTGCAGTAAGGACACTTAAAAGGAGATCTACCACCTTAACAAATTTTTAAGTACAGTATTGTTAGCTCTAGGCACAATGCTGCACAACAGATCTCTAGAACTTCGTCATTTTACACATGTGAATTTTTATACCCAATGAACTGAGAAAAATACTCTGCAGTAGTAATAATGATTACCTGTAGGTGGCCATCTTTCTTTTCATTGAAAAGTTCTGTATTCTGTTTTTATTGTTCTTAATTAATAACATTCTAGACATTTTTTAATCAATGATTTTTTGTTTTATGAGCCAAGACAAAAATGCTTGTAGCAAACCAAAGAAGATAGGATCAATATAGGTTCTGTTTTTGCTTCTTGCCATTGGTAGAGGAGCCACCATGGGTTAAGAGATTCCTAACAAGATGACTCCACCATATGGCATGTTGAGAATATGACCCTCACCTGCCAATAGTCAGTGACAAACAAGTTCAAAATATCAGTTCTAAATTCAAATGTCCTGTCATAAGGCTCCCCCAGGTATGGGTAGACAGGGCCTATTGGGGGAGGCTAAGCCTTAAACTCACCAGCCAAGAAAGGTGGTCTAGGTTCTGGGCTACACTTTCTCCTGTGGATGCTGAAGGAAGTTTTGGTCCATGAGAGATCTCCACAAAGTAGAGCAATAAGAGGACTCAGTCCAGACAAATAGACATCTTAAGGGAGTGAAATGGTTGGGTACCTTCCATCCAGCCTTATGAATTGAGAGATGGAGGAACAGAAGTGGTCATCTGGTACCCAGAATCCTAGGACCTGAAGGAAATCTGTCAGCACGTAGCAAGGCACTAACCAATGGACTAGATTTTAGGAGCAGAATGGCAGCGCTTGTGAAGGGACTGGTGAGGATAAGGCACAATCCCTGTCTATGGAGAGGATGAGTTTGTGCCTATGAGAAGGCAAAGCCCTGTTTTGTCAAGTGAGACACTGGTTACGTCTTGCACTGAGCAGCCCCAAAGAGAGAGGAAGTGAGAAGAGAGAAACATTGAAACATCAATGAGAGTGCAACATCAATTGGCTGCCTCCTGCATGCCCCCTACCGGGAACTGAACCAGCAACGTTTTGGTGTACAGGACGATGCCCAACCAACTGAGCTAAACCGGCCAGGGCAAATTGGTTAAATATTATTGGCCTTAGTCCAGAAGTGAGCTTGGAGGTAGAACTGAGCAAATCCAGCCTTATGTATCAGCAGCTCCGAGTAGGAAGACTCTTACCTCACCTTGTATGCTGAACAGCAATTAAAAATCTCTTAGATTTGAGTGTGTGCTGGGTCACAGGGAAACATTTTAGAGATTTTATACTGGCTGTTCTATTCCTCCTGGGTGGAACCATGAGCACATGGCAAGTTCCCAGCCAGCGATGAAGTGATGACATGCAGGCAGATGCTCTCCACCCTACGCAAAGAGTGTGGAAAGGGCAGGAAATCTGGTGTAAAGACTAGATGTGCTTTATGAGAAAAGAAACTTAATTGGTGTTAAATTGTTCTAGGAATTGGGCATTCTCTAAAAATCAGAGTGGTAACTGCCATTTACTGGGTCGTTTATCAAGTATCTTCTGTACTCTGGGCACTGCTCTAGGTATTCTGTGTACATAACCTACAGACCCTGCAAGGATTCTGGAAACTAAATATTATAATCTCCATTTTATTAGAGGAAACTGGGTACAGTCACCTGGCAGGCAGGTACCTGGCTGGATGTAGATTTAAGCCCAGTTGTCCCTGTCTCCAAAGCCAGTGCGTCTATTATGTGGCTTTTAGTATCTCAAATGAGACTGAAGGAATGGAAGAGAGAGAGGGAAGGAGAGAGGTAGAGAGAGAGGGGGAGGGTGGAAGAGAGACAGAGAAAGAGAGAGAGAGAAAGAGAAAAAAATTCAGTAGTTTTCACAGGGAGTTCTTCAGGGACCAGAGAAATGATGTTTTGTCCTGAGCCACTCCAATAGGCACTCAGGTGGGTCAAGGCTGAACCTTCCTCCGTCACATAAAAATAATGTTTTGCTACTTTTGGATCTGGTGGCCCAGTAGAATTAGGAGTCAATTTGCTACCTATTGTGGAAAAGGGCCTTGCACTTTGAAAAGATGGGCTTCTTTTATTCTCTCAGAGAATAGGTTGGTGTTAGTCTGCAATGGTTTCACATTACATTTGAAACAAGCATTTATTTCATTCTCTGAGCCTTTACTAATTCTTTGCCTGAGCCTTCCATTTGCCCCTGGGCCCTCTGGGAGAAAGCTTATTTCAGCTCACAGTTTATTCTCTGGGATTGGCTTTATTTGAAGAAGACAGAGACACCGAGTAAAATCTCGAATGGATTTTTCAGTCTTCTGCCTGCTTGACTTTTATATAAAGTGAGAAATAGACTCAACATGAGCCATGGCCTTCTGCGATAAGCTAATGGAGAACATCTCCGGCAAGCCTGGAGGACACCTTCATCATATTAAGTAAAGACAACCCTCCACCATATGGCCTCACACCAAGTATCTTGAGGACACGCTCAGGACGGAGGCATGATTTCTTTTCACTCTCACTGTCAAAAATTGAATGATACAGAGACAGCTTTGACATTGGTTGAAGAAATCTCCTGTGCACCTCACTTTTCTGACAGGACATCTAGTTCCACCCTTTGCAGGCATATGGCCAGGGCACCTCACAGAGTTGGTGGCTTCACTTGGTCATAAAAATAACTGTAGTCTTTGTTATCTTTGGAAAAAGGACATAGCTGCTGGATAACATGCTAACTGATATGCAGGCATTTGAATGACTTGATAAAGAGTGGTTGATTTAAATAGTCACTATTTTGTAACCCCAGTGGAATAATGGATCTAGCCAATCATCACCCAAAGACACTAAGAGTTTTAGGTGAAAGGACAGGGACCTTTGTAAGGGATGGATCAGGGTAACATCTGACCCACTGGCCAATCTCAGCATCCCTCCCGTGGGACAACGGATGAGAGGCATTGGAGAATAGTGCCACCTGCATGGAAGTTCTTGCCTTTTTTAAAAAAAAGTTCTGGATCTCATCCACAAGTAAGTGTCATTAAGCAGGGAAGGATATTATTATAGAGAACAAAAAACATGAGAGGAGAAAAATGCACCGTGTGACCCTACTTTGGAACCCAGCTTACACTGTAAAAAACATGTTTGAGACAATCAGAGAACTTTCCATATGGACAGAATGTTAGCTGATATTAGGCACTTGTTTTGTGTGAGGCGTGATAATGGCATGGTAGTTATTAGAAAACCAAGTGAAGTAATAATTGCCCTTATTATCACTAGTTGAAGTATTTGTAGATGAAATGATTTGCTTTACAGTACTGCAGCAACGAATACATAATAAATAAATAAAACAAGATTGGCAACATATACTCTCTACTTTTGTATGTATTTGAGAATGTCCATTATAAAAGTTAAAACATTCAGGGATTTTATTATTTTGTATAAAGTAGCTTCTCCTCTAAGAAGTCCTGTGGTCCCTGGAAGGAAGCAGGACAGTGAAGGATCAGTGTGGAGAATGTGGCTCACTGTGATTGCTTTTATTTTTAAAGTAAACAGTAAAATTTTATTTTCTTCCACTGCCACCACTGATTATGATCTATTTACCTATATAAATAAATTTCTTCTCATAGTTTTGAAATTAAGTTATTACTACAACAAACATATCAGAAAATACTTAAATATTTAATAAAAACGATAAGATTTTTAGGTTGCGAATTTTATTTTTAACTTTTATGTTCTGATAGTAACTCTCTTGAGAAGCACTCTTCATATGTTGCATTGGCTCAGAGACTTCAGATTGTTAAGAAAGGTCATCTCTACAGTTACCATACAGAAATTTTTCTTGAAAGGGATCTTGCTTTCCAAATAGAGAATCCTCAAACTAAACAAATCAATGTGCAGCCTAGTCTATATTCTCTTTCCCTTTCCATTTTGATGTTCATATTTGTTTTTCTCAATATTTGTCCCTGGGTCTATGTTTACTCTCTCACCTGTGACAAATGCCTGGTTTCTAGCTGAGTTTCTGCTAGTACTAGTCACATGTTAACAGTATTCAGATGTGTGTACAGTACACAAATAACATCACATAGATGAGAAGAAAATAACTCCATCAGCATATTCACAATTTGACATCAGAATGACTATTTTTTTTCTAGCCACATTAAGAAGCTTAGAGTGTTGGAGGGGAATGAGAGGAAGAACAGAACTGAAAAGGGGTGGTTGGGTTGGGAGAAAGCAATGCTACTGTACTGTACAGACACATGAATGACAAAAGAAAAGAACGCAGCAAGACTTTTCTTCAAATGGAATGTGCATGAAAAAGCTCATTCAAGCTCGAGTCATCTGACACACCCAAACAAAAGTACCTGCCACTAGGCAGACATAGTAGCTTACTGGAGATTGAAGTGCCGAAAGCTTTGTACAATTATCCCTCATCTTTCTGACACTCTAAGTCCATATCTGGCTTTGTTGGTGGATCCACCATTTCCTGAGAGGCTGTGGTTGGGTGCAATTGGAGCAAATGCCTCTGTGGCCACCACCTAAGGCAAGAGATGTTTCTATTTTCTGAAACCATTTGGTCAAAGGCTCTAATCAGTCTTTTTTTCCCAAGCTACATATCACGCCCTTTAATCTTTGGAGGCCTGTTAGGAGAGACCTCATAAAATCAAAAGGTCATTGCTTTAATCTGAACCAATTCAATAGAGTATTTCAGAAGAGGTCAGCTTTTTCTCTGATTTTCTGGGATTTAGTGTCTTTTTCTTACATCGAGTATAAAACACCCCATAAAACATAACAGAAGAGATAGTTGGGCAGTTAGCTTTGACCCACATCTTTTAGGGGTCATCTTCCTAGTGTTAACTATCCCAAAGTAATTACTCATAACACAGAGAACTCTTTATAAATTCCTTGTGAATACCTAAAGTGATCATTTTTCTTTGCACCTACTTATACGACAAGCATCCATTAAGTTTTAATTATCTCTTCCCAACAAGCCTTTCATCTCTGTGTTCTATCCACTGCTAGGGGCCTTTGAAGATGGAGACTTGGCTTTAATATATACTGTTCATTGAAGGGCTTACTTTGGGCCATACAGGTTCAGAGCTTGTTGATTGAAGCTATGAGGCCAACACATTCCTCAGACATGTAGAAATTTCAATTCTCTCTGAATTCAAATGACTATATTTTCTTAGGGAATCAGAGCCAAATTTGGCCTACAGTGTCTATATCCCTCCTAGAGTGGAAACTTATGATGAGATCAAAGTTTAAAAAGAGCTTTTTTTTGTTCCTCTGGGTAAATTCAGCTTTTCAATTTAACTAAAAATGTTTGCTGTGTGCAGGCACTGCTTCTAAAGAATTATATGACACACTAAAAGAGAGAGAAGGAATGAGAGAGAGAGAAAGAGGAAAGTTTAGAAAACAAAAATGTATAATTAGAATTTTCTTTATATTCAACTAGCCATTGATTTATTTAAATCTATGACTGGTATTCCTGAAATATGGCATTGTTTAGAATTTTATTTGCTTATAGCCTTGAAGGGATTGGGCTCCCCATCTGTTTGAGATAGCTCAGTACAAGTGGTATGGCCAAATGTAATTATTTCTCTTGCTACAGTGGTAATACGCTGTGTCTTCAAAAGCATCAATTCTAAAATGTATTCAAAGAGACCAGCTCACAACCCCTGTCAAAGCATTCAATAAAATAAACTTCTCTGTGTGGAAAGTCTTGGGATCCATTAAAAATCAAGGGTTGGAATAAAAGGGTAGACTTGTTCTCATTTGAGTGGCCTTAAGGATTCAATGTCATAGGGAACCACTAATCACACAGCAGATAGATGTAGATTCATTTTTCAAAATCCTTCCGTGCCATTTATTTAGTTTTATTTCATTTCCTTTAATCTACATGTTGATAAGGAAATTGGTATTTGAGTACTGGCATTTGAATTTGGAGATCTAACAACCTGGCAAGAACAAAGTACCTCTTAATTTAGGCATCACTCAAGTGTCTTACATACAGTTCGCTGAGATTGGAAGTTTTGCTTGGAGATGGAGAGCAAGCAGCTAATGTGCGTGCCTGTGTGCCTGTGCACGTGTTTAAAGGCGATGATCACACCATATAACAGGCCGTTTGTTTATCACAAGTAAGATAATGGGCTCTTAAGCTCTACAGCTGGATATTGTTTGGCACAGATACAACCTGCTTTATCTAAACCAAATTCCTTTCCTAAATCCATTTAGCTGGGAAGCGAATGTTTCTGTAGGGCATCCGCCACAAGGAGCAGAGATGACAATACCCAAACTGCTACACCCACCGGTTGACACCTACTGCACTGGGTTGTATGACACAGATAAGAGCGATGCCAAGTCACCGCACAGAGAGCAGAGGGATCAGGTCCTCTTGCCCAGCTCACAAGTCCTCTACTTCACCATTTGCCATTAATAAAATTCTGGAATTTGGATTTTGGCTGACATTTTCAAACTTCATTTATATAAAAAAAATGATTTGGATGCATTAAAATTAGAGTGGGAGAAGCAATTAGAATAACTTAAAATACAGTAAGAATATTTTAAATGCCTTGCTTATGTCTAATATATGTTAGTTATATATACACATAGATTAGCGTACTACCTCAATAGAATTTAACCTGCCTCTAACCCATCTTTTTCTAATAATACAGTTATTATCAAAATCATAATTGAACCCTGTCAGGAGACCAGTGTCTTTATTTCTTCCTTCTTTTTTCTTTCCCTTTCTCTCTCACTCAACCTGTTCTGGGTTGTGGTTTAATATTTTCACTTACACAGATTAAGAATTTGGCCTAACATTTATATTGTATCGTTTTATGACCAATATTAATAAGTGACCATTATAAGCAGAAAGTGAAATTTAGCAGCAGGCGGCTGGCCAGTAGTGGTGCAAGCAAGATTTTTATTCTTCCAAAGCCATTTTCTAAAAACCGAAATGAACTAAACTTTTTGAAATACCCCCAAATAATTGCTATTATAGAAAGTCCTATAGAGAAAATATACTTTTACTGTTCAGATATCTTGAAACCCATTTAAAAATACATGCATTTTAAAATCATGTTTGGTAACTTGAAAATCAGTTTTTTCCTGCCACCCACATTTCTGAGCGCAATGGTCCAAAGTCATTTCATTTGACAGAATAAAATTCACCACATAAAACAACTGAAAGTAGTTGCATATCTCACTGAAGCCTGGCTTGATACACGGTGCATTCCCTTTATCCTTTAGGTGGCTCAGTGCCAGCACAGAAGAGAGGATGCAAGTTGATAGCAAGAATCAGGCAGGTTTAAGCAATGTACACAGTGGTTCCAATTATTTGAAGGTAGGATGCGCCCATGGATAATTGCTTACACATTGACTTATTCCTCATTTGGGTCTCCCTGTTTCTACGTAGCTCCATCATCCCCTCTCTAAGCAGGCCCTTTGCACCCCTGGGCTAAAGCAGATAACCAGAGCCATCTATTCACATGTGTGGTGTTACCATTAGCAATCGGCAGTGGCTGTCACGCAGCCCTGTGATCAGCAGGTGGGATTCTGCATGGCCAGGGTTGCTGGAGAGAGGACGCGACAATAATCTTCTGGGAGACATAAAATAACAAACAAAACATAGGTAATGAATTCAGTACTGGAAAAAAAGTGTGTGTTGGAGTGAGCTTAAAAGCCCATTTATTATACTGCTATTCTCAAAAGTCCACATCATCATTTTATGAGCAGTTGATGACTTGAAACCAAGACTGTCTGCTACAATGACGGTAGGCATGACATTATAGATGTTGGGAGATTTTACCATCGCTCTACCAGAGAATATCAACCCTTTTTATTTAAAGGCCAGTATATCCCCTGGCAAATTGAGTTTCCATGCTCAGTTGATTCACAGCCTATTTCAAGCAAAGGCTGCCGACTGTGTCAAAATGTATACTGATTTTGTGATATACATAGTTTTCTGAAGGACGGAGTGAGCTCGCCAGTCTCAATGCATTTGGGACTTGACTTAGATTTAAAGTTGCCCTCAAGAAATAGCTAGCTGGTATATAAGTGGATTGAAATATTTTACATTGAGATAGCTTTCTCCTTATCCTTCAGTTTCTTTTCATGCATCACTAAAATTATCTTGAAAAATTGGAAAAATATGTCTTATTATTGAGAGAATTCATTACATTAGTATAAGGCCAAACAGTCTACGTACAATCAACAGTACCATTTTGAGTAATTTGTTCTTTTGACATTTTCTAAAAGAATAGCTCTCCCTACATTAATGCTAAATAGATAGGAATAATATGAAGAACAAGAATATACGCAAATTGCATTTTAATTCCTATTTTCTTTAAAAAGATGTCAAAGATAAATGTAAATGTGGCTTAAATATACACTTTGCTTGAAATGTTTAGGAAATGATGCCTAACACAAAGAAAAATAAAGCCATTAATTTTCCATTTGCATGACTTGCCCTTGAACTGTGTTTGACATTTCTCATTTGCTTTTGCAACATAAAGTCCAAGATTTCAGTTTAAAGGATGTAAGCGTCAGGTTTTGTTTTTGTTTGGCATTTTTAGGGGGCAGACATTTATTTTTTTAATGTCCACTTTCTATGGACAATTTAAGTACCAGTTTAAGTTATATGTGGCTCACATCTATTACCTCCCCACATTCCATATATTTCTACTTCTGAAGGCTTTAGAAAAAGTCTATTTGGACTACTTCCCATGAGAATATATATCACCAACAATGGAAAATTTGTAATCTGAAAAATAAAAAAAATTTCTTTCAACTTTTTGTTGGTATGCGAGTCCCCCCTCCCCGTGTGTAAATAAAGAAAACAATGAAAAAGCCCAGTTTGGAACACCGATAGGGAGGTGATGTGCACACAAAGCTGGCTATCTTTTGTTGCTTCAATGGAACCCTGGGTTTATTACCTTCACTAACTGATTTTAAATGTAAGCATATCATTTTTTCCTCTCTCCCTCCCTTGCAGTGCCCTCCCTTTCCTGTTGGCTCCCTTCCTTTAGCAGCTCCTGTTGGACCAGGGATTGTCTCAGATGCTGGGGCCAAAGGGTTATCACAACAGAGGCTGCCCCACCTTCAGGGAGCCAGTCATTCAGTGAGAGAGATGGACAGTCAATAGACCCAGATTCCTGGAGTTACACAAGGTGATAAGACCCAGGACAAAGTTACTGGTACCAGGACTGAGTACACAAGGACACCCAGTTTAGACAAAAATTTGAGGAAAGCCTTAAAGACTTTACTGTATTAGGTACTAAATAACAACAACAATAATTTTTTGAGGACATAATATGGGTATGATTCTATGCTCGGTTCTGAAGTTAAAATTGATAACAATAACCAAAACCAAAATGAAGACCAGAAACCCCCCATACACATCAAACTATACAAAACCATCCTAAACTTTGATTCTTACCTTCAGGGATCTTTATGGGTCCACATGGATATTATAATTTTATTAATGAATTGTTTCTATAAGCAGTTTTCCAAAACATCTTCAAATACATTTTCTCACTTAATCGTTCATTAACCCTGTGCACTGAATTGGTAATTCTTTTGCTCAATAAATATTGATTGGTTTTCTACCCTGTGTCATAATGTATATTCTGCTAGATTCCTTGAATACGATATTGAAGGAGAGTCTGTCACTGACTTCTATAACATACATAGAAGACACACAATTGTATGCATATACTGTATGCTAATTTTTCTCAGGGAAATAACTTGGAGCACATGGGAAATCGTACATTCCTGATGAGGTTGGAGACACGTCCATGAGGCACTTACCAGCACACTAATTCTACCTGAGCAGAATCTAAAGCCCATAAATATTAGTGGTCTAACCCAACATCAAATATCTCAAGAATTTAAAAAAAATCATTTAAAAATAATATCTGAGGCAGAAGAAAACATAATAATACTCAGATCATTACTGTATTATTCATATAGTTAATCTCATCTTAATGTAGACTAATATTTTCATTCCAGTTTACATAGTTTTACAAACTATCAGGCAGCTACAAAGACTAACTCTTACTGTTTGATGGTAGAGGCCTAAGAGTAAAAAAGTAAAAATAAAAAGACCTGTGAACCCGTCATTTAATTTATCTTTGAATTTTTCTTCACTCTATCTTTCTCGGCAGTGGTACTTAATCATCCCTGCAGCCACCATGTTGGGAAAGATAAAGTCAGAACAAGAAAGATTATGGAACCACACTCAGGAATGAAGACAATTCTCATGAAAAAATCTTATTTCAAGTACAGTCTTTCATACAACTTATCCTCTCTAACAGTATGAGAGACAGCCTGAAGTATTCAAAGGACTTTGGCTCATGGAGCTTGCGTTTAAGTTCCAACAAATACAGTTAATTTCTTCAAAAGGACTTCACAATATGAAAGGAAAAATTTTCGGGAGGTAATTAGGAGGAAATGGCATTGCCATCCGGAAGAAACTCACAGTTTTCAGGAGATTTGAGAGTTCAGCACGATCTGATCTTGAGTTAGAATCCCTGTTGGGTTTGGCATGTTTGCAATGCATAAAGACAGGAATGATGAGTGCTCTGAGCTGCAGGCTGACTTTGTTGATCATTCTTCATCAAAACCAACATTTTTGAATAACCGTACACCCCTGGACCCAAATTCAATGGTTTCTTAAAGACCAATTTTTACTGTCAGATGTTGATAAACCAGTGTCAGCATCGTTAGATGATTTAGATGTGTTTGGATTGTTAGGATGTGCAGGGTGGTTCATCTCTACTGTATATGACAGTCGCTCACAGTAGTGATGAATGTTTCCCGTCCGCTGATCTACTGGCACATTTAAATTATGTTGCACTACTATTCTATCTCTTTAAACAAGAAGGAAATTAAGCTTCAAGTTTAATTAAACATTATTTTAAAAATTGGTTTTTGGTATATAAAATTCACCCTGTGATTCTTCCACGTTCTTTCCTTGAGAAAATAGAGTGCACGTTTCATTGGGATTTGACCTTAATTAGTCCTGTACTCTGTGATCCACCCCCTTGCTGAAATAGTCTTATCAAAGGAATGCAAGCTATGGGCTGAGATAACAATCGGTCATTAACTTCTGTGTGAGGTGCTGGCTGTGGTCCATGGGCACGGAATTCAAAACCCATTGTACACAGTAATGTCCAGGGCTTAGTGCTCTATGGACGAGAGACAAAATAAACTATGCAGAACCGCATCTTTCCACAGTCTACATGGATTTACACTCTAGCAAATGGTCTGAGACATTCAAAATGCAGCCTGTGTGTTGGCATGCAGTCCTGCCGTGTTGGATTACACAGGAGGTAGGTCCTGCCAGCAATGCCAACTGAAGTAAATAAGCAAAATGATCACTCCCCCCCAAAATCCTATATAATAAAAGCCTAATATGCTAAGTGTCCAGTTGGCTGTTTAACCAATCAAAGCATAATATGCTACTGATATACTAAGGCCGCTCAACTGCTTGCTATGATGTGCACTGACCACCAGGGAGCAGATGCTCCTACCAGTAGGTTAGCTTGCTGCTGGGGTCTGGCCAATTGGGACTGAGTGAGACAGGCCGGACATGCCTTGGAGCCTTCTTGTGGTCCCTCCCTGCTGGCCAACCTCCCACATACCTCCTTGGCCCCAATTGTGCACCAATGGGGTCCCTCAGCCTGGCCTGCGCCCTCTTGAAATCCAGGACCCCTCGGGGGATGTTGGAGAGCCGGTTTCAAACCGACTGCAGAATGGCTGGTCACTATGATGAGCACTGACCACCAGGGGGCAGATGCTCAATGCAGGAGCTGTCCCCTGGTGGTGAGTGCACTCCCACAGGGGGAGCACCGCTCAGCCAGAAGCCGGACTCATGGCTGGCGAGCACAGCAGTGGTGGCGGGAGCCTCTCCAGCCTCTGCGGCAGCACTAAGGATGTCTGACTGACGGCTTAGGGTTAGTCAGACATCCCCTGAGGGCTCCCAGGTTGCAAGAGGGTGCAGGCTGGGCTGAGGGACCCCCCCCAAGTGCACGAATTTCGTGCACCGGGCCTCTAGTCATTTTATAAGAATAATTCATAAAGTTATGCTATTGTTTCAGATTTAGAAGACACTATTTCTTTCTACTGTTTTAGAATGTATCCCAGAGCAGTAGCTCTCCATGCTGATGTAACCTGGCTGCCTTCTGAGAAACCCTAAGAAACTGGTGTAAATTAATAAATATGTGGGGCCTGCTGACCTGAAATGTATGTAGTCCAGATAAATATAACAGACCTGCAAGACTATTCATACAGCATATGCCTGGGGGCACTAGACATTCAGCACTTCCTCCAAAAGTTTAATCTTTGGAATCTGAGGAATGCCAAATGATGATTTCTTTGCATGTGTGCAATTGATCAAAGGAATTCTGTAACTCCCTGGTACAATGATGATGACCCTCCATTTTTCAGCACCTTTTCAGATTCAAGATGACTTTTCTGACCTTTGAATACTTTTCATTCATCTAACAGTTACTGAATACCTACTATGTGCTAGGTACTCTTCTAGATATTTGGAATGCCATAGTGAACCAAAGAGAAAAATCACCCGCTCTCATGAATATACATTACACAGGTGTAGGTGCACTCTGAGAGATGGGCACCCAACTTTTGTCATGGGTGTCCATTGGAAATTGAAGACACTTATGATATGATGAAGATAGGAATTGTTCCTACATTTTAGTTGTTAAGTGATACTGATGCTTGATATTTAATGCCACCCTGTTTGATTTTTTTCATTCTTATCTCCATTGAAATTATTTTAGCCTATCTTATTGCAATAAATTCCTGATCTGGTACCACCTAACACTTTTCTGATTCCAACTCATTTTGGAAAATCAATTTAATTCAAGAGTTTATTATTCATAATGTTGACTGTGTACAACACTGAATTAATCTTCTTAAAATACCCTTTCTATCATGGCAGCCCTTAGTTAAGTGGCTCCCTACTGCCTACCCATCAAGCTAATCTGCTAAATCTAGTATTCAAGTCCCTCCATAATGTGCACCCATTGGCCTTTCCAAACTCTTGTGTTTCCATGATCCTCATCAGGTTCTGTGTTACAGTCAGACTCTCCTTTATATCATCTGCCCCTTCCTCCATGTTTGGTCCCACTTCTATGAATTCTAACACAGAAGCCCTCTCAGGCTGATAAGAGGACTTCAGTTCTTCATAGTGGCTATGCCTGCCTGGTGCATTCTTCCAGATATTTCCCTAAATCATTCTCTTCTGTTGGCCTAGATGTCACTAGTTCAGAGGCCTGGGCATCAGGCTCACATCCATTGAATTAGCTACAACCTCTGTGATAGGTAAGATCAAGGAAGTAAGTAAGAAGAGGAACTAGAAATGTTTGCAAACAACCTAAATTCTGTCCTCTGACCCCCATGGCTAGTATGACTGTTGAATGTATACAACTGCAGCTAGGACAAGAGGGCCGTTTCAGGCAGCGGGGAGACACTAGCGTGCTGGCGAGGTGCCTTCCACAGATGACCTGTCTCAGCTAAAACAATAAGAGCCCTGCTCTGGATAGCTCCGCCTGGTGCAAGTTCAATGGATTCCCAAACTGAAGACCTTCTCCAGGAAAACTAGGAAGACCCATCCACACACTTTTATATCTTAACCTCAACTGTCCTTGCACTTTTTTTTTTGTCCTTACACTTTTGTTAGCTGGGTTGGAAGCAATCCATCGTGAAAACCACTTGGGCCACCTGTGAGTCATTATTTCTGTTTAGTCCTTTGCAGGATGGCCCAGCTTGAGGGCCAATAGAAAGTCTTTCTTCCCCCTTCCTGATAGCAGTGCCCATCTCCTTACACCATCTCATCTCCTCATTCTCTGTGAACGGCCTACTCTCTGGAACATGAGAACATAATTTAATTGCTGCTGCTCGGAATTTTCTTTGCTTAATGTGTTGTGCAGTAATTCAATTAGCCGAGTCAGATGGGGGAAGACTTTCTCAGTCTATTCATTCACGTTGATGAGAAAGAAGAAGCTGAATTTTCAAATCCACCTAAAGTGGAGTGTGGCTTTGCAGCAGCTTCTAGATAAGGCTCTTATTCATCATACAAACAAAGAAAGCGCAACCTCCATGCTTTAGAAGAAGAGGAAAAAAGCCCCAATTTAGAAACACATAGTAATTGAGCCGCAAAAGAAAGGCAGCACAAATACCTTTAGACAATATAAAAGTATTTCCACAGCTCGCACCCCTAATTACTTTTATGAGTTTGAAGCTTGCTTTACACATGATAGGCATGCAATAAACCATACTCCTTATAAAGACTAATTCTGTGACTACAACACCATGCAATATAATATGGTAATATTGTAGACTTTCAAGAATTTTTAAATAAAAAGATATATCCTACTGGGCAAGCAGTAAATATTTAAAACCCTACAAAATAGAAGACAATTTCTCACCCGATGAACTTTTCCCCCACAGGTTACAGCTTCCTGTTACATTTCTCTGGACCTTTGACACCACTGATAGGCATCGTCTCTTCTCTTAAGATACTTCCTCTCCCTGATTTCCTATCTTGCTTATTTTCTATTTTATGATATTGTAATTAAGAAAAACACATAAAAGTTTGATGATAAAAATGTATTTTTTATTGCCACAGTGAGGGAAAGCACAGTTCACAGATACGCTGTTTAAGGGTAGATGTGTCCATCTGGGTGCCCTGCAAAGCAGAGGGGCCCTGGGTGCCGAGGGGCAATCAGAAATGCTTTAGGCTGTCACAGTGCTGGAGTCTGGATTTCAAATATGGACTTTGTCGTTCCTTCTTTATTTTGGCTGCAGAATGAACTGCGAGTCTTAATGCCAGTTGACAACTACACGGGACTCACCCACCAAGTGTCAACCTCTGTCAACATGTCACAGGCAAACCCTGGTAGGTTGCATAATTCAGGGCTGTACACTCATGCTGAGGCTCCTGTTTCCAACACTTGTGATTATTCTGTAGAAGTTCTGTATTGGTCTTTTTCTCTTTGCAACTCTGATATTGAGACAGGTCCAGAGTTAACAAAAATAAAAGAGACCATCTGCCCTGGCCGATATGCCTCGGTTGGGCATCATCCTGTGCACTGAATGGTTGCTGGTTTGATCAGGGCACAAGCCTAGGTTGCTGGCTCAATCCCTAGTAGAGGGCATGCAGGAGGCAGCAGATCAATGACACATCATTCTCTCTCTCTCTCTCTCTCTCTCTCTCTCAAAAAAAAAAAAATAATCTTAAAAAAATAAAAGAGACCATCATGTATATGTAAGTTTTTGTTCAATGAACTTAGAATGAGAAAACAATACATATGGGCTTCAAGGAATCTATCTATATATATAAAAGCCTAAGCAACTGAATAACTGAACGACTGAACAACCAGTTGACCGGTCGCTATGACGCGCACTGACCATAAGGGGGCAGACCCTCAACGCAGGAGCTGCCTCCTGGTGGTCAGTGCACTCCCACAGCAGGAGCGCCACTCAGCTGACTGACGGGCGCCAGACGCAGGACTCAGGGTTGGCCGCCACAGCCTGGAGACCGCAGCAGAGTGGCAGCATGCCTACCAAGGGGCGGTGGTGGCAGACACAGCAGGGCTGGGATGAGCAGGAGCGGCAGGCAGGAGCTGCAGGTGGTGTGGACTACTGGTTTCAGCCTGATCCCTGCAGGCCACACTGAGGGACCCCACCAGTGCACAAATCCGTGCACCAGGCCTCTAGTTTAAGAATAAAATGCATTGAGTGCAAAAGATATTTTTAAGTATCCAGTTTGGGAGCTAATAAATATATATGGGAAATTAATGGTATCCAACTTAGGATATCCAAAGCTGACCTATGAATATATCTTCCTACATAATCTCTTAATGTTGTTTGCAGAAAATTTCAGATGCTTGGGAAAATGAGTTCACTATCTGTTAGTAACTGAGCATGAACACAATGTTTTCTCAATTACCACAACAATAATTTACTTTATTCCTTGAAGACATGTTTTGTTGGAGGTCTCCTATGTTTTGGGCACCATCTATGGTGTTGGGTCAACAATACAAACCTAGACAAAGGGCCTTCATGGAGCTTCCACTCAACTGGGGGCAGATAGTTGCAGGCAGATACATTGCTAAATGCATAGTTGTTACAGTGCTATGTCCTATGGAGCAAAGCATGACAGAGAAAGGCAGAGGGAGTACAAGAGATGGGGAGGGAGGTTGCCATTTCCTATAGGATAAGCAGGTGGAAAGGCCTTGAGGCCAGAGAGGTCTCTGCATGTCCACCGAATCCCAAAGAGGCACGTGGTTTGAGAGAAGTGACATAGAAGGAACATTAAATAATTTGAGTTCATAGAGGTGATGGGTGAGGGTAGGTTCACCTTTAGGACCACTACAAGGCATGCACTCTGAATGAGATAGCCATCCCTTTGGGAAAAAGGTAGAGAATGACAGGCTTTGGCTTTCATATTAAAAGGGATATTCTGGCCTTTATGTTGTGGTTTAGGGTTCGAGTTACAGCTATTACCATCATCAGATTGACCTCTGCTGATTTGGAACAAAGAGGTGTAGGTGAAGGTGAAGACACGTGGCCTACTTTTAAGCTGATTTTTAAAAACATAATGGGATTTGCTGATGGGTTGGAAATGGCTAAGCGACAAAGAGAGAAGACAAGGATGACCCTAGCATTTTGGTTTTATTCATAAGCCAAGTCTCTAACAGCAGTTTTTGTTTTAATCCCCTGCCTTCTACCTTAAAGGCAAGCATGAATAAGAGGGCCATAAAACCTCGCCCTCTTGTAGTTGTTCTATTAAGAAGATGATGGACAGTGTACATCTACTGCCTGGAAATAAATCCAGTTTGTGCTTAATTCATTGGAGAAATTGTTCATGAACAGTTACCCTTGTATACATTCTGCATGTACTGCTGACAAGTTCAATTTCTGCTTGGGTTAATGGCCACATAAACGTCTTTTACGCGAGTTAAGGTTGCTTGGAGGCAGGAATGATTTCTAATTTGTCTTCCCTATGCTTTGCGTTGCTAGATAGGTTTTCTCGAACTTGCTGTTTAAGGTTTAGCCTCCCCTTAGTCCTGGCGAGTAAATCTAATTAACATTAATGAGAGTTTTGTGCACTTATCGACAGGATAATAGACCTGTAAGGACGGTCCCTCCCCTCCACACTGCCACTCCCCCACTGCAGAGGAGCTGGTTATTTCATTAGGCAGCGGTATAAACACACACTTTGTGGAAATTAAATGGAGAAATCTGCATTCATGCGCTTTCACTTGCTTTGAGGTGAGGGGAGTGGGGGGTACATCACAGCCTCCAGAGAGTCTAGTTCTCTTGAGAAAACAGCTTTTATAAAGATAATTTTCCCAGTCTCTTCAGAGATATGTGCTTACCTATGCTTGTTTATAAAAATGGACGATGTCCATTGCATCTAATTCTAATTTCCATTGGAAGCAATTTGGCAGAGAACTGAGGGGAACATCATGAAGACCTGGATGACCTTTTGGGTTTTGTACTTAGAATTACCATAGGGGTGAGATGTATCACAAATCTCTGAAACAACTATTAGAAATATCTTGGCATGGGTGTGGGCTCTAGAAACAAAGAATATACCTAGGGTAGTTGATAAAATATGTTTAAGCATTTTTTATTCTGTTTAAAATATTTATTAATTTAATTTTTAAAACTTAATTTAATTTTTTCCATCACCATTTATGCCTCAACCCCCACCTGGCCATAATCAACACACTGTTGTCCATGACCATGAGTTCTCTCTTATTTTGTTTATTGATTTTAGAGAGAGAGAGATGATGGGGGGAGAGGGAGAGAGAGAGAGAGAAAGAGAAAGAGAGAGAGAAACATTGATATGAGAGAGAAACCTGGATTACTTGCCTCCTGTATGTACCCTGAACTGGGATGGAACCTACAAAGGGCCCATGGTGCTATGTCCTATGGAGCAAAACATAACAGAGAAATGCAGAGGGTACATGCCCAACCAGGAATTGAACCCATGACCCTTTGGTGCATAGGATGATGCTCCAACCAAGCCACACTGGCTGGGGTGACATGGTAATGCCCCTTTGATTCAATCACATTAGGGTTGTTATCATGCAGGAATAAATCTGAAAATTCTCTCGACAACAATATATTACATCTAATCAATGATGCACCTTCCCTGAGATGCAAACATGTTTAAATCATCTGATGAATAAATAGAGGGTTCTATGAAGTGTTTTGCAATAAGGCTTCTGCTTTGGATGGAAGAGAAAGAAGAGAAGCCAGCATTTGCATGTAGGTACTGGGAAGGGATGTCAGCAATGATCTGCACTGAGACCCAGCTTCTGTCCACAAAATCTTAGGAGGGTGGGCTTCTTAATTAAGTCAATTGGATACTAATATGAGAGTCACCGAGAGCCATGGGGCACCAAAGCCAGAGAGTGGGGAGATGGGCATTGTCCCTACTTCAGAGGAGCATGACGGCTCTCCCATGTCATTAACCATCAGCCTGGTCAGTCACAGGGCAGGACTGAAAACACAAATCCTGGGGACAAATAGGACATGCCTAGTGGACAGGTCTGCATGAGGCTCTATGGGATCAAGTTTATTAGTGAGCATATGGGAGACAGACCTTGAGATTCTTAGAATCTGAGGAGCATTTTTAGGGGGTCGAGGTTCTGTGTGATGAGATAAAGGAATGAGCTACAATCTGTGTCCTTAGAATTGCTGTTATCCCATCCACAGCCACAGGCTGTGGGCGCTGGAGAAACTTGTTCTATTAAATAGTGGAATAATTGGGGTGCTGGCACTTGCAGAGTGTCAGCTGATTAGGCCACGATGAAGCTGAACCACAGTTGAATATCAATGATAAAAACTCTACATATTTGTTCGGTTGTTCCTACAGTCCTTTTCAACATTTAACTCCAGATCCTGGGAGGCAAAGAGTTACTGCCAGGAATCCCCAGAATCTGTTGACACACACACACACACACACACACACACACACACACACACACGATTAAATAAACAAATTTAATTAATAATGGCTTGCATGCACCACCATTTTTCCAATATATATTGAATCTTGTACTGAAGTGAAAATTCATCTGCCACAATTACGGAATTCATAGGAAATTTCTGTTCCTGAGGGTTTTCATAACCAATTAATGTTAGAAGAATAATCTTTGGAGTCAGAGGCAATTTTGACAACATTTTGCAAATCCCTGAAAGAACCCAATCCCTGGTCTAGTCTTTGCTTGCACTCCAATTGGCTAAGGGCTGGAAATAATTGACAAGTAGGAACAACCCAGGACAGACCTCTTTTTTTAAATCCCTAGCTCCACTGGGGACTAATTGACAAATAACATTGTGATCTCTTTAAAGTGTACAACAGGATAATTTGATATATACATGGTGAAATGATTCCCCCAATCAGATTAATTAACACATCCATCCCCTCACTGAGTTACTTCGTGTGTGTGTGTGTGTGTGTGTGTGTGTGTGTGTGTGAATGCTTAATATCTAAGTATATAATACCGTAGTATTGTTAACTATAGTCACCATGAGGTGCATTAGGTCCTCAGAACTTAAAACTGAATGTTTGTACAGGACAGTTCTTCTGAAATAGTTTTGAAGGCAAGACAAACACATTGCTGACCACTAGGTAGCATTGAGAACCTTGACATCAATCTTTAACTATTCTATCCTTAAATACTCAGGGTTTCACAATTTACTCAGGATCCAAGGACTATACCAATTTTGGCATGTAGAAGAGACTACACAGAAAAAGCCTCACTTTGGCCTACAAGTTATATTTGTTGACTTCAAGCAAAAATTTTTGCAAAAGCTGTTTTACTCTAAACTATCTGAATGACAATTTAAACAGATGTGCTCCATAGGACCCTAGGAAGATGCCAAGATTGTCTTTACAGTTTCTAAAAAACCACTTCAATATCAATCTTATTAACCTATGGACTTAATGATTTTTTTAATTGTGATTAGATTTTGAAGTGCCTGGAACTCATTAAAATTTAAATAACTATTTTCCTAAATATCTTTACAATGTGTATTTTATTTTGTATCAGATTGAGTACATGAAATAGACTATCAGGCTTAAAAATAGTTTTCCCCCAGTCTATTTTACTTCAAGAAACAAAACAATCTAAACAGACTTCTTGATAGTTCTATGTAGTTTTGAATACCTTAATGACCATATTATTCCCTAAGTCTTTTATTCCCTGGGCTAGTGTTAGTCCTTGGTGATCATTATCTAATTGAAGTAAACTAAAATATGAATTACATGTAGAGAACAATAAGAAAATTCACTCTATACTGTCTGATATTTAGCCGTACTGGTGGTTAAAACATTGGAAGTCCTGAGTTTGGTTGGAAAATAGCCACCACCCTGAAGCTTCCCCAAGACCCTAGAATTCCATACAATCCAGAAACTGGGGAATGCTTTGTGCACCAATGCTTTATGCACTCAAGCTCCTATGTGTCATACAGACTGCTAACTATCATCGCTGACCACACGAGTCATATTTAGCAACTTCTAACTTCAAATAGCTAGGGATTTTGGACAAAAGACAACCAAAAATTTAAAACATAAACTATAACAGCATAGTTTACAACAAAGAAAGGGACCTCTCAAGGTAAAAGAAACAAAACATAACCAGAATATGACACCAAAGTTCCCTGGGGAGTATTAAACTCAGATTGGCACCTAGAGACTACAATGTGACTGTCCACTCAAGGACATGCCTTCCAGGTGGCCTGTGTCCTCACACCGGGAGGGGGAGGGAACCAAGTGTTATGCCCAGATTTCAGGATCCCCAAGAGACCACACCAGGGAGCCAGCCGTGTCTGATGCAAAAGCATAAGAATCTTTATTCAAGCTAGCTTGAGCTCCCCCCACACTCGCCGACGCAGCGGCTGGGGCAGAGAGAGCCAGCTTTGTGGGTAGAGGGGTTTTATAGGGGGGTTGGAGTAAGGGGAGGAGAGAGGACTGTGGGCCCTGCCGATTGGCCGGGCGCAAGTCGGTGTCTTGTTACACAGGATGTGGTCATATCTATGGCGCGCACTTCCCTTGAGTATCATTGGTTAGTTTAAAGAAATCCTAGGTGTGGCTAGCAGAGGCTTAGGCTTCTTCTGGGAAGAAGGACCTTGCTGAGCACATGGCTCTGCCCAAAAATGGAGGATTCGGGGCAAGATGGAGGGCGTAGCCCTAGCCCTTTCACCAAGGTCACTGTCTAGAGCAGGCGCTGGGCGGCCCTTCGTGAAAAGCGTCTAGAAAAATGTGCCCATGCGCCAGAGGAGAGGCAGGGAAGTCTGTTGTCTTTCTGGTTCTGGTGGGAAAGTCTCCTGGGAGAAATTGTAACTTTGAGCCTCCTTAAAGTGTGGGTGTGGGGACCAGATTTAAAATATTTACACAGGGTCTGGAAACTTCAATTCTGATCCATGAGACATCAACTGAAAAACTCACCTCTGACCTATGAAGCCACTGGAGCCTTTAAGTGAAACAAAGATGAAATCAAATCAATGGAATCCTTCCCACCACCCAGACAAAAGGATCATCGTGCTCTTGATAACCTCGCAACAACAAGAAAGCTGTAAATGATTAACTGGAGTCATTCACCATGAAGGGGAGTGATTAGATGTAAGAAAAGGAGAATTTGCATCTCCAGTGATTGAGATAAGAGAATGCTGAAAAATAAACTAGAATATAATTTTGGTTTAAATAACTGAGGTAATAAAACGCATAATAGAAAGAACACACCAATCTACAAAAATAATGGGTGGATCTAAAACACCAAATAAAACGTTTATAAGTGAAAATTACAGTCATTGAAATAAAAAGTGGATGAGTTTAATAGCAGATCAGGTAACAGGCAGAGAGAACTATAATTTAGAAGACATATTTAAGGAAATCATCCAGAACGCAGCACAGAGAAATAAAAAAGTGATAAAAGATGAAATAGAGCTTAATATATATAAAAACTTTCAATAAAAGTTCTGGAAAGAGAGAGCAGAGAATGGAGAAGAGGTGATATTTGAGTGATAATTGTTATGGATATTCTACAATTTAAACATATGAGTTCTCAGATTATAGAGTTAACTCTGATATAGAGATAGGTATAATTCAGAATCTCATACATGCCTGGTGGGAGTGAACATTTTTTCAAACTCCTCTGAGAGGGTATTTGCAAGGCCTAAATTGCTGACTCTACCTCCCATCCCCACTCTTGCTGTCTTCTGAATCTTGGGCAATGGTAACTCCATCCTTCTAGTTACTCAGGCCAATAACCATGGCATCATACCTGATTCATCTCTTTCTCACATTTGGTATCCAATCCATATGAAAATTTATTATTTTTATTTATTACTTTTTAAAAAATATATGTTTATTGATTTTAGAGAGGAAGGGAGAGGGAGAGATAGAAACATCAATGATGAGAGAGAATCACTGATTGGCTGCCTCCTGCATGCCCCACATAAGAACCTGGGCATGTGCCTTGACTGGAATTGAACTGTGACCTCCTGGTTCATAGGTCCATGCTTAACCACTAAGCCATGCCAGCCAGGCTCCCTGTGGAAATTCAGATGAGTCTATCTTCAAAATATATCCAGACTCTGACCCTTCCCAACACAACACAGCTACCTTCTCTGTTTTGAGACCCCATCAAATTTTACCCAATTACCATAATGCCCCTCTCACACATTTCTCGAATTTTACCTTATTTTCAACACAAGCAGCCCAAGTGTATTTTTAAACATGAGCTACACCCTGTCACTCCTCTGCTCAAAACCCTCAAGGAGCCCCCTTTCTCACTCGGACTCAGTGCAAAGCACTGCGATGACCTGGAAGACAGCCATCTCTCTGACCACCTCTTTCAGACACTCAGTCACTCTGTTCTGAGGCTGCCAATGGGCCTTTGCTCTCTTCCCCTGATATCCATATGGGTCACTCCATGGCATCCTTCAAATCTTTGCACAAGCTCACTTTTCCAATCAGGCCTCCCTATACAAAATTGTAGCCCCAGCCCTCTGTCCTGCCATGGTATTCCCAACTCCCTATACCCTGCTTTATTTTTCTATGCCACTTACCGTTTTCTAAAATACTATCTAATTTATTTATTATGGGTATTATTTATACTCTGTCTTCCCTTAGCAGAGCATGCAGTGTACTGGAAAGGAATTTGTTGTACAATAGAGCAGTGCTCAACACATAGTAAACACTTCATAGATAACTGGTTGAATCAATGATTCTTGAGAAGCTAAACATATGGATGCCTTCTAACCCAGTTTAGAGGACATCTGCATTTTCCCTTATATTTGAGATATTTCATTAGGAAAGCTAATTTTTAAATATTATTTTTAATTATTTATTGTTTAAAGTATTACATATAGTATTACATATGTCTCCTTTCCCCCCCATTGACCACTCCCAGGCCACCCCCACCCCTCAGCACATGCCCTCACCCCCTTAGTGTCTGTGTCCATTGGTTATGATTATTTGCATGCACACAAGTCCTTTGGTTGATCCCCGCCCCCCGCCCGCCTTCCCTCTGAAGTTTGAGACAGAGAAGCTTCGAACAGACTGTCAAACTTCAGTAAAGCTAATTTAAATGTCATAAGTTAAAAAATATTTAATGTTCAGATCCTGGGTAAAAAGAGAACTAGCACTTTTATTGTATATTCCTACATGGAATACACCAACTCCACATTATAAGCAAAACAATGTGTGTATTTAGGGACATTATATATTGACTAAATGTATTTCAAAATTATTGTTATCATTATTTTTTCTTATTGATGGCTTCCTTTCAAACAGTGCAACAAAAATCTCTCTAAGAAATCTAAGCGAGAACATAAAGAACATTGGCATAAAACGTGCAACTGCTTAAATTTCTATGGTTATCGGTGCTGTTCCACTTAGTCAATTGCTTGCCACTATGTTTTAAAAGTTTTTATTATTGAGGTTGGGGCAAAAGAAAGATATATTTAGAATATAATTTAAAGCCTTGAGATGAAATACTTACTGGTCATTGAAGAACACTAGCTTTAATAAATTAATAAAGTAAAACCAAGTCCCTAAAATATTCACTGTGGAGGAAGCAGCAGGTATCTCTCTGTCTTTTTAAATATATATATATATATATTAAAAACCCTCAAGGATATATATATATATATATATATATATATATATATATATATATATGTTTTTATTGATTTTAGAGACAGAGGAAGAGAGGGAGAGAGAGAAACATCAATGAGAGAGAACCATGGATTGGCTGCCTCCTGCACGCCCCCCTACTGGGGATCAAGCCATAACCTGGGCATGTGCCCTGACCAGGAATCGAACCAGAGACCTCTGGGTGCATGGGACAAGGCTCAACCAGCCGAGCCACACTGGCCAGGGTGGTACTTCTCAGTCATGATGAGCTCTTCACTACGGTGAGCTCTCCAATCACTTTGGTTCCAGCCATGTGCTACATTCCCCATCTCTTCCCTTATATTTCTCACCAAAGAATAGACAACATCCCTTTTCTCTTAGCTAGACTGAGAAGGCTGTGGCTCTTAATAACTAAGGGAAAAAATGAGAAATAAACACACCATAACAACTGTGCTTTAGGAGTATATGTTTCCAATCTTACTACGTTTACCCTCTCCTTGGCTTAGAGTCACTCCTAACTATACCCATGGCCTGGGCTCTTTCTCTGGCATCCTTATTTACATCTTCCTGGACTGTTCCCCATAAAAAAATCACCAGTTCAAAACCTCCATGGGCTTTTCCAAGAATCTGTCATTTTTTGGTGAACAGACAAATGACATGCTTGCTCCAAAGAACACTCGAGAGACTCATACCAGAAAAGAGCTGGCGGGACCCCTGCCTAGGGACAGATGACTTCCTTCCTGTATATCTCAGTATAGTGAAACTCCATACATAAAGTGCATGAAACAATAATAATAGTAAGAGGATTTTTCTTTCATGAGCAGAAACAGACTTTTAATACTTTAACTGTGGAAATACACACATTATTATAATTACTATTTTTATCTGCATTTTCTTCACACCATCTCTTTTTCTTATTAGCCCTTAGAAAATAGAGTTGTCTGTATAGGGTATTCTAAAACTGCAGGCTGAGGGAAAAGAAAAATTCTGCACTTTAGTGCTAACACACAATTTCCAGCAAAAAACTAGGACAATGTAGCATTTATGTATTATATTGCAGTAGGACTTCGAGCTTTTTGCAACAGCCTTTTCACAAAATTGATAGATTATTCTTCCTATTAAAAGAGTCTTTTATTCTGGGTGGCAGACCTGGTTCTTTCAGTTGAAATATGGCTTTAGCTTTTGATGCTACTATGGTGGCAATTCACTGCTGAATAAAATTACAAATTGTGTGCCTGATTCTCCAGGGCACAGAAAAGTCTCACCGGCCTTGAAGTGGGCACGAGGGGGGATGTGCTAGTTTGCTATTCCTAAGTACACCTGACGAGGAGAATCCATGGTCATTAACGTTCTATCAGGTTGAACGTGACATAGAAAAAGAAGCATCATAGGTTGGCAATCTTGGGTTCTAGGTTTGTGTTGCCTGCCAAGGGGCCCTCTGACGTTAGCAATGGATGAGAGAAAGCAAACAAGTGATAATAACGAGCATTTGTTGAATATTTGTAAGTGCTCGATGTTCACTGGTTCTAACATCTTCAACTATTCTGAAAAGTAGGGATGATTATCCCTGTTTTAAAATGAGGAAACTGAAGGAGGGTACAGAGATGAATTAATTTGCCCAGCTAATAAAAGATGTGGTTAGAATTGGAATCCAAATTTCTCTGATTCCAAAGCTTATAATTTTCTAGAGTAGTATGATGTGCCCAAAGTCACTTTCATTTTCTACATCTTTTTTTAAAAAAACATTCTCACTGAGGATATATTTAATGATGAGAGAGAGAGAGAGAGAGAGAGAGACGTTGATGGGCTGTCTACCATATGCACCCTTACTAGGAATCAAACCTACAACCTAGGCACGTGCCGTGACTGGGAATTGTCCCACATCTGCTGGATGGGATAACACTCCAACCAACTGAGCCACCGGCCCGGGCCATTTCCTACGTCTCACTTTTCCTATGTATACAGTGAAGGCATCAGAAAATGTGACATCTAAGGTCCTTCTAGCTATAGTATGTTGGGAACTGTTGGCATAACCCTATGCAGCAGCCAACAATATCAATTAAAACCTAGATGGACCACAGTAATTATACTGGCCTGCTCCCCTCCCCTTCTGCTGGAGTCACCCTGTACTTTCTTTGGATCTTGGCTTAAAATTCACTTCCTCAGGGACTCTTCTCTGACTCCCAAACCAAGTCAGAGTCCCCTGTTTTTTGCTTCCAAAGTCCTCTAACTATCCCCGCTAGAACGGTCATCAGATCTCACTGCCATGGCTGCTTGTGTTCGGCCTCCCTGCCATTGTGTGGCTGCTATTGGTAGTGACAATCACCGTCTTGTTGACCCCTGATCACTGGCACCGACATAGTGCATGACACAGAGTAAGAAACCGGGACATGACTCATAGAAGAGATGGTCACTGAGAGAGTGTGGGGATAGGCAAAAGAGAGAAAGGATTCACCATTTTTACAAAGCAATTGACTGAGTTACTGATTAACTAATGATTAATTAATTTAAATATTACCTGTGATGGACACTTTCATACCTTGATGCTTAGTCATGCAAGATACAGCACTCAGCACTGAGCAACATTCATCTAGTCATAAAATTACTACCCAGTTATACACATGCACTGAGTACCAGCTATGTGCCAGGCCTGAGTTACATGCTTAGGATAGGAACAAGGATATAATACAGTAGAGGAGAAGAGACATGTTCATGAATGCTTATGCTAAGAGACAAATAAAGGATAATTAGCACATGAGCCATTCTAACGAATGTGTTTAGAACCCATAGCTGGGCAGGCTTGGGAAGGGGCAGTTCTGAGGGGGCATTTGTCTCCGTCTTGAAGATGGGGAAGATCTCTCTAAGGCAGATATATTGAGAGCGCATTCCAAGTAAAGGGAAGGCACCAGAGGCAGGAAGGAGAACCCGAGCTGTGCAGTGAGGATGGGCTGGGATGCGAGCAGTTTTGCAGAACACGGGAGACAAGAGAGAAGAGAAGGATGACACTGACGCTGGAGTGTCCTGCAAGCCTGGATGAGTGCCGGGGGCTGTCTTCATTGACAAGAGAAGTGCTCAGCAGCCTTGAGAGTGAGGTGGCCTGACTGTGGGTGCTCCAGGAGACAAACACAGGAGAAGAGCCCTGCAGCTGGGTGGGGAGAGAGACTCAACTGCATGTGAGAGGCTTGATATTCAGGCGTGACAGGTCAGGGGCACGCTCTAGAAAGAAGCAATGGAATGGAGAAGGAAGGAAGAATGAGATACATTCTGCAAAGGGAGCAATGGCTGACTGTGGTGGCTTATAGCTCTGGGCGCAGAGCTCAGAGCTACAGGGAGAGATCAAATGAACACAATATTAATACCTGATATTGATACGAAAGCACTGTTCTATGTGTTTTCACAGATGGCTCCAGTCACCTCTCATGAACTTTATAAAACAGGTATTGCTGTTATCCCTACGTGTACTGGTAGGGAAGTTCAAGTACAAAAAGGTTTAGGGACTCACCTAACGTCACACAGCATTGTAATCAAACGGTTTGTTAGTGAGAAAGTGCAATATAAAAATCTTGTTCTGTTTTTTAAACGTTATCTACCATGTTAGAGAAATCATCATATTTTTGTCACTGCTTTCTTATAAAATGACACCAATAATCCACAAATTTCTTTCCTGGGAATACTATTGCATTTAGAAAACAATTTTAAATTCTCATAATTCCATAGAGATACAGGTGTGATTATTAATAAATTGCCTTTTGTTTAAACTTCATTTTGCATTTCTTGAAAAATCCCAGGAAAATAAATAGGAAGTAAAATGTCAATAAAATGACTGTGAGTTTCTTAGTTCACCGAGTAGCAAGCAGGTGCAATTTAGAAGTTGACCCCAAAGATAAGGGAAGTCCTTCCACAGACTTCTCAGAGAGGAGGCAGGTCTCAGCCACGCCTCTGCTGGTTACGCAGAGTCTAGAACTTAGCAAATAAACTGATTTAAGCTACTATTGCATCACCTAAACCAAACTGGTTTTTGACATTTAAATAATCAGCCTTTTGTTTCTGATGTTTACTTTTCCTTGAAGTATAATAAATGTTAATTTAAAATGTTAACATTTCATCCCTTCTCTTTCTGACACTTGAACATTGAGAGCTTAATAATTTTTAAAAGCAAAGTTTCCACTAGCCTCATGCCATTAGAGACCATATTTCTTCCATTCCTCTACAGAAAAAAAAAAAAGAAAGTTAAGGAAGAATTTACTGTAGCCTCTTTCTGATCAATTATTTTAAAATTTGAAGTTATGCTAAATTTTTTTAACCTTGGTCCACCTTTTACTTACTGTGTTTTATAGTAAAAAAAAAAAATCATTTCCTTTCTCATTCAACTGCCATCCATAACAATAATTTAAAACCAGCTAATAAACATTATGGTTTGTTGGAACTGCTACCGATTAAATCTTAAGTGTCTAATACATACAAATATAAACAGAATGTAATTAGAGCTATTTAAAGAACCCATTTTTAACTTAGATTAACCATACTTTCCATTTGCCGAGGATAAACACTCATAAATGGAACCCATTGCTGAGCAAGAAGCAATTACTTCAGTTTAAAATATTAATATGTACTGCCTTTTAGAAAGCCATGGAAAATCATTTATGTGCTGCGCTGTACAGACTCAAGCCGGACCCCAAAGGAAGAATGGGATTGCATTCTGCGCCCCAATCAAGAAGCAATCAACTGAGGTATGGCTTGT
This sequence comes from Myotis lucifugus, assembly GCF_000147115.1. Taxonomy (NCBI): domain Eukaryota; kingdom Metazoa; phylum Chordata; class Mammalia; order Chiroptera; family Vespertilionidae; genus Myotis; species Myotis lucifugus. The sequence continues at coordinate 2,311,235 of NW_005871202.1, read as the reverse complement.
CCTTACCCTTTGTGAGGCCCATTAAACTCCTGGCTCAATTAGCATAGATTTCCAATGTAATATTCCTATATATGTTGAGTATGATTTAAAACCACATACACAATCCCCGGCCAGCATGGCTCAGTAGTTGAGTGGCGACCTATGAACCAAGAGGTCATGGTTTGATTTCCGGTCAGGGTACATGCCCGGTTTGCGGGCTCAATCCTCAATGTGGGGCCTGCAGAAGGCAGCCAAGATCAATGATTCTTCTCTCATCATTGATGTTTCTCTCTCTCATTCTCTCTCTCTCCCTCTCCCTTCCTTTCTGAAATCAATAAAAGTATTTAAAAAATTAAAATAAAACCACACATACAAGTTCTCAGAAAGAAAAGCAAATTTTACTGTTGAAAATATCAACTTAATCAACCTGTTTCTGGGAATAATTGAGACACATTTACAATGTAAACTCAGAACTGATTTGAGCCTAAGGAACACAGACAGACTAGAGGAGAAGGGAACACAGACAGCCCACACATCTTAATTGCACATTTCTTGCCTAAAAATACTCAAAAAATATATTGAGTCTGATTAAATGCAACCACCTAATCAGCTCCACGGTGTTTTTGTGACATCAATGAGCTGACTTAAAGCTTGGTTTGGGCTAGGACAGCCGTGGGCAAACTATGGCCCGCGGGCCAGATCCGGCCCGTTTGAAATGAATAAAACTAAAAAAAAAAAAGACCGTACCCTTTTATGTAATGATGTTTACTTTGAATTTATATTAGTTCACACAAACACTCCATCCATGCTTTTGTTCCGGCCCTCCGGTCCAGTTTAAGAACCCATTGTGACCCTGGAGTCAAAAAGTTTGCCCACCCCTGGGCTGGGATGATATTCAATGTGGTTAAATGCATGCATCTTTAGTTGCTGCCATGAGTTAACCACAGGTCAAGTCCAGTCACAATGAGCACCGTTATCATAAAATGCTTCCAAACTGGTCCTGAAAGTCCTCAGAATAAGGCTTTGTTGATTTCATCATAGTGACACCACTAATGAAAGAGCCTGGACAGACCTATGAACCCTCTGGTGTTGAAGTGGCTGCCGTCTTTGGAATCTTTGGTTGAGTCTCTGAATATGAAATGAACCTGGGAAGAGACGTGGACCTTTTCAATATCAGAAAACAAAACCCACAGACTAGCCCTTCCTGCTAACAGTTCATATCCGCAGATAATCATGAGAATAACTGGAGTACTGTTTTAAACTGGGACCCCCCTTTTTCATCACAACCAAATTTCAATGCAGGGGGGTTTAGTAGAATGAGTGGCAGTTACAGTGATATGGCTTGAACTGTAAGTGACATTTGTAACTTTAGGGCTTTATGTTTTGATTCCATTTACAGTGTCATCACCCGATTATTTTTATCCTGGCTTATGGAAAGCTCCATTTTTATTAAAGGTATGGGAGTGTGAGGGCTTCAAGGGCTTGGGTGAAAACATCTTGGCTGGGCAATTTCATGGTTGGCCTGAGGCAAAATTACCAAGCAAGGATGCTTGTCTTTGATGCGAGTCCCCATTCTGCTCAATGGTCTAGTCAGTCTTGGTCCATAGCTTCTTCACAGGACCCTTAGGTTCCTGGGTGTGTGCCGCTCCCACCACACAGATTCATTAGGTGGCTTTGCTGAGGCTTCTGTCCTCATCACAACTCCCTGCATTCCCCTCCTCTTGCTTATTTTCTCACTTAGTATTTTCTCTGTCCTTTTTGCCTCTTCTGCCTGATGCTATCTTATCCTATCTAATAAAGAGGGAATATGCTAATTGACCATCACTCTGTTGCAAAGATGGCGGCACCCACAGCCAATAAGAAGGGAATATGCTAATTGCTGCCCATCCCTCAAAGATTTTTGCACCCACAGCCAATAAGAAAGGAATATGCTAATTGACTTCCCCACCCTCAAAGATGGCAGCGCCCACATCCACAAGATGGCCGGCAGGTGAAGGCAGTTGGGGGCGACCAGGCTGGCAGGGGAGGGCAGCTGGGGGTGACCAGGCCAGCAGGGGAGCGGTTAAGCATCAATCAGACTGGCAGGGGAGTGATTAGGGGGTGATCAGGCTGGCAGGCAGAAGTGGTTAGGGGCAATCAGGCAGGCAGGCAGGTGAGTGGTTGGGAGCCAGCAGTCCCGGATTGTGAGGGGGATGTCCGACTGCCAGTTTAGGCCTGATCCCTAAACCGGCAGTCGGACATCCCCCGAGGGGTCCCAGATTGGAGAGGGTGCAGGCTGGGCTGAGGGACAACCCCCTCCCCCGCCAAGTGCACAAATTTTGTGCACCAGGCCTCTAGTTTAAAAAATAAATTAGTATGAATTTAATAAAAAGGACCAATAATTAATGTTGTACCCATAGTACATATTAGCATTTACAGGAACTTTCTGGATAAATGCACCCCCAACCCAATGCACTGTTTCTAATGGTGGACATTTCAGGTTGGTTTAGAGGAGTTAGTGAAGTTTGAAAACCTTTCAAAACACACTATGTAGGTGGGTGCATAGTCTATGAAACCTTTAGGCCAGTCATGTGTCTTTCATCTTTAAGTAAAGGGACCAGGTCATATGACTTGGCTTCTAGCTATTTCATGCCAAAACAAGGCTTTTAAACCACTTTCAACAAAAATTCAAAATAGTGGGAACAACCACATAATTCCCTGTAACACTAAACATTCAGTTAATCTGGTTTTTCATTGTTCAACCTATTGAGCCAGGACCTTGAAAACTGTAAAAGAGCTCATCTAGGAATATTTCTATGGACGTGAATCCTGGTTGCCCTCTCTAATGTCATCACCCAACACAAGAGGAGGCAACTTGGCTAAATATAATGTAAGCCAGGGTGCTAACCAAGATTAATTTGAAATGGAAACATATTAATTTTAGCACCTCAGGGCATGACTAAGTTGTGCTCTATAACTTTATAAAATTTTATAACTCATCAACTACATAGCCTGAATTAGTTGACGTTATTGTTTGGTAAATGCTTGATAGCCAATAGATTTAATACATTGTTAATTATCCTATTCTTCTTAAAATAGTATTTTTATTTTTATAACCAAGAATATTTAGAGGCTAATTAGAAATCCAGTAATGTGAATTATAAATTATGTGTAATTACAATGAAACTACTGAAGAATAACACACATTACTTATAAATTATAACACCGTGATAAATTAAAGCAATTACAGGTAAACCAATAATGTTCTTTAATTAAGTAGTTATGAATGAGAATCTGTGCTCTGCATTTACAATAACCTATAAGGTTGGGGACCACATTTATAGCTTGTGCAGAAATCGATTCTACTCTACTGTGATACTCTGCTAAGAATAACTTCCAAGTTCATTACTGTCATTATGCCATTATCATGTAAAAACACCCAGGATTGTAAAATGTAAAGTATGCTGACAACCAATCAACCGTGCTTCTTAATACAATTATAATTATGTCACTATCTCTTCTTATGCCTTTATGAATCTGGAAAAAAAAGTTCATATTTCCCCAAGTCTTCAATATTGGTTGCAAAGGAATAGAAGATGCTTTGTCAAAAGTTTATTGAAAATACTATTGTATTTGACATTAAGAAGGCTGTTCATCCTCATAATTATCTCACTGCAGCCTGCCATTTATAAGATTATAGCAATAGTTTTTTTATTCCCACATCTATTTATTTTGTTATATATTGTGATAATGTTGAGGTGGCTCTTTGATGTGTCCAAGAGCAATCAATGTCACAGGATGAATAAGAAGAGACCCACAGACCATTTTCCTGCCCTTATTCAAATCATGTATTTACGTAAGTGTGTGCTAACAGATATGTGGAGTGGAAAGAGAACTAATATAAACTTGCTGTCTTCAATTTAAAATATCTTGAAGCTTATTTTAAAGATGACATTCAAAGGATGAGTACTAAACAAATAGACAGAGTAAGAAGAGGATTCTGACTTTTTCCAGGTATGTACTTGTTATTTATTTTGAGGCATTGACAACTTGTTTTTCAGAAATTAAGGGATGTTGACACTAACATATGAGCCTTCCAAATGTAGTATTTTGAATACCATGGAATAATATCCCCAACCAGGGAAAGCCCTGCACATGATGGCAACTGGGGGCCTCAGTGATGATTGTGGGGTCAGAGATTTTACCCTACTTACAACTAGTAAGTTCACCTATTAATGGTTCATGGAAGGTGGAAGAAGACACACAACTCCAGGGTCAGAGATAAAGGATTCTGTCACCCAAAGTACAACAAGCAGTGGGAGCATGGCCATGTTTATGTTGGTTTCCCTTGTCCTGGCATGAAGATGGTGTGGAAAGTCCCAGACAGATGCTCCACACGCTGTGGGTGTGCACTGCAACTGAGAAACACTGATGTTGGGAATCCATCTTTTTTATAACAAGCAGTAAGCAAAACTGCTTTGTCCCAGAGGCAGACATAACATCACCCATCAAGGCTACTTTCTGTGAACATGACCCTGACAAATGATCCTAGGAAAGAACAGTCAGAGCCCTGAATTCTTGACAAACTCAGAAAAACATGCAGGAGCCCAAAAGGCCTATGGAGAACCATCTTTTCCAAGAATCAGTATGAACATGTTCAGGAACTTGATGTACAACTAGATAGAAAGACAGCCTTCATTCACTGGTTTCAAGTTCAAACCTCTGTCCCTAGGTCCATGAATACCTCCACATGTTTAGTTAAATGTTGTTCAATATGACACAGGAAACTTCTGGAGAGAGCTATCCTCTGATAAACCTCTTCTCCGTATTGCTCTTCAAATGATCTGTTTTCAGTCTGCCATTTCTCTAGAATTGTCCACTCATGTCATTTCCATTCCGGGCATCATTTCACTTCTCCTTCAGTAAGATTCCTACTCTTACTGCAATGGGAGTTTGACATGTTTTCTTACACCTTGATTTACTTGGTATACCCAACTGTAGAGGCCTATAATGGGGCTCGATAGGCCATTTTATACATATTTCTTAAAGAGAAAGCTAAACATAGGAAGTCATAATACATTTTTATTCTCAAGTCGGAAGCCAATCTCCAGCTTTCAGTGAGTTATATAGAGTGATCCACTGAACTATTTAGGCAATGGGGCCACATTTTGATGTGCCCACAAATTTTATAATGTCCAAACCCTACAGTCATCTGCAATCAGTGGCCAACCCTTTTGCAATCCCTTCTCCTCTCCAGGAAACTTGTGTTCCTTCTGAAATGCACACTCATTTCTCTTCGTTGAACTAATTTTCTGTTCTCCCGTGATGTACAGCCTTGGTGGTCCCTCGTGCCAAATCTCACGCTGTGTAACCTCCCTGAATGAGCAGGACTAGGAAGGGCATCGAAAGAAACAGCTTTATTATTTCCCTCTCCTGCCACCTTTCAACCTATTTTGAACAAGCTGCATTTCCAGGCCTTGGGGTGAACTCTCAAATAATCTCATACCTTTTATGATTGCTCTCAGGTTAAAAAAGAAATGGTCCCCTAGGTGTGGCTTTAAAAAGTTGAATTGAGTATATAATCAAAACTTCACATATAATTAAATTATTTTTCCCAACACACACACACACACACACACACACACACACACACACACACACGCCCTGGGGCTGTTTTAAATGGGAAAACCTACAGCGGAGAGGGAGGGTTTCAAGGCTCCTCCCTTCCTCACAGTACCTCTCCCCAGCTCCCAGCTGGCTCCCTTCTGCTGGGAAGGCATGGTTGATAGGCATGCCCCTCACTCCCTAATAGCCATTTATGTCTCTTCTGGAAAAGTCAGCAATCAGCCTCTGGGTTCCTGAACATCAGGAGACACACATGACACGTTTGGGTGGCTGTGTTTAAGTTCCTCTCAAATGGACTGTTAGAGAAGCGCTCCCGTCTCCAGATGGCTGGTACCACAGCTCATCAATTTCCCAAATCCTTATCCTCTCTGATCCGGTCAATCTTCAATTTTTCTTTTATGTATTTGAAGTGCTTGGGCTTTTGGGGAGTGGGAGGTGTCTCATCTAAATCTTCAATACAAGCAGAGGAAACACATTTATTACCCTATAAAAATTATTTTATTTATTTATTTTTAAACATTTTTATTTGTTACTACACTGCAGACTTTGTGAGAAAAGTAGGGACCACTTCTTATCCCTTCTTTTTTTTTTTTTTTTGATCAATGGATTGGAGTTGCCCTCAGGACAGAGGGGTAACATGACTACAGGAGTGAAAGAAACATTTGCATTAAACATTTTTAAAGAGAAGCCAGGATATAGAATTTTATGGGACTGATTGATTTATTAACTGAACATGTATAAACACATTAAATTGTATTTGCACAAAGCCAAAATAATCAGTACATTTTATTTAATATGAAAAAAATCACTCCACTATTGGGAATAAGAAAAATAATAATTAAATATTTAACTTTTAAACTTCTTGTGGTTAAGCTTTGATTCTAATAATTGGAGTCTACTTGACAAACTCTTTTTCAGCCGAAAAAATAGATGTCTTGTGGACTGCACTAATGAAGGGACTAATTTATTCTTTTCCTACTTTTTAAATTATGAAAAACATCAAAAAAGCATATTTACCTCTGTTTCAAAAAAGTCAGCTTCTAAGTAAACAGCATCTGAATAGTTTGAACTATTGCAACTGTTCTCTAAAAGTTGAGGTAAAGCTAATATTTATCATCTGATATTGTGTTATTTACTATTATGATGAATATGCAAATTGCCTTAATGCTCTATAGAAAGCCATGAAAAAGTTATAATTCATGAATGAAAAAGTAAATGCAGCAAGTGAGTTATTTGAAAAAAAAACTTAACCTACAAATAAAAGCCATTGCTTGATGCTTTTATGTGGCTCAATAAAGCCATGAAAGATTTTAAAGAGAAGAAACTGATGAAAGCAAGACAGAGAAAAGTAGCCTGAGAAAACTTTTAATATTTTCAGAAGAGCAAAATAAAGGCATCACCCAGAGTGTGAGGAAGATGCTGGGATGCTGAGGAGAGGGCAGTACTGAGAGCCTTGCCTGTACTATGGACAGGGGAGGGGCAGGAAAGAGAGGGGCTGCAGGGTCAGGCAGGGGAGGGACAGGCAGGAGAGGGACAGGCAGGGAGGGGCTGGCAGGGGAGGGACAGGCAGGGGAGGGACAGGCAGGGGAGGGGCAGGCAGGGGAGGGACAGGCAGGGAGGGGCATAAAAAGGGAGGGGCTGCCTGGCAGGGGCTGGCAGGGGTGGGGCAGGCAGGGTCTGGATGCAGGACCCCCACCCCCACCCCCAGGCTGACAAGGAAGCTTTCTGTCTATGACCTCTTGTTCCCTCCCTGCCCTTGAGGATTTCATCTCCGGGATACAGATGAGAAAAAGAACAGTTATATTTCACTGAATACCTACAATTGGACAGTTTCTGGGTTTCATTAAAAGTAAAACAAAGAAAGAAGGATGCTTTTTAAAAGAATACGTGTGATGTGCTGCAGGTACCTGGTGCGGTACCACGGGTCCATGTTTACGGATCCCTCCTTACCCTGCTTTCTTTTCCTTTTCCCATATACATCACCTTTCAATATATGATATCCTATACTTAGATATGCCATTTGCTCTTTATTGTCTGCAAAACAATGAAGGTAGCATACGTGTAGAGAGCTTTGCTTTGTTCACTGTTTATCACACCCCCTGAAGAGTGCCTTGCACATAGCAGGTCCTCAATAAATATCTGTAGAATGTTCTATAAAGAATATGTCGGAAAACGGAACTGCAATGGCGGGAGATATTGGAGGGGACCTGGGAAGGATTTCCTCAAAATCAGAGAAGGTGGGAAAATAATGGAACTTGTTAATTATCTTCTATGAGACCTCTCAAATTACTTAGTAATACTCCATCTAATAAATCTCTAAGACCTGTGGCTTGTATTCTTAACTAGCTCTTAAACATACCTCTCCATTTCTATTTGTAGCACATCTTTTTTTTCTGGACATTTCAAAAACAGACATGTCTCTTCACCTCCAGTCCTTACATCAGAAAAGTCATCCCCAGAACCTACAGTCTGGAACCAACTTCCGTGTTACTTTTCTGCGTTAGGTGTGGGGGTTTGACATGGTCCCTGATTTCGCAGAATTTCCAGTAGAATTTTGGATTCTGGGGTTGACAAGCACTGACCCAGGCATCTACAGAATTGGTGTGTGATTTGGTGCTGGAAAGAGGAGTTGGCCATGCGTGTCTAACTAAGGGAACTGATCTAGCCTAGGATCTCAGGGGAGCAGCCCTCTCTGAGGCATTGATGTGCAAGTAAGATTTGAGAGAGTCAGCATGTCCAGGGAGAGAGGTGCAGAGAGACTTGCAGAGGGAACAGACTGTGCTAAAATCCTGAGGTGGGAGGGCTCGAGCACCCTGAGTTATGCCTGCAGTGGTAGGTGGAAACCAGACGATGATTATGAGGACCCTGATACGGATTTGATACTTGATTCTAACACAGAAGGATTTTAATGAGTGAAGAAAATTAATCTCTGAAATCACACTAACTGCAATGGAGTTTTGGTTTTTTTTTAAGCTTCAGTGGCTCCCTATGGCCTGCTGAGTACAGAGCTTAGTAATCTCCCAGTTGTAATTCAATATTGTAGACCTTGGTCCTTGGTTTTAGTCCCACTTTCTCTGCTGGACTAGCTCTGGCTCCCAGAACCAGCTATTTGTCCCTCAGTCTTTCTTCCCTGTCTGCTCTCCTGTCCTTTCCTCTTCTCTGGCCTCTCTCTCTTCCCCTTCCTCCTTTCTCCTGCTCTTCTCCCCTCTCCTTCCCTCCCTTTCATTCTTATGGACTGCCTAATCTACCCACCCACTTTTTGATAGAATAGGTCCCACATATATTTTTAAGTCCTGATCATTTAGAAAATGTGATATAATAATAAAATAGCATCCCCTGAAAAGGTTTCTGGGAATAGTGAAATGAGGAATGAGTGTGTCAGTTCTGCCTGGAGGGCTAGGGAGGAGATAACTGAGGTAGGTCTTGGGGCTGTTGGTAGGCATTGGGAGATAGCTGGTTTTGAAGAATGAGCGCTAGCAAAGGTAAGAAGTCTCAGTTAGGACTGGTAGGAGAAGGAAAAAAAAACATAAGGTTGATTTTAGTAAATGATGTCAGTTGGGTATGGCCCCAGTTGGGAGAGCCTTGAAATTTGTAGGAAAAAGCAGCCATTGAAAAACTTTAACCAAAGGAGTGCTATCACTAAATTTGAAGTTTAACCCTAACCAGTTTGGCTCAGTGGATAGAGCGTCGGCCTGCGGACTGAAGGGTCCTGGGTTCGATTCTGGTCAAAGGCATGTACCTTGGTTGAGGGCACATTCCCAATGGGGGGTGTGCAGGAGGCAGCTGATCGATGTTTCTCTCTCATCGATGTTTCTAACTCTCTATCCCTCTCCCTTCCTCTCTGTAAAAATCAATAAAATATATTTAAAAAATAAATTTGAAGTTTATAAAGATGACTTTTTGTAGAAAGAAGGATGGTTGAAACAAGACATTTTAGAAATAGGAAGCCCAGTTGAGAGGTTATTGCAATGCACCTGATATGATGCTATTTAGCTTTTGCTACCAACATTCTCTTAAACTGCTCCATTGAACATCACCAATCACTGCCTACAGAGATAATTCAATGGTCCTTTCTTAGTCCTTGACCTCCTGGTCTAAATGACCTATTTTATACCTTTAAGCATCCAGTTCCCCTCACCTCTCCTTTCTGTATTGGTGTCTATGTTATCACATAAGTCTCATTGTTTATTTTATTTTATTTTATTCTTGCCTTTCTTTTATTCTGTATTTCCTTGCCTGGTTCATCTTGCTTTTGCTCCACTGAGATGGATGCTCATTCTGGTCTATGTTCTTCTCCTTCCTGAGTTATCCTGCAGACATTCCTACCCTCCTCCATATGTTTAAGTATCATCTCTAAGGTGCTTACAACCCATTCCAAACATGTAATCCCAGGCCTGTTACTGTGTTTGAGGCCCATTTATACATTTTTAAAGGCTTGTTGGATATTTCTACATGAAAGCCCCACCAATTAATTGACTACAACATGTAAATGTCCTTCAAACCCATGCTTCTTATTCTTATCTATCAGGTGAGGTTGACCTGTACCTATTATTTTTCTTCTCTCTCTCTCTCTCTCTCTCTCTCTCTCTCTCTCTCTCTCTCTTTCTCATCAGTGTCAAAATCTCATGTTGCTTTTCCCAATTAATACTTCTTCAATATTATACTTCCTTCCATCCCCACTGGCACTGCGCTAGTCCAGGCTTTTATCATTGGCTTGATTATTATCATTGGCTTCAGAACTTCCTCTTTCCAGACCATTTTATAATGATTACAAAAGTAATCTTTCAAAAGTACCATTATAATCACATTGTTTCCCTGATCAAAATATTGAATGACTCTCACTGTCTTCCTAAATAATATGTAAACTCCTTAACCTGACCATCTCCAACCCCTTTTTAGTCTGATCTCTTACTACAGTTCTCACACTTTAGCCATCCGCTCTATGCCCTGGCTCTGGAATAGATGCTGAGCGTTTTTACTTCTATAATTTTGCTCATGTTATTTCCTTTATCTTTCCTTCCAAAATGTATTACTACTTGTCAGAGACCTTAGTGCTCTTCAAGGTGTCTTCAATAACATCACCCATGACTACCTCAGGGGAAAGTCTACTCCCCGCATTGTTACATGCCCAGCAGTATTTAGTCCATGGCCTCACATGATGTGTATCGCATATTGCTTCATATTAGAGAAATGTGTGGGTGCACATCATCTCCTCATCTAGACTTGAAGCATCATGAGGAAAGTACGTGTCAGCCTCAGAATGCAAACTCCTAGTAGAGGCCTGTCATGCTAGAATCCTGCCGTGTGAATTTATGGGTCTGTGTGTTCTCTTTCCCTTGACATTGCCTCTTTGTGTGCATCCCTGGAAGCTCTGATGTGGGACTTGAGCTGATGTCTTTGGTGCTCAAATCTGCCTCGGGATGTCACAGCTTTCCAAAAGACAGCTTTTATGGCTGCATGCCCTTGGGGCTTGGCCTTGGCCCACCCTATCTCTGTTCTCATTATAGGACTAAGTTGCTGCATTATGTAGAGAGTACCTCTGGTGTGTGATCCTGGAATATAGTGGAGGTACAAAGACTGTGTTATTTTTGAGTTTCAGAAAAATGCTTTATTCTTGGTACACCATGTACACTTGCGGAATACCTAGCACTTTATCTACTTTAATTGATTCCTATACCACTGGTACTTATATGTTATTTCTGTATTTCAATATACATAATTATTGAACTATTAGCAAGTATTTTCTGCCCATTTTAATGGCTCATTATGTCATATAGCATGTTATATCCTGGCTTATAAAAGCAGCTGTGTCTAATATATTCCTGTAAATCATCCCTGTTCATTTTCATAAGGATATTAGACTCAGCAAATATGTGTCATGTGGATTTTTATGTGCCAGCCTCTGAACATCACACAAACTTCCCAGAGCCAGAGATAACTGCACTGCATCAGCGGTTCCCAAGTTCACTTTTAACCATCCCTCAAATTAGGTATCTCTGAGCTCCCCTCAGAGTCCCATCCCAGGCTGCCAGCTGCTCCAGATGTTAGAGCATTTCTAGCCTTCAAACACATTTTATCTGTCATCATTTTCATCAACAGAATATCTTTCTCTTTATTCTCTCTCACAGAACCTGGTAAACAAGGCAAGAGAAAAGCTTGGCTTTATTGTAACTCCAAAGAGGTCAGTCAGTGGGGAAAAGAATCCCAGCGTGCCTTTCTTTGCATCTCTCTCTATGTGGTTCTTCAAAGGCATATCAACCACCACCGCATTCCATTTGTTAGAGATGTCCACGTTTCCAAATGACCTTTCCTTTGGAATTCACTGAACATTTGGCTGGAGGTGACAGAACGAGATGCAGAATGGAGGGAGGTCTAAGTTCTAACTGTGTCTTCTCTACAGTTACTAGCCAAGTGTTCTTGCTGAATTCTCCAGTTTTTCTCATCTGTACAATGGGCAGTGATTTTAAGAGGGCAAGAGTTTAAAAAACAATGATAAAGAATCTTTTAAGATAAATTGCCAACAAATTCACATACCTTTTGCTCCTAACCAGAGAGCTAGGATATAATCAATGGAGTTTTCCAAAATGTAAGTAAAACATCATGCATTGCAGCATTGTACATAATAACAAACAACCGGAAATAAACTTTAAAAGACTTCAGGATGGTAATTGTGGAATATAAATATAACAAAATACATAAAGTCACTATTTAAAGTCATATGGTTTTGTGTGGCTTATAAGGAACTATTTGCAAGACATAGTAGTAAAAGTAAAAGGCCAGGGAGAGAGCCCTATGCAGTATGTTATTCAGCGTCAACAGAGAACAAAGGTGTGCTCACACATGCTGGTATATATGTGACATTCTGCACTGAATGTATGGCTGATCAAATGACTGCTTTGGAGGAGAATACCTGAGGACAGGTAGGTGCCCTTCTATATGTTACACGTTTCTACCCCTGTCCATGTTTAATTTTCTTTGTAAAATAGCAGCAAGTGTCATGCAAATAGTACAATGGGACCTTTTGATTTTTTTATACTAGTATATGTTTAGTAAGGAAATGAACACCTATTATCCAAAAATAAATGCAAGAAATTTTATAATATTGTTGTGGGTGGAAGATTGCCATAAAAGATTGTTTTACCTTGGAAAGAATATCAACATTCAGTAGGGGGCTCAAAATAAGATGTGCTGCTTGTGGAAATGTGCCATGGAGCAGGTTAATGCTGTAAGCAAACATGGGGAGAGCAGTCATACCAAAGCTTGTATTGAGCATCTATTCATTTATTTTTTCCCTCAAATGCCTAGTCTTTAGGCACAAAAGGATTAGAAGGCACCCATTCTTTATTGCATTATATTACTTTTTAAAATCTGAACAACTGCTAGCTGATGCCTGAATAAATACAGCATCATATGGGAACGTCACCCCAGCTGGGCTAGAACATGCACGCAGAGCTGGAGTAAAGAGAGCCAAGTCACAGAACTCTGGGGCCTGAAAGAGCCCACAGAGTCTCCCCCTGGGTTATCTGATTTGGTGGCTGGACCTAGGGAATTTTGGTAATCTGCCCAAGGTGAACTAGAGGACTGAGTAGGGACTGCCTCTGATTATCCTGTTTGGCATAATGCTTTGTCCATGGCCCCATAAGTTCCCAGTCAAGTTGAGTCCCTTGCAGGTGTTTGAGCTGCATCATTAAAGAAGATGAGCTATGATGTGAAATATATATCTGGCACTGGGGTAAGCCACCCACCTGATTTAGTCCCTGCAATAACTGTATTTATTTCATGAATAAGGAAACCCAGAGATTTAAAAAATTGCACAAAGACATACTTTATCCATAGTGAGACTAGACCTTAAAGTCATATCTGACTCACTCCATGACTTATAGTCTCAAGAATATAAGCAAATTGGTAGTCTAGTTTCATTTTTTTGCATGTATCTGTCCAGTTTTCCCAACACCATACACAAAAATAAATTCAAAACGGATAAAGGACTTAAACATAAGACAGGAAACCATAAAAATTTTAGGAATCCACAGGCAGTAAAATCTCAGACATATGCCAAAACAATGTCTTCACCGATAACAGCTCCTAGGGCAATGGAAACTAAAGAGAAAATAAACAAATGGGACTATATCAAAATAAAAAGCTTCTGCACAGCAAAAGAAACCATCAACAAAAAATCAAGAAAGCCCACTGCATGGGAGAACATATTTGCAAATGTTATCTCTGATAAGGGTTTAATCTGCAACATTTACAGGGAACTCATACAACTTAACAAAAGGAAAATAAACAACCCAATAAAAAATGGGCAATGGACCTAAACAGATACTTTTTTGAAAGAGGACATAAGAAAGGCCAAGAGACATATGAAAACATGCTCAAAATCACTAATCATCCAAGAGTTGCAAATCAAAACGACAATGAAGTACCATCTCACACCTGTCAGAATGGCTATCATCAACAAATCAACAAATGACGAGTGCTGGCGAGGATGTGGAAAAAAAGGAACCCTCCTGTACTGCTGGTGGGAATGCAGACTGGTGCAGCCACTGTGGAGAACAGTAAGGTATTTCCTCAAAAAACTAAAAATGAAACTTCCATTTGACCCAGTGATCCCATTTCTAAGAATATATCCCAAGAAACTAGAAACACCAATCAGAAAGGATATATGCACCCTTATGTTCATAGCAGCACAATTCACCATAGCTAAGATTTGGAAACAGCCTAAATGCCCATCAGCAGATGAATGGATTAGAAAACTGTGGTACATCTACACAATGGAATACTATGCTGCGGTAAAAAAGAAGGAATTCTTACAATTTGCAACAGCATGGATAGAACTGGAGAGCATTATGCTAAGCAAAATAAGGCAGTCAGAGAAAGATAAATATCACATGATCTCACTCACTTGTGGAATATAATAAACAACATAAACTGATGAACAAAAACAGATCCAGAGACAGAGAAACATCGATCAGACCATCAAACCTCAGAGGGAAGGTAGGGGGTGATGGGGGTAAGGGAGAGAGATCAACCAAAGGATTTGTATGCATGCATATAAGCCTAACCAATGGACACAGACACCAGTGGGGTGAGGGCATGAGTGTGGGGGATGGGGGGCAATGGGGGGATAAGGACACATATGTAATAACTTAATCAATAAAGAAAAAAAAGAATATGAGCAAAGATAGATAAGTGGGAATGAAAGAGGCATGTAGAGAAAATGGCCAGTTGAAGGCTTAGGCTGTACTAATAAATTATTGTAGTAAGAATATCTTGTAGTAAGATAGAAATAAATTAATTCAAAGAGGAAAGGTGAAAGTCAAGTCGGAAAACCAATGGAATAAAAATTTCCCACATACTGCCTTGAGCTAGTCTATACACATTGTTTGAATATTCTAATACTGGTAACCAAACAGCAGCGTATTAATAAAAAAACACTACCCCTGGCTTGCATGCGTTTTCCCACTGATCAAGTCTGTAATCCGCCATAAGGGTAATAGCTCTGTCTTGGAGGTGAGTTTCGTTTGCTTACCTTTCAAGGGTTATACACATAACTGTGATAAGCCAATTCATCACCTCCACTGCGCAACGCTATCTTCTCTTCTGAACTGAAAATTAAACTCTCCGCAAATCTCATAAAATGCATATTAAAATATCATGCGCGGGGTGAAAAACACAGTTTTGCATAATGACAGGTTTAATTTTGTTTACCCTGTTAGCATCTATTCTTGAAAACGAGGCCCTAAAACTTCCTGTTTATGCTCCTAAATTCAGAATCGTCTGAAATGTCAGTTTTATTATTCCTTATATTAGAGGCCTTAAAATTAAAAACATTCATCAGAAAATGGCTGTCTTCAAAATATATTGTCCAATATGGAATGTAAATATTAAACTTAAATATTTTACAATTAAATTATTACTTAATTTATAATTGCAGAGCACAGATTAGTGGGGCCATGTGGGTGGACAGATCTGCTCAGGGGAGAAAAAGGGGCCCTCGGGTCACTTTAAATGCCACAAACCCACACCCTTAAGCTTTTGGTCTGAGGAAAGGAAGGTTATTGAAAGCCGCTGAGAAAGCATCGCGCTGGAAATTTCAAATCAGTTCTTAATCATTGAAAACAACTTTCAAAATTATGGGCACATTGAATTTTCAAAGGTGCCTCCATGTCACCAAAAAACAAAAGCAAAACAAACCTCAACTGGTTTTTTCACCATAAAACCTGTAAAATTAGCATAAAATCAAAGGAAGGAAAAAAAAAGGCAAATGGTCAGCTGCACCTCCAGGTATGAAATATAAACATACAACAAAGACTTTATGTAAAAGTAGAGCTTGCGAAGCTTACTGCCCTCATCGTAACTTATAGTTAAAATCAAGAACCTGAAAATTCACGTTATCTTTAATGAGATGGTAACAGAACCATTCTGTGCAGGAATTTAATTTCATATACATTTTAAATGTTTTATATGCCAGTACTAGTTGGTAATTAAGAAAATGTTCTTTAAATGTGTAGAGCGCCTCATGCTTTTCAGAGCGTCGCATGGAATTCATTATTTTATCTCAACCTCGCAACACCGAGGTAGGCCCCTCTCTACCCTAGTGGAGCAGGTACCTTTCTCTACAGCGCAGCAGCCAGCGTCTGCTCAAGTCCACTGGCTCCGCAGGTTCTCTCACCGCCCAGATGGAAGCAATTCCCGTTCCTTGGAAAGCTCTGGGGCTGATTATCGCACATGGCAATGGCTCTGCCTTGAATGAGCTTTTCCTTCCTTTCAACATGTCTCTGAGCTGTCTCCTACTTTATCATCACTCCCTCCCTCTCACCCCTTCACTGGATACCTGGCCCAGAGCGCTGGCCTGGATTTACAACCAGAATGCCTGTGGGCTGAGCGTGGTCTACAGATACGCTTTGTATGGGCTCTAGTGCTTGACAGTGTCTAGCTAACATTTCAATTTCGGAGAAATCTCATTTAAGAATCTGATTTTCTAGTTTCTTCTGAGGAAGTAGAACACCTGGCAACTCTGGGTCCATGTTCCTCCATGGCATCAGCTGGCAAGGGCCAAGTGGTGGCTCTAGGATGGGAATGGGTGCGCCAATGGCGGCTGCCCTCACTGCTCCCCACTGAAACCATCCTGCGGAGCCTCCCCATGATGTCATAATTGCCCTTTTCTAAGGCAGAGGAGTACTTACCTGTGCCCATATCCAGGCGTAGACAAAAGAAAGCAAGAAGGCCGCTGGGTGGTTTCCAACCTATAGCCTTGTTCTCAACACAAATTGCCGCATGCGCATTTGAGTTTGGACTTTGTGTTCAAGTATGAAACCTCAGCATCTTATCTGCTTCCTCATGTGTTAACTGTGAAGCCTCAACTTCTGGTATCTTATCTCAAAAAAGTAGAAATAATCCTCACTGGTTTTTTTTGAGGATTAAGGAAAATAAGTAATAAATAGTCCACACATCACATGAAACATAGTAAGCACATGTTAAGTGCTAAAATATTATTACTGTCCTCACCATGTTCAAAGTTCAGAGATTCTTTTGAACCAAGCTCTCATACAAGATCACTTCAGCAGCACAGGGTAGATGTGCCCCACTGGCTGGAACCCATAAATTGATACCGTGAGTCCTTCCTTTAACAGATACTCAGTAGACAACTTCTGTGTGTCTGTACTAGTTTAGATATTTGGTATTTAATTATATACAAAGCAGGCCTATTCTCTGCTGTAATGAGGCTTATATACTGAGGGAAGAGACAATAAACACAAAAAATAAATATATTGTATCATGCCAGGAACAATCCTATATAATAAAGAGGTAATATGTAAATTAACCCTCATGCCCTCACAAGATGGCTGCCTATGACCAGGCCGGCAGAGGAGTTAGTGAAGGACGACCAAATGACTGAACAGCATGCTGCGTGGGGTGACCAGGCCAGCAGAGGGGGCAGTTGGGAGCGATCAGGCCAGCAGAGGGGGGCAGTTAGGGGTGACCAGGCTGGCAGAGGGGGGCAGTAGGAGGTGACCAGGCCGGCAGTGGGGGCAGTAAGAGGCGACCTGGCCAGCACCCAGAAACAGTGAGGGGCGATCAGGCTGGCGGGGGGGGGAGGGGGGCAGTTAGGGGTGACCAGGCAGGCAGGCAGGTGAGCGATTAGGAACCAGCGGTCCAGGATTGTGAGAGGGATGTCCAACTGCCTGTTTAGGCCCAATTTCCAACTGCTGGTTTAGGCCCGATCCATGGGTAAACCAGCAGTAGGACATTCCCCAAGGGGTACCGGATTGGAGAGGGTGCTGGCTGTGCTGAGGGGACCCACCCCCATGCACCAATTTTGTGCACTGGGCCTCTAGTATGTGTTATAAAGAGTAAGGCACATCAAAGGGAGCAAGAAAAAGTGGAACATGTACTATTTCAGATAGGGCAGACCAAAGAGGTGGTACAAAGCAAGAATGTGAACGAAGTGGGGAAAGAGGGAGCCATGGAAGCACATGAGGGGAGAGCATCACTGGCAGCAGGGGCCGAGTCCCTGAAGTAGGTCATGCTGGGTATTGTGATCAATGACAAGCAGGCCAGGGAGTGAGAGATAGAGAGCTGGAGACTTGTCTAGGAGCCATGCCATGTTGGGACTTGTAGGCCCTCAGTGAAGACTTGGGCTGTCAGTGGTGATCAGAAAGCCCTGGAATATTTAAGTGCGTAATTTATAGAATCTGCTTTGTCTTGAAAGTCTGCTGTGTGGATCATAGCCTGTGGGGAAGCTGGAGATCCATCAGGAGAGTGTCCCATAGTCCACACCAAGGATTATGGTGGTGGCGGTAAAAGGTGTGAGATGGTCAGATTGTTAGAGCAGCAGGCTTTGCTGGTGGATGCAGGGCATACACAAAAGAAAATTGCAACATAAGAAACGGGATGGATCGTGTAAGATGTATTGAAATGTAGAACACTGGGGGAGGGTCCCGTGTTTGGAGGGAGGGTGAGAGCAAATGTCAATGGTTCAGTTTTACACATGTGGAGGTTTAGATGCCCAAAGAGCATAACACCCAAGAGGAGACAGTTATATATAAATCCGGACTTCAAGGGAGAGATTGGGACTAGAGATATAAATTTGGAAATCATTGTCTTATGCGGATGGCATTTAAAGCCATGGAACTGGCTAAAATCAAGAACTTGAGTGTAGAGTGAAAAAGAAGAGGCATGAGCTTGATCCCTGGGTTACTCAAAGACCTATTAGTGTTCAGGTTTCAAATGAGGGTCCATCCAATGTGATGAGAATGAGTAGCTGGTGCAATAGGAGAAAACCAGGAGCGTGGCCATCAGCTGTGCCATAGATTGAGTTCATAGCCTGATGTGTTCATAAGGCAGGTTGTTCTCCAAGGTTATGATGTTCTAACAGCATTTTCGGAATACATGAACCTCAGCAGTAGTATTTTGCAAGTCCTGCACTCTACAAAAGTTGAGACTGCGACATGGGAAGGTTGATCACCCAAAGCAATAATTAGTTTTAGTCGATTAGGAATGAAGCTTTCAGTTACAGAGGTGACAGATGGGGCAAGTACCCATAATGCAGCTGGAATTGTTTCCAGCTACTCCTGTCTCTGGGCAGGAAAGTGGGGGATGAGGAACAGTCACAGGCATCTGATATTGACCCCTGTTCTTAGAAGTGCTCCTTCCCGATGCTCAGCCATCACAACCTTTTCTAAAGCCCTTTCACTATGTAGGATGCTATTCTAGACCCTGGCACACAGCAGAGTGAGGGTATAAATGTTCTTCCCTCCAACGTTTGTACCCTTTTCATCGATGGAAGAGTTGGACAGTCTGGATGTTTAAATTGAATTCAGAAGGTAGGTTTTGAAAAAAAAATCAGAAATTAAGTAGTCCTT
Source organism: Myotis lucifugus (assembly GCF_000147115.1). Classification (NCBI taxonomy): domain Eukaryota; kingdom Metazoa; phylum Chordata; class Mammalia; order Chiroptera; family Vespertilionidae; genus Myotis; species Myotis lucifugus. The sequence continues at coordinate 2,291,784 of NW_005871202.1, read as the reverse complement.
CAAGCAATATTGATGCTTCCATAAGAGAGTGCAGTGAACATGGCCGCTGGTATCCAATTAGTATTTATTGAGTAAGCTGATGCCTGTGCTGATTCTCAGTATGATGCCACTAATGGGACAAAGTGACCAAACTGTGAAAGATGTGAGGATCTCCCCAAGAATTTCCAATTAAGGAGTTTTATTCACACAGGTGGTGCTGAGATGGATACATATCTAAAATATTCTAGGATGATTACTTTCACTAATCTTCATTCAATCGCACCACATCATCCTCAAGCCCCTCTGTCTTCCTTTATTTTTTTAAAAAAAATCTATGTTTTTATTGATTTCAGAGAAGAAGGGAGAGGGAGAGAGAGATAGAAACATCAGTGATGAGAGAGAATCATTGATTGGCTGCCTCCTGGACACCTCCTATCCGGGATCAAGCCTGCAACCTGGGCATGTGCCCTGACCAGGAATCCTGGCTCATAGGTTGACGTTCAAGCACTGAGCCATGCCGGTCGGGCCCTCTGTTCTTCTTTAAATGTCTAAATGGTTTAGCAGGGCGCTGGGCTCTGGAGCCAACGTCACTGACAGACTGGGTATGACTACACTGGGGGATCATTTTTTACTATTTTAATATTATCTTTTTCTCTTTTATTTTTTTGGCTATAATTGGTCTTTACATCAAAGTCTATTCAATTTTTAGTTACGATACACGGGGACCCTTTCTCTCTCATGTTGGAGAATGACTTTGACTATGTGGCTGTAAGATCTCCATTAGTCTCTGAACATCAAGTGGATGGAAACTGTCAAAATGAAGGAAGACGCAAAACACATGGGACTTTAAAAAATGGCAGCAGATCCAAATTATGTGTGTGTGTGTGTGTGTGTGTGTATACGCACATATACTCTCACATACGCACACCCACTTACCTCTTTATCTAGAACATATGGACTTACATATTTCTATGCCCAGCCCCACGTTTCTGTCTGGCATTATATAACTCAAATATGATTAAAATTATCCAGTCCCGTGGTGTGCTTCTTTGTTACATACAGGGTATCCCCCCCCAAAAAAAAAATGTCTACACACTCTCATAGCGGATAGCTCAATTTTTAAAATGAAATGTATTTTAATAAACACTGCCTTTATAACTATTCAAAGTGTGTGCATACATTTTTTGGGACACCCTACATTATCTAAATCCTAGGGGTGACAACTCCCATTAGAACAGGGGCAAAAAAAGCCGTGATCTCCATCCGTTTACAGTTTGTCTTGGGGAATGAAGGATGAGAAAACTTGATGGAAGCATAATCATTCACTTTATAGTAATAATGGGCTGGCGCTGATGTAGCCGGTATTTTTGGTGTTTTTTTATATTTTAATTCATGACTTTACACTGAATAAGACCCCAAAGTGGGAAACCGTAGTGGTCAAATCCTATGACTTTCAATCCAGTGGGCGGCTGGCAAGAGAGAGCACAGGTGTGTGCTGATGTGGGCGGCGTGGAAAGAGCTCTCAGCTGCGAGTGTTTTGGTAAATATCTGCAGATCATATAGAGCACATGCCACGGGAGAAAGATCACAAAGCCTGGAGGCTCTCAGCACGCACTGGGTGAATTCCATGGGAAAGCTCTAAAATAATTCTTGTAGACAGGAGGGAGGCTCGTCTAAAGAACTACCTTGGCTGACACCGATCCCCTTTCCTTTCATTTAGCAGATCAAATATTGAATTTAGCTTCAGAAGTGGATCACATTCTGGGTGGCCCCAGGGAAAGGCTGAAGAGTGAGGTGTGTTTTATTTTTTTCCGGGCAGCAGAGGAATCTTAAAATTTGTTCCCAGCTTTGTACATGGGCGGCATGGTGAGCAGATGTGGTCACTCCTGGTGACCTCACCAGGTTACCTCCGCCATGGAATTCCATCCCACCCCATAATTTTGACTCAGCATGGCAGACTCATATCTATTTGGCACAGAGGTAGAATATATGCGACCCCTCACCACAGCGCATATTTCCTGGTTGTAGAGGGGCTGTGATTTTTGGGGGGAAGCTCAGTGCCAAGTTCTTCCTACATCTTGTCATTATTGTGAAGGTGGACGGCAAGTCAGCATCCAGGGGCTCCTCTTTGTGCCTCAAACTGGGGTCCAGTGGGAATGGTGCACTCAGATGAGATGCTCTCTCTCTGAACCAGTGCACACCAGGCCCTGTGCCCATCCTGAGCAACGGGTCTGCCATCTGAAATATTACTCGAGGCAAATGCTCTTGTACTTGGAAGGAATGTCCACAGGGTTGCACTCTATTAAGTGGAAGATGAACGATTCTGATGGCACTGTGCAGCTATAAACATGACATTGCAAATTTTATTCAAATTGGTTTAACAACACTCTACTGAATAACGCTATGTAGGAAATGTCTTAACTATCAGACTGCCAACATGTCCACCCTGGCATTGCTTTGTGGCTACCGAATACCTTTAATTTTTACCCTTCTTTCTCCTCTCTTCCAGCTTGTCATCATATATTGATAGTTTGCTGGTGTCTTTTCCAAATTAGTGAAAATGACAGGAGAGTGTGGTCTATAAGCCGGAAACTAGTTGAAAGAAAATGGAAACACGAGGGCCTATCTGCCCTGGAGACGCTGACGGAGGTGAGCGTGTGCGCATGCTCGGGCAGGTGCACAAAAACTCAGCGAGGGGATGTGAGGCTGGGAGAGAACAAAGACACTGGCGACATCCAGGTGCTGTGCTTCTGTTCCCAGTGACACTACGGAGAGCTTTGGCTCTTCGGGGGAAGGGAAGGGAGCTCCCCTCTCCCGCGCTGAAACCACAGAGGAGAAAGACAGAAGCTCACTCTTTGTTGTACTTCACACTGAGTCCTTTACACGGAGCAGAGGCCCAATTAACGCTGGTGGAATTGAATTTATTGAATTGCACTGAAGGGAAAAGAGGACTCCGGGCACTTGGAGACTTCAAGAGCAGATTGCAAGGGGGTCAGCTGCGAGGAGAGACTGCAATTTTAAATCTGCGGATTTGTCTGCTGGGAACGGGAGATGTATGTCTTGAATGGGAAACACATATCCAACATACACATTGGAACAATTGGGATTGCCGATGGTGCGTTTATATACGATATGTGAAAGGCTATATTGATTTCTAATTGCAACATTATGGAAATATATCTTGAGCCAAAACGTGTTGACTTTCCTCTCAAGTTCTATGATTTTTAAAGATGAAATTCGGGTAAAGTGGTAGAAAATGGCATATTATTCAGTTAATTAAAATCCCTAATGGCAAAAGTTAACCCACTAAATTTAAAGTTTAATTTAAGCCATATCGAATTTTGAATTAACCCAAAAAGCCAAAACATTTTTGGCATTGGCAATGGAAGCTTCTTTAAAATGTTCTCATAAATGAATGAAGATTTAAGATTGGCCTCAAATTTTGAAGATAAACTCATATTTGGGTTCTAATGAGGTGTGAAAAACTTCAGCATGAAAGTTATTATTTTATTAAATTACTAGAAGCCCGGTACATTAAATTTGTGCATGGGGGCGGGGGAGTCCCCTCAGCCCAGCCTGCATCCTCTCCAATTCGGGACCCCTCGGGGGACGTCTGACTCCCCAGGATCAGGCCTAAACTGGCAGTCGGACATCCTTCTCACAATCTGGGACCACTGTCTCCTAACTGCTCACCTGTCTGCCTGCCTGATCGCCCCTAACTGCCGCCCCTGCTGGCCTGGTCACCCCCAACTGCCCCCCTGCTGACATAGTTGCCCCCAACTGCCCCCTCCTGCCAGCCTGGTCACCCCTAAACTGCCCTCCTGCTGATCTGGTTGCCCCCAACTGCTCCCCCCCGCCAGCCTGGTTGCCCCTAACTGCTCCCTGCCAACCTGGTCGCCCCTTACTGCCCCTCCCACCGGCCTGGTCACCCCTATCTGCCACCCCTGGCCTGGTCACCCCTCACTGCCCCACTGCCAGCCTAGCCACCCCAAACTGCCCCTGCTGCTGGCCTGGTCGCCCGACACAGCCTGTCACCCCCAACTGCCCCCCCTGCTGGCCTGGTCGCCCCACACAGCCTGTTTGGTCATCCGTTCGGTTGTGATGGTCACTTAGGCATATATATATATATATATATATATATATATATATATATATATATGGAATCATCTCTCTGCTAAATTAATTACAGTGATAAATACTGCAAAATTAGAAAATCTGTCCTAAATTTTTAAAACAGTTAGTAGGGAAAAAATGAGGTTTTACATCCACATGAAATCTGCTGGACAGTTGATGAGATACCATTAGAATCCTATTAAAAATTGAAGAACTGGATAACATTTGTATAACATTTTTGTTGGTTTTCTTGTATTTGTGTGTGTACTGTAGCAAGTATTGTTCTGTGTTTCTCAATTCCTATAATTCTTAAATACTCCTTTATTTTTATTTTTTTGTATCTGTAAGCAAATAACTATAAAACAAAATAGTTACTCTACCTAAGTCTTAAGGACAGAAAGATACTGTTTCTCAGTATTTGCTATTTTACTTCTCATGTGAACCTAGACTTAGTCTTCCAATACATCTAACGATTTTATTTTAAAGAATCAAAAGTTATTGTGAGGTAAAGAAGGATAGTATAAAAAGTAACATACACATTTCATAAGTTTTCTAATCATTTTCTAGAAAAAAACACTATCTCAATAACTTGAATTTTTTTTATATCTAATCTTTGAAAATATTTAATATAAATATTTAAACATATAGAAACCCAAAAGCTCTGTTAAAATAAATAATATGGTGAAGTAAAAATGCTACTATATGGATTTTTTTTTGAAAATTCTCCCAAGAAAAGAGATTTCTTTTCAATCTATACTAATAAAAGCCTTGGTGGCCCTTGTATGCTCACACGACACCCTCGCGTTATCACAAGATGGCCACCCCCACGATGTCACAAGATGGCTGCCTTCATGTCATCACAAGATGGCCACCACGAAATGGCTGGGAGGGGAGGGCAGTTGGGGGCAAATAGGCCTGCAGGGGAGGGCAGTTGGGGATGACTAGGACTGCAGAGGAGGGCAGTTGGGGGTGACCAGGCTGGCAGGGGAGGGCAGTTGGGGGCGATTGGGCTGGCAGGGGAGTGGTTAGTTGGGGGTGATCGGGCTGGCAGAAGCAGTTAGGGGCATTCAGGCAGGTAGGCAGGGGAGTGGTTAGGAGCCAGCAGTCCCAAATTGTGAGAGGGATGTCCGACTGCAGGTTTAGGCCTGATCCTAAAACAGCAGTCGGACATCCCCTGAGGGGTCCCAGATTGGAGAGGGTGCAGGCTGGGCTGAGGGACACCACCTCTGTGCATGGATTTCGTGCACTGGGTCTCTAGTTAATAAATAAAAAAAAGTAAAATGTCACATTAAAGATTACAACTGCACACACATTACAGATGAAAAATGTCAAATGGGGAACTACCCCAAACTATTTCCCCAACAGGAATTTAGGAAAGGATCTGGCCTGAGATAATTTGGGTTATATAAAAATGTCTTAATTAAGAAAGAAGAATGCTAGGAAGCCCAATGATTTGGAAGAGCTTGAGCTCCCTTGTTAGAACACACAGCAATGTAGATTTCAGTGGGACTAAAAATTTGCATGAGCCTTCACCTTTCTTTCTTTCATGCTAATAATAAAAGAAAGTTTAGTCAATGGAAAAAACACACACATCAACAGACTTTAAATGTCAATATAGCAGAGATGAGCAACAATATAGAAAAAATACTGAAAAACCTAGAATAAATATGGGAATTGGGTAACTACAGTATTATGCATTGATAAAACCACCACAAAGGTATATACCCCTGCAAGTACCTGAGTGCTTAACCACAGACTAGGCTTATCTAGAGCTGCTTTTTCAAAGATTATATTTAAAAATGAATGATGAGGTAGCACTAAACCCTTTGTACTATGAACTGATCCTTTCCCATTTTCTCTTTTCAACGAAGTCGAAGTGAATGAAGTGAATGAAGCCACTTTACCTGATGGGATCAGCCTATAACAGATGCAGGAAGAACTTCCATGGTACCTATGCCATTGACTGCAATTTTTAGGGAAATAGAATTGTTGGTGAGTCATCTGGCTGCTAAGCTGTTCTAATACAATGGCAGTTTTGATGAGTATTTTGACAGTGAAAGAGTACATAAGGGTAGGGTAAGTTTTTAAGCCCATTTCTGATGGAAGCATAACCATGTACTATTAAATAAGGTAAACAAGACAGAAGAGGAGGGAGAAAAAGAATGAATACATTTCACAATCAGGATAATGCTGGAAGCATTATAAGATGCCAATGTCAATCTAGTTATTAAGTATGCTTTTTAAAAATTGCTTTAGAGAGAGAGGGAGGGAGAGACAGAAACATTGATGAGAGAAACATCAATCGCTTGCTTCCTTCACTCCCCCTACTGGGATCTAGCCGGTAACCTTGGCATGTGTCCTGACCAGAAACCAAACCAGCCACCTCTGGGTACATGGGAAATGCTCAACCAACTGTGCCATACAAGCCAGGGCTTAAGTCTGTTTTTACACACACATGTATTGGTATTGTTGGCCAGTGTAGAAGTTTTCCTGGCACACTAGTTCTTCAAACACTTGAAAATGAAAGAAAATAAACTCAGTATTTCCAGTGACCTCCAATATTCCCAGATTTAGATGTAGGAGATAAGGTTTTTGAATCAAATCCTTGGTCAACGTTAAGAATTTTGTGCTTGAAGCACAAGCAAAGCTTATGAGAAAACCAAGATGCTTCTAACTGTGAAGTTAGACCTCATCTCGGGAATGCCAAGTTTAAAATGGAGCTGTGCTGCATTTGGCTACGATGAGATTAGCTCAGGAGAATAACTGGGTATAGTTGCTTGTAAATGAGTTTCTGGATACACTTGGCCCAGAAGAACGATGGGGAGGCCTTCTTTTGACTAATAACACATTTTATGCTCTTGAGCATGTCTTCATATCTGTGTCAGAGCTGAAATCAATGAGCTGTGGATAAAAAAATGGGGTGACTATATGGAAGATGCCAGAAAAAACTATTCCATTTAGACATTTCATTTGGGCCAAAATAATTTGTTTGAAATGCTGAATTCTGCACATTGAAATTACAGGTTGCAGATCTGGGGACCCCACTAGTAACAAGTCATTAGCCAGCTTTGACATTGGCAGGCTGAGAGAAAGAAGGAGTTAAGAGCCTGAAGTGAATCCCCACGAAGGAACTGGGACTTTGAAAGAAGGGAATTTCAGGGTGAAAGAGGGCTCTTCTCAGGCCTGAGAGGAATAACTGGCCGTTCCAGCGGGGTCACAGGAGTTGGCATCTTTGAAAGATTACTTCCAGGAGGAGCGTCTCCGGTGGAGATGGACCTTGGGTGTTTTCATATTGGTGTCTAACATTTGGAACTCATCCTGTAACAGGTCTGGGGCTCCTCAAATTATTACGAGCAGGCAGGGCCTTTCGGGATTAATCAAAACCCAGCTGCATGGAGAAGAGACATACCATTGGGGCCGAGGCCAGCAAAGGGCCTGGGGAGTGGTGCCTATTTAGAGAGCGCCTCCTTCAGAAATCCGGCCCCAGCTGCTGTGGCACAAAGATGAAGGGGCTGGAAACCATAAGCCCTGGTCCTCCACTCTCAGCGTCTAATAGGAGTGTTCGCTTTGAAAGGGACGGCCCCAGCATCCTTGCCCCTTTGTAAAGCTGCACTCTTCATGTGTGTGTACTTAGCATGTTCCAGAATGTTCACACTTCATATTTTCCCGTATGGCTTTGAGATGCATCTGGGAAAACGTTGGTGCTGCCAGTTTCCAAGCTGAAAGGCAGATGCTGAATTTGGATTATCAGGACTAGCGGGGTGCTTTGGAAAACATTGTTCTCCAGTAAAACTTCAGCTCTTGGTGTGCTTCCTCAGAAATGCACATTTTAATTTAATTTTACTTTCATTGGATGGGCAACGAAATGGAAGTCTAGAGGGATTAAGTGACTTGCCTTAGATCATTTTTATAAAAATGAAAAAAAAGGCTTGAACTAATTTTCTAGATTTTAGATTGGATGGAAAAAAAGACCATTTGTGTGTTCCTTTCCTAGCAAATCACTCCCCGCATCTCCCCGAGGGCACAGCTTGCTCTCCTCCAATGCACAGCTTTCCTTTATCCAGAACCTGCCTGTGCGGAGGGGTAGGGGAGCTACCGAGTTATACTCTTTCAATGCAGTACTTACATTTTAAACCCCGTAGGAATGATAGTAGAAAAACTGACTTGTAAGGGGAAAGTCAAGGGATAGTTTATGAAGAAAAACAACTACCTTTAAACAAGCCAAGGAAAGCACAGTGGTGTCACAGGCTTTTGTGAATGCAGATATGATTAAGTAAAATAAATGGAAGTTTACAGTGGCCAGAGAGTTGGGGAGGGGGAGGAGAGAGATATAGAGATAGAAATAGAGACAGAGATAGAGAGAAAGAGGACATACAATAAGAATAGTCAGATAGAGATCACGGCACAGATAGGAAGAGATATTGGGTGCTCGGGAGGTGAGCATGCAGTAAATGAAAATGTTTAGACTGTTATAGAGCCATGCTGAGTCAATAGTTGTAAATAGAATAGCTAATAATACATTCATGAGTTGAGATTCTGTTTATGAATCATGAGATCTACTGCTTTACTATGGAATGACCTAATCCTTTTTAATGTTGAAATTTGTAAAAATGCTAATTTTGTTTAAGCCCTCATGAAAAAGTCACAAAGTGGCTAACTGACACACACTTGCAAAAGGCAACCGCATTATTTCCACTGACAAGGAGTGAGATCTAACGCAGTCAATAAGTATTTATTAATTTAACAGTTTATGTTAATGTGTTCAACCTAACCTCCTGCTTATTAGAATGAAATGAATGGGTTATTAGAAATTATATTATAGGTCAAGCAGAAGCCAGCCCTACACAATATTCTTGCCGAGTAAATAAATAACTACTTGCTGATTGATTTTCTAAAGGAGACATCAATTGAAACAAGTGATTAAAGTTGACAATGGAATTGTACAAATGACCTAATTAATGAAATTTCTAATCTTTTCCATGTTTATGGACATTAGTCCCTGTTTTCACACGGTGTGCATAAATATGCATGCATTGCAACAAGACACCCATAACTGGATGCAAGCCACGCTCAGATACCTACTGTGGCATCTGTGGATTGTGACATATCATTCTTTTTCAAAAAAATTAAATTTATTGGGGTGACATTGGTCAACATGAACATATAGGCTTCAGGTGTGGTTTCTATGTTACAAGATCTGTATATTGCCCCATGTGCCCACCACGCAAAGTCATGACATATTATCTTAAGCTTTCTCTCTAACTTTCCTTGTTGTTCTTTTTTTTTCTTTTTCTTTTTACTGCCACTGACTTGGTGACTGTTGACTTGGCAAAGCTCCTAACCCGATCCCAGATAAAACCAGCCATTTTCAAAACATCAAATCTTCTGCAGCTTTAGATTAAGGGTCCTAACCTTAAAAATAAAGTCCTGCTTCCATCACCCCTTCTCTTTGTAAATACGATAAACCAATGGCTATTTTGCACACACTCCCTGACAGCAGTAAGATAATGTCACTCTTCAAAGAAATTCTTACTTATTGGTTACCTTTTGATGGGCTTATCAGCTGCCAGCAAATAACAGATAAGTATTTTGGTGAAGTCGGTCATGCCAGGCCTATAATTGAGCACATCCCGTGTGCAGTCTGAGAATGACAGGTGGGTCTCCATGGCGTGGATATGTGACAGAATTAGAACTACCCTCATGCTTCTGTGTGGCTCCTCAGCCCTCCTAGATTTAGGGTATAAAATGCTACCTCTCAATGAGGACCAGTCCATATAAGAGCTTAGGTTAAAGGGTGATGTGCCCACATCATTAGGGTTTTTGAAATTGGTAATAACACCACTGCCTTATATCCAGTTCACTAAAATCAGCTCGTTCGCCACAATTTTTAAAAGTTCCTAGTTGCTGGCATTTTCATGCCAGGGTTTTTAATTTAAAAACTATATTTTTTCTGATCTTCTAGATGCCAATATATTTTTTTAAATATATTTTATTGATTTTTTACAGAGAGGAAGGGAGAGGGATAGAGAGTTAGAAACATCCATGAGAGAGAAACATCGATCAGCTGCCTCCTGCACCCCCCCGCCCCAACTGGGGATGTGCCCGCAACCAAGGTACATGCTCTTGACCAGAATCAAACCTTGGACTCTTCAGTCCACAGGCTGACACTCTAGCCACTGAGCCAAACTGGTCAGGGCTAGACCCCAATATTTTTAACTGCTCAACAATGTATATGAAATAGATGAGCCCGTTTTTCCTACATATAAAACATAACACATAATGTTTGATGCTTGTGTATTGGTACTTTTGTGAGCAATAAAAATGCTTTGCTTCACATATAGTACTCTACCACATATTTAAAAAATGTGTGGACATATTATAAACGACTTCAAAGGTTTCAGTGAACAAGCAGGAGGGTTATGTATTGGGTGGGACTGTCTTGTGTTGCTAAAACATATTAACCTACAGCTGTGCTTTATTATTCTGTTTAGCATTTATCAAGCCTAACACAAATGAAATGTACACACAGGCCCAAATATTAATAGCAGCATTTTTCTTTTGTGTTCGCAAATATACTTCATTTGGGATTAATAATCACAGATATAAATGTCAATGAATTTAATTATGCAAACAAAATTACAGAGGCAAAAATCTTTGCATTCATTGATACCTAATTTGGAACCCACAAAATACCTGATGGGTCTTAAAAGGAATAGAATACAAATAACGTCTGTCTTCATATTTTCCCAAATATGACCTAGATGTCTATAATTCCTTAGCTATATGACTTGGAATAGTGTTCAGTGATGCCGTAAATATGTGTAATTTTTACAGGCAGAAAAACATGAAGTGAGTTCAGAGTGTGGTGTAATGAGTTCTATATATTTGCTCAGAGTTACATGAGCATGTAGATGTTAATTCTTGCATTTATAGAACGTCGTTTTTGTCATTTCAAGTTCATTTTCATTCAGTCTTTTTCATTTAAGCATGCGTCAATGTATTTATAATAAATGAGAGTACATGTAAACCTTCCAGAATATCTCTGGGAATACGGAATTATATTAATAACACTCTTAATGTCATTTATTTGACATGGGATCTGATTATGCCATTAAAGACCTAGTTCTCTGATACTCACACAGGGATTCGAAATAACTGAATTGGGGAAACATCCCAGAAACTAGGAATAGTTATTTTTAAATTCAATGGCAGAACTCACACGTTTAAAATGGTACCACTCACAGTTCCTCCTCTTCAGGAATGTTAACTCTCACTTGAGAGGAAGTTTATGAATTCATGTAAGTTAGAAAACTACTTGGAAGCGATCTATACAATTTAGAGAGAGCGTCAGCCTGCAGGTGACATGCGGAGGGGCAATTCGAACCTGAGGAAACTCAGGGTGCGCTGGTGTGGGTTCAGGCCGGCTCCATGGAGGGGGCAAATCTGAGAGTTAAAAATGCGCAGGATTATTCTCAGTAGAGAGAGGGCTCAGGAGAGCCAACGCAAAGGCAACTGTGCGCGTGTCAGGGAGCAAAGCTGGTGGTGAGTATGGAAAAGAGTCAAAAGGCTGTAGGCTGAACATTGCTGGATTGAAAATGTGAAACTGAGCAGGCCTGGCGGGGTGGCTCAGTTAGCTGGAGCGTTGTCCCCTCCCCCGAAAGGTCATTGGTTAGATTCCTGGGAAAGTCACATACCTAGGTTGCAGGTTTGAACCCAAGTTGAGGCACATACGGGAGGCAACTGATCCATGTTTCTCTCTCCCATCCATGCTTCTCTTTCTCTCTAAAAATCAATAAAAACATATCCTCAGGTGAGAGTTGGAAAATAAATAAAATAAAGTGAAATGGAGTCAGTTCATACAGGTCTACTGCTGTTTGGCGGGTTTTACATTTGTCCTGGGTGCAAACAGAAGCCACTATCGATTGTTAAGAAAGAGAACACACAGTAAAAGTGACTCTATCACTAGCCCGGAACACCTGCATGAAATAAAGCAGCGACACTCAGGAACAAGATCGTCAACTATTCAAAAAGGGAAAAGAGGTGACGATGGTCCATGTTGGGGCAGTGCGGTGTGACACGGGAAGGAAGAAACAAACCAACGGGTGTGGAATGAGTGACATGAGACAGAGGCGACTTCCATTCCGCAGCTGAGTTAACAGGGGGACAGGACAGCCATGAATAGAAATGGGAAGTTTGACGACGGATACATTTTTTATTAGTGCATACACTCAAGCTCGACCTCCAAACATGACCACCTGCCTGGCCATGTCTGAGAACATTTGGAAGTGGATTGAGAATAAAGGTCTGAGTAGAAACGGCCGGTTTAATAATGAGCCTGTAGGCGGCCATTGGGATGGCAAGACCAGCTGGTCTGAGGCACTGGTAAGGCAAGTAGAGATGGAGAGTGGGAGTGCTGGGAATTTTATAAGAGAACCGGTCGAAAGTGGAGCAAAAAGGGAAACAGAGAGACACTAAGAAGGCATTAGAAGAGCAAAGGAGAGGCAGAGAAGTTTTCAAAGAAGCAGAGGGTCCTGGTGTGGAAGCCGCAGAGAGGGAGCGCGCTCAGTACCCGGGCGGCCATCTGCAGTAGGCTCCTTCTCTGTTCCCTAAGGGTTATAGGAAATCAGATGAAAGGGCTGCCTGGGGAGGGGATCACTGAGCACAAATGTTCATTTCTCAAGATGGCGAGGTACCCATTGATATTTTAGATGCGTTTTCCTCCTATCAGGGAATGAGTAGTCCATCACTCGGCGTGCTTCTCCCTGGAATTCAGCGGTTCGGCTGAACTAATTTAAGTTTTTGAGCTTAAGAACAGCTGCAAGTTTGTATTTAAATTTCATCTGCTCTCTGTCCTCCTTAATGTTCCAGTAACAATCCGTCTTCCTTTCAAGTCAGAGGATTTCATAAGGGTGTTGGCCACCTACCGAGAGCGTGCCTTCAAAGGGGAAAGCCCTGGAAGGGCTGTGCTGAGTGAAGCAAACATGCTTAGACGGCAGTCGGGGCTGTGAGAACTGAGCTGGGGCGAGGGCGCCGTGATGCAGAAGAATGAGCTCCATTCTTTTCCCTGATGCTCCCGGAAAGCCAGAGCATCCCGGGAAACGGCAGTACTCAGAGCATTGGAATGTCGCTGGGGTAAATTACGCCCTGTGATTGAAGCATTCCCGCTATAGAATTCCAGCAGACGTGTAGTTAAACCCATAGAACTGAACACTGTACCGATTCTTCAGACACTGAAGATTTTCTAGGTAAATGATTCAGGTTTCCTTAATTAAGAATAAGGGGGGACCACATTTTATTTGGTTTATAACAAAGATTTCTGATAAGACTTGACTTTATCCTAACACTAGAAGGGGCCATGGGTTAGTTTAACACAGAATAAAAGGCTTGAGTTTAATCATCTTCAATGCACAAGTGAAATGAGACAAAAACCCACAATGACTATTGACAATTAGAAAACTTTTAATATCAACGTAAGTCCTGTGTTTAAGAGACTGAGATTGTAACTGATTTTTTTCCTTCTTCCCACTGAACAGCTTTGCATGTACATAGCCTTTTTTTTCTGTTGAAAATCCAATTCCTATCCATAAATATTTCTAAACTAGAGGCCCAGTGCACGAATCCGTGTACCTTGAAAGGAACTGTGGGCCACGAAGCTGCAGTGGGCACAGGGGCAGGTATTGGCCCACCCTCTGCACCTCCACCCAGCCCCTCCCACTATGGCCTCTGGTCCCCTGTCTGCTGGCAGTCCCGCTCCCACCACCGCTGCTCCCAAGTGCTGACAGTGTGGAGCAATTGGGGCCGGCGCCAGCTTGTGAGCGGTGGCTGCTGCCCCGATGATCGCCCCTCAGGAGCAGGGGGAGGTGGAGATGCCCTGAGGGGTGACCGGGGCCGGCAGCCACCTCTTGCACCCACTGACAGTGCTGAGCAATCGGGGCCAGCACTGGCACCAACAGCGGGTGCGAGCACTGGGCGGGACTGCAGCCCTCAGGAGCAAAGAATTTTCAGTAACCACCAGAAGCTCAGCCCAATGACAATTACTGGCACCCTGCCTTGGTCTGGTGCCCCCACTCACCTGCTTCACCCTCCCACTGCAGCTGACACCCACCATGTTCTGCGCATGCCCCCCTGGTGGTCAGCACACATCATAGTGACTGGTTGTTAGGTTGTCCCACAGTTCGGTCTATTTGCATATTAGGGTTTTATATATATAGATCAGGAGAGTGCTCCTTTAAATGAAGGCTGTTCCTGAAGAGACCCATATCTGGCCATCAGGTCACCTGTATCAGGTAGGACCACATGCTCACACTCAACCTCAGCATCGCCCCTTTGGACTGATAACTAAAATGTGACAATTCTGATAACTAAACCAGCTAAGCAAGTGGATGATGTCTTTCATGAACTCAAAGCAGCTTACAGTGAAACTCAGTGTGCTCTCCAATTACCCCAGGCGTGGCTATATCCCTCTCCACCATGGTGGTGCGGCTTTTGATAGACTAAACTTGATGTCTGACAAAACCTGGGCTGGAGACAAACAAAGGGCGGATGGATTGTAGACTGTGTGCGTATGAGCCCCTCTGAAAGCTGCTCTTGATTAGCTTGGCTGAATGGGTCAGAGGAAGATGTTTTCCAATCAACCTAACATTTGTGAAGAAATTATATTTTCTTGCATCCTTCCCTAAGAGCTAGGGGAGTTCAGATCTTTGGCTTATAGGAAAAATCCCAATTCATTAAAATAATGAAGGAGAAAAATAAAAGCAAATTACTGTACTTTCATACTGGGGTATAATTTTAACATTTATATGCATAGATTCCATTAGCAGTGAAGGGACTTAAAAATTTCATCACCCTTCTGAAATGCAATCAGAAAATCCTAAAATGGGAAGCACAGGGCCAAAGATTATAGCTGTATGTATCTCTGGTCTTCAAAAGTGAGCTCGGTCAAGAGGAACATAGCTAATTTTAGGATAAATTTCTAATTATCACCTATACAATTAAATTGTTCATGCCTGTCCTCTACAGTCACTACCAGCTGATTAAATAACATTGATTGCATGCCAACAAATACCCCGAATGCATACCATGTAAAAACATTGAATATGATTTGATTTAAATTTGTACTTTTCATGAGCTGTCTATCTAGAAATGTGCACAAGCCTGGCCAGCATGGCTCCAATCTGTGAACGAGGAGGTCATGGTTGGATTCCTGGTCAGGGCACATACTCAGGTTGCGGGCTCAGTGCCCAGATTGTGGGCTCAGTCCCCAGTGTGGGGCATGCAGGAGGCAGCCAATCAATGATTCCCTCTCATCATTGATATTTCTATCTCTCCCTCTCCCTTCCTCTCTGAAATCAATAAAAATATCGTTAAAAATAGATAAATAAAAATGAGCACAAGCTTGGGCTGTGTCGGAGGGCCAGGTTGGAAAATGACAAACTCAATTTGAGCCTTATCTGGGAAGTTGTTTAGGGTTATTGTGTGATTGACTTTGAAACTTGCCTTTTCCTCACATGCACTGTAGGCATGGAATAGCTAAAGTCTAATCTCGGAGATCCTCCAATCGATGGAGGATGTTTGTTAGTTTAAAAGTGTAATTGGATTTTTAAGATTTTTGTACCCTGTAGTAGCCTATTCTAGGTTGTTCCCACCTTCGGGGCTGCATCTTAGCTGCAGAAAGCCAATGGGTATAAAATCATCCTGGAGCTGGAGCAGCTGATCAGAGGGAGCAGAACAGAGACACTGTTCTTGGGCGTTAAGTTGGAACTTCATAGTGAATTACGCTGGAGGAAAGCGAATGCTTTTAGAATTACTTTAAGCATTTGCAGGCATGATTGAAGGCATGATTCGAGGAATCACCCATTCCAGCGCAGACTGATGGCAGTTAGCAAGGACAAAGATGAGTAAAATAAATTTACAAAAGTAACCCGAGGATAGATCTGTAGTCATCTAAATTAATGGGTATCCTAAATAGACACAGGGAACATTTTGGCAGTTACCATATGGGAGGAGGTTTGGGGGGATGGGTGACAAAGAGGAAGAGATTAAGAAATAGAAATTGTTCGTTGCAGAACACTCATGGGAATGTAAAGTACAGCATGAGGAAGATAGTCAATAATGTTGTAATCACTAGGGGTGGTGTCAGGTGGGCACTAGACTTATCGGGGTCATCACTTTGTAAGTCTATAAGTGTCTAACCACTGGATAGTTCATCTGAAACTGATATAACATTGTACATAAACTATGATTGAAAAAATATTAAAAAGGAAAACCATACATTTCTTAGTAAAGAGCTATTGGAAATATGCATTAGAAAGATAATGTATTTTATTGGGTATATCATTACGCTTATGTTAAGACCTAGCAAACTATATTTAGTTATTAATCCATTTTGTATATTTTAAATTATTTTTTCTGGTTCTATATGTTATATTTTAAAAAATAACTTATGTACATCTTAAAGTTACACAATTTTATGTGTCAATTATATGTCAATAAAGCTAAAAAAATCACTTAGATGCATATAAAATAATTATTTAAATTTGGTAAACCCAATCAGCAACCAAAACTTAGAGTCTGATATCTAGAATGGACAGTCTAGTTTCATAGCGTCCATTATGATTGAGCCTGTGAGGCTGGCACCGGGTAAGTAAGGTGAACAGGAAAGAAAAAGTGTCCTTGTCCAAGGTGTGCTGTATAAGAACTCTTGAAATAAAACAGGAAAGTATTTCAAGTATTTGCTGGGTTCTTATGTGCCAAATTTCTTCAAGGTAGCTATTTTCTCTAGCTCCCAGATTTTATTTATGTTGGCTCAATGGAAACCTCTCTTTGTGGTAAAGGACATTCAAGCAGGTGTCAGGCACTAAGAATAATGTCAAATATTAATTACCCAATTTAGAAATATCACTGAATTAAAATAGAATTAAACTGAATTAGAACTGATCACTACTGAAAATTTATTAGTAAGGTGTAACAAAAATTAAACTGGTAACACTGTAAGATTTTAAACCAGATTTTTTATTATGTTGGTGTTTTAATTTGAATATGAAATGAAGGCATGTGGAATTAAAAAAATATATATATTTATATATACTGTATATCTGAGATTTTCCATATATATATATATATATATATATTGTATATCTGAGGTTTTCCTAAACAGCGGAAATGAATGTTAAGTGCATGTCCATAATGTACTTGATTTGTATTATATACACATTAGTCATATATATAAATTACATATGTTAATTTAAGTAGTAACACTGTAAATTATAGAATTCAAAAATTCTAAGAAGTCAAAATATTTAAATGCATTTAATTAATGCATGTTTGTTATTGGACTAATGTGTCTTTCATAAGTTTGCTTCAAAATTAGAATCCATTTTTACTTAATTTAACAACTAGCTATTACCATTGTAATTAGTTAGTTATTAATAATAGGAAAGGAGCAAAGGGAAGGCCAGACATGACAGGCAGGGTCATCTGGGCAGCTTCACCAGGCAGCTGCAACTTTACACTCCCCAGGGAGCCACCGGTCCCTGCAGATCACTGGGGAAAGAGGTCCAACAAAGGGGAAGATGGGTGCATACACAGTGAAGCGGTGGTGACAAAGGGGTGCTTGCCTGTCAGTCCAACCTGGAAACAAAGATCATTGGCTAGGAGGGTGGGCCCCAATGCAAGCCCATGAAAAATTGGAAGTACATAAGCCCAAGATAACGAATTCTCTCTCTCTTTTTCCATGTGCTTCATTCCTGCTTGCTTGCATTCATTTGTTCCATGACCTACCCTAGCCGGCCATCTGGCCCTGGAAGCCACATGGCCATGACCCCACCTGCCATGGGCTGCAGCTGGGAACACAAGCTAAGCCAGCCCGATGCTGGGCTGGACCGCAATAAGGAAAGGAGACTCTGGGCCACAGCTCTGATCCCAGCTCTGCTGAAGACAAAATGGGCCTTTTCCTTGGTGAAATGGAGAGAGATGGGATCTTGGAAACTCAGAGCTTAAGTTCACAGAAATAAAACTTGCCACAATACCTCATCCTCCAGTAGGGGCCGCTGGAAATTCTTATTCCAGTGGCACCCCAAGAGATCCACTTCCACCAGCAACAGGTGGGGACACAGAGAACGCCCCACCAATAACACAGCTACTTTCAAAATTATTAGGAAAGCATGATGAAGCAAAAGGTGTAGAGAGCATGCTGGGAGAAATTTCTCCAGCCTGTTGCTCTAGTTATTGCAAGTGTTCACATAAAGGAAGACTTAGCTCAAAAATACATGTAAAGAACTACTCTTCCAAATCCATACTTAGAACAACAGCAAGCTTATTTTCACTGGGTTTATTCTACAAATATTTTATTTCTAAGAAGGGCCCAGAGAAAATATATATCATATTAGTATATTAGCATGTCATAAAATATGAGTCCTGTATACCTACTGAGAAAAATATTTTATAAGCAATATTTAAGTTTTGAATTAGGATTCAATGTGCACTTTATAGTTGCAACTTAAGACATTGTTATTTGATCTAAGCCTTGGTTCCTATGCATTATTTTGAAAGAGTTAAAATAAATGGAAGCATAGCTGTGGGACTATTTTTTTTCATGCCCATGTTGCTTAAATTCTAGTCAGTGGTTTAAAAATCTTGAACCTCTACATTCTTTGTACTTTGTGGATTGTCTTAGACTGTAGGACTGAGACAGAAGCTCTTGATGCCCAAAGCTAGTGGACATTCTCAGGAAGCCAGTAGTTGCTCATATCAAGGGGAGAAGAAATACAACTTGCAATGCTTATAAATGATACAGCAGGAAAACATGTGATCATTGCATCAATCAAAGATGAGTACTAAGAACAATGTCACATGAAACACCTATATCAAGATCCAGGACGTTTGGAACTTTAAAAAATAAACCAACAAAACAATATTTCAAATTTTCCCCAATAAAAGGCCACAGCAATAAAACTTCCAAGTCTGTAATCGCATCATGTAAGAAGAAATCTGAAACTACCAATTTGTACTTCTTAATCCCTCCATTTTTCACGTAGCCCCCAAGCACCCTGCCCTCTGGCAACCATCAGTTTGTTCCCTGTGTCTATATCTAAATAGTCACCAGGATGTAAAGTACAGCATAGGGAATGTATCAATGACAATGAAATAACTACGTATGGTGCCAAGTGGGTACTTGAAATAACAGGGAACGTTTTTTAAAGTATGTGATTGCCTAACCATTGTGCTGAACAACTGAAATCAATGTAAAATAATATTTAATGTCAACTGTAACTGAAAAATAAAATTATAAAATAAAATAAATAAAAAACTAAAAAAGAAGAAGACATGTGTATTTGGTCTTCCTTCCTGGCTCCTGGCAAAGAGATCCTAAAACCCTTGTAATTTCCTGATACGGGTCAGAAGAGCATCTTTTTGTGGTAAAAATGGTAACTTTTCTATTATGGATATTTTATCACAAAAAATATGTAAAAAGAAAACTCCCAGTAACTATAGTCAGTTTACGCTTTATTATTCCTATCTTTAAGACAGGAGGCCTTGAACTAACTGGGTTAGTCAAATAACTTCTTAGTTATCTGGGAAGCAAAGTTCCATATGATGTCCAATTGGTAGATAAACCTATCAGTGTGCCATGAAAAAATAATTAACTTTTCTAGAACTCAGTGTAAATAATGAGAAAAGTTCCACAGGATTTTGTCAGCAAAACACAACTATTTAATGTGTTTGTCAAAATGTGTTATTTCCCCTGAGGGACCAGGATGCTTCCTCCTGTCCCTTAATGAGAACCTTATAATTGAGGGTGCCTCCATTTCTTTCCTCTGGCTACCAGAAAGCTCAAACAGAACACGAGGCTTAGTGACTAGACGCATCCTCTGATTGGCACAGTTATGTCCTCCTTGTCCCAGGTACTAATCTCCCATAGTTATAGTTTATTATTTCACTACAGTTTCTTTTCAGTTGGATATTGTTTCAAATTCTTCGTGAAAAGAATCTGACAATGTAAAAATAATTTGATCAGTGGCACGGAATCCAATATTTTGAGTGCTCACTAAGTTTGCAGAGTGTGCCTCACATGGATGATTTGGATGAGTTGTCAAACTTCTCTTCACTCCAACTATACACACACACACACACACATACCACACACACACACACACACAACACACACACACATATACACATACACACACACTCACACACACATACAAACAACACACATACACACATACAAACACATAAACACACATATACACACACAGGTTCTCAGAAGTTTCTGTGGTGTTTCCCTCACTCTACCCTTGGAAAGCTCACAGTTTGGTCAGAAAAATGTTAGATGAACTAGATCTGTTTTAAACAAAAAAATAAATTACAAAAGAAAATATTCAATAAGCACAATTTCTTATGAAACACAAAACAAGCCATAACCTTGAATGGGGATAAATTCCCCAGGAACATGGATATATTTTTAAAAAATACCTAAGATCGTAAATTTAAAAATTGTGATTCACAATGTGCAAGGTAGATTCCTGTTAATCTGACTTTGGTGGTTGTTTTGAAATCATTGCATACCCTGTTTCTCTGCTTCCCTTCATCATACTTTTGGGAGCTCATTCATTCTGATATGTAGGTAATTACCTCTATTACCAAGTTACATCTGCCATCTTCAACTTTTCCCACCTATTAGGCCGATTTGGAAGAAAGTATTGAACCAGGTGAACAAAACGTGACATGATCGCCAAAGCCCTTTGCACAATGGAAGTCTATAATAATATGGAAATATACAATTTTAGAATTAGAGAAGAACTTAGAAATAATTGGTTCTAATCCTCTTATTTTACAAATGAAGTCTTGGATACTAAGTGTCCAAGGTGATACAACCACCTGAAGTCAGGATTATCACCCAGTTCTTTTCCCATCACTTTTGTTTTCCCAGCTTGACTATGATGTACTTGAGAATGGGCACCATTGTATATGATTCTTTCAACTCCAATTCCAAGAAGAGGCCCTAGTGACAGATGGTATGTATGTCACAGTGTTACGAAGGTTTCTCTATCCCAGAATCCTTACCCTGAAGTTCCCACACTGAGAAATTAAGGCTTACACCTTTCACTTCTCATGTAGCATTTGGTTTTGGCACAGCCCAACAGTACACAAAGCGACGAGGAGCGAACCTAATGAATTAATTCCCAGGCCCCGTGTAGAGGGATAATTAATCCATTTGCTTCTCATTTCGGTTCTGTATCTCCCCTAGAATGTGTTATTAGCGCGGAGCAGATGCCCTCCATCAAGGGCTTTCCTC
The DNA here is from genome assembly GCF_000147115.1 of Myotis lucifugus. Classification (NCBI taxonomy): domain Eukaryota; kingdom Metazoa; phylum Chordata; class Mammalia; order Chiroptera; family Vespertilionidae; genus Myotis; species Myotis lucifugus. The sequence continues at coordinate 2,270,396 of NW_005871202.1, read as the reverse complement.
ACAATGAAATCAGAGCCCGGAGAGTCAGGGTGCTGCTGCCAGCTCCACAGGCAAACCGGGCACTCGGAGTCCTGGAAACAGATGATCTTTCAATGAAAACCTTGAACTTCCACAGTTAACTCGAAACGACACTGGAGTCTATTCACCCTGCACCTTTTGACTTTCTGAGCTGTGTGCATATTTTCCCCTCAATCGAAAGTGTACAAAATCACAGAAGTTACACGAATGTGGGAAGTCATTGAAAAGATATCAATTCTAATTGGAAAGACTGTTATTCAGAGCCTGAAACTAAAAATTAGGTTCATTTTTATGGTCTGGATGCCCAGAAAGGAGATGGATGTATGAATCGGTTAGCTTGGATGTTACAGTTCTTTCGGCCACTTCATTTGGCTGCCCGATTGTAGAAACCCAGGGGTTAACAACCGATAGTATGTTTTTGGAGTTGTCTCGGTCATAGTTCTACAATCTCCAGGAAACACACTCAGTCCCAGTTATGTTTGATTGACTTGTCACAGTTTTAGCATGTGCTACCCATTTTTAAAAAAGCAAAGCAAAAATAAGCTGAGAGGGTGAAAAACGAAAACCTAGTAGATATATTTGAGGACCTAGAATAATGCTTTGCACATCATATGCAGTCAATAAATATCTCTCTCTGGCTTCAAATATCACTTTTCCCTGGTATATTTATTCATGTGGCTCCTATCTGTCTTCTAGAGGGATGTATTTAAATTATTCTCTTTAAATTCTCCTTTTCCTTAACTTTTTTCCCCTGCTAATTACTTCCACCAACTTCCCTTCCTCTTACTGCTGCCACGTTAAGAACACTAGTGAGAAATGAAAGAACTGATTGAATCATTACACCTGCCTCCATAGATGGCTTCTAAAACTCCGCATCCCAAAAGAGCAGCCTACATTGTGCTGCCCTCTTACAGAGATGACAGAGAATGAATCCTGGGAAGGCTGGGCAGAAGCAGCACCAAGTTATCCCTAAAGTTATCCCTAGAATTCTCCCTGGGAACCCAAGGCTGTTTTATCATATACGAGCTCCATGAGCTATTCTCATCACATCCCCAAATTAGCTGGGGTGAAGTAACAGAATGATAAGATACAGTCAACGAAACATGACTCATGTTTCAGGACCAGGAGAATGGGTCTGACCTGGCCTTTGCTCGACCCATTAGGCAGGTGCTGGGAGTGTTGCCACAGGAGGAGTCGTGCTTGGTGCTTCATAGATCTTACTGATTTTGTCAAAAGGTGCAGGACTTGTCGCTTGCCAGGCAAAATGAAATTTTCTTGTGAGTTTATATAAATCTTTACAAAGGGAGGGTACATGTTTTTTCCTAATCTGCTTTTGAAGTCTAGGAGATAGATCTCACCAAATCATTTTTTATTCGGCACCTACTAAGTACCAGGTACGGTTTCAGTTGCTGACAATTTTCCTGATATTCTAGATCTTCGTATTACTTGTTTTCCTTCTCTTAGCTTGCTAAAGGTTGGATAATAAAGTTGAATACATTACCTGATCACTGTTTATTTTTAATGACAAACTAATGGTATTGATGAAATCATGATCACATTTTAATTCCCCAATGTCTTTTGTTGTTCTTAATCCTTTTTGTTCAGTAACAATTTGTCATATTTGTATAGTATTTGAAATTTTAAATAATTTTCAATCAATTAATCTACCATATATTTCTAGAAGGCAGGGATTGTATTTCCATTCTATAAATGATCAAGACTGGAATCATCTGTGTAGGTTATCATTGTCTATCAAACTTGCTAACTTCCTTAGTTGGGAAGGAGAGAGGAGCGGCAGAAGGTGCCTTTGGCTGGGATAGGTCAGGAATCAACATGAGGCAGCGTTGAACAACGTTTCAATTATGAAGTGAATGAATAATATTATGAAATCTCATGGAAATTATAATAAATTACTTCCGAGAACAGGAAGGGCAATGCAAATGAAAATCCCATAATGTTTATCCCATCCCCATTGACTATGCAAGAGTTGAATTTTGAAAAATTAACTTAGACACACTAAAAAGTTCACCTATTTCATTTTAAAAATCTAATCTGGACATGTCAAAAAAACTTTTCCTGAGCTTCAGGGTTGCGTGCACGAAGGCATGTTTGCAGGTATGGATATTTGACAGGTCACTTTGGAATGTGCAAGCAACTGAGCGCCACAGGTGTGTCGACTAAGTTCATAGGAGCGAGTAAGACTAAGAGACCTCGATAAATACCCCAGCAATCACCTCTGGGTGATCACCAATGCCAAATGAGTTAGATGAGTATAGATATTTTATTTTTTAAAAAAATATATTTTTATAGATTTCAGAGAGGAAGGGAGAGGAAGAGAGAGATATAAACACCAAGGTTGAGAGAGAATCACTGATTGGCTGCCTCCTGCACCCCCCACACTGAGGATTGAGCCCACAACCCAGGAATGTGCCCTGACCTGGAATCGAACTGTGACCTCCTGGATGGCTCAACCACTGAGCCATGCCATCTGGGTGGTATAGATATTTTAAAGAAAAATAAAAAAAACAATTTTATGAACTAATATATCACTGTATACTAAAATGTAAAGTTATGTCATCACAAATTTACACGGTACGTCAGATATGCATGCATTCCCAGGGGATAGATTATGAGCAGTGTCAGTAACTTGGCACCTGGTTTTCCAAGTTGACAGCAAGTTCCCTTCACTGATGTTCTACCTTCTCACAATTCTACCTACTTTCTTGTAGACTGTATATGTTGATGGGAGAAAAGGGAATTTATGTTCCTAAAACCAGTTAAGAAGGCCATTGAAAACATTTTTAATGTGCCTAGAAGCAATCTCTTTCACTGAAAACTCCTCAGAGAATTTTATTTTTTGCCTGTGATGTATTGGGAGGGGACGTAGTTCATTGTACAAATGACACTGACTATTGTCCTTCTGAAGTCAGGTCACTGGATAGTGCTGGTCTCTGCAGCCTGGCCCACCTTGTTCTGCACACGTGACAGTTAACCAGTCTCGCTCTCCTGTACTAGAGAGAGGTTTAATGGGTGACACACACAGTATGATGGAGTGCCCAATACAGGGGGTCCATTTTCATCCAAGACTCAGTGCGGAGCTGATCCTTAACTGTGAAAAGGGAGAAGACCTGCCACTAGGGGATGGGAAATGCAGCCGGCAGAGGACAGAGGCAACACTGAAGGACGCATAGAAGGCAGGCCCATAGACAAAAAGCACTCAGCGAAGATGCGTAGGGAGAGTCATTTCTTGTTAAGCAGTAGGCAGGGCCCAGCTGGCGTGGCTCGATGATTGAGTGTTGACCAACGAACAGGGAGGTCTCAGTTTGAATTTCGGTCATACCCAGGTTGTGGGCTCCATCCCCAGTGTGGGGTGTGCAGGAGGCAGCCGATCAATGATTTTCTCTCATCATTGATGTTTCTATCTCCCTCTCCCTCTCCCTTCCTCTCTGAAATAAAGGAATATATACATACACATATATATACTTATATATATATATATATTTATTAAAGAAATAGATATATTTATATTATATATATATATCTTTAAAAATGAGTAAATAAGGAAGTAAACATGTGAAAAATATTAGAAGGAAAATGTTTCCTCAGGATGATATTGAGGGACACTCTCAGCATTGACAAATCTAGAAATAAAGGCTCATCTACAAATAATAATCAGGATCTAAATGAAACATAAGATGCAGAGCAGAAAGATGTGCTACATGGAGAAAATGTCAGAAGAATAGGTGAATACAGAGAGATGCAAATTTTGATTAGACCAGACTATCCTTACTATACTGCTAAGGATTCTCTCCCATTCCTTAGTTCAGTTTTCTTCATCTCCTCTCCTCCCTTTCTGTCCCCTCCCCTCTCATCTTCTTTCCTCTTTCTTTCTGTTTTTCCATCAACCTAACTAAAGAGCCATTACCTATGTAACTATCCAGCCAAAAGCAATGATATACACCCTTGCATAATTTAACCACAAAGCCCAATATCTATTATTTCCCTTCGAGGTTTAGTCATTTTCAAGGAATTTTTCATAATCTTCATACAATCTGAGAAGTAGAATGTGTGGAGCCTACCTAAGCATTGAGTAACATTTTTAGTGCCTAGAATAGATCAACCAGTGAATAACCCTCATATAAGACTGCAATGCCATCCAGGCCCATTTCAACATAGTAATGCCACAATTTGCATCACAGATATGAAAAATGTTTAGTAGGAATATGTCCAAAATTGCTATATTCTCACCCTAGTCTCTAATATCCCCATCCTCTCCCAACCTTTAGCTAGGCCATCATGCAAACATAATAGCATGCATTATGTCTAGAAAAGCTGCATTTTCTAACCTCCCTGTCATAAGCAAAGTAAAGTATGGTCTATCCTTGAAGCCTCCTTAAAGGAAGGGCTGATACCTTTCTTTACTAGTATTCCTCCCACTGGCTGTGGGTCTGGAAGAGAGACCTGATGGCTGGAGCTCCGGCTGCTACTTTGGATCTAATCCAATACCACAGGGGTGGAGGGGTGGAGGGGCGGAGGGGTGGAGGGCTAGAAAAACCCCAAGGACATCATGGAGCTGCCACAACCTGGGACTTGCTTTAGAGGAGAAATGAAATCCCCTCATGGTTCAGTCACAATTTCTTTGGCAATCTCTTGGGGATGAACATAAATACTAACTGGTAGAGTAGGTAAAACTAAATGTGAAAAACTAAACAAAGTGCCAATTAACACAGAGTTTCAGTGCTTCTGTGTATTTTTTTTAAATTAGCATGAAACCAAATATAGCTATAAAAAAAGAAAAGCTCCTGTTCTAATTGGTTCATTTTATATTTTCACCATTTTTATATCTAATGTAGGCTGCTTAGATTTAATAAAAACATGTTGCATATATACTTGTTACTATTCAGTAGTATTTTCATTATGAATTACTATTATTCATTCCTTCCATTCCTCAACTCAAATCCCACTTCAGCTGTGAGATCTTAGAGGAAAAGAAAAAAGTGTTGCTCCTCTAAACCTCAGTAGCACTTAAATATCCTACTTTGTTGGCATGTATATTTCTATTTCTTTAACCAGATTCCAACCTCATGGAAGACAAGATCTTTGTATTTCACATGGCTTACAGGCAAGTGATTTATACCCAATGAGTTAAATGTGTTTGTTGATATTTATGGTTATTTATATATCCTATGTGAAATATATTTTTTCATTAAATCTTAGAAAGGCTAGTATTATTATTAACACTGTAATTATTTATTTATCTTTTACCAGTTTCCTGGATAGTTTCAATTATTTTCCAATAGAAGAATGATAAAGGTCTAAAATACATGACCTTGTAAGTCAAGAATAAAATCTATGAATATCTGATATCCGAAAAGCTTGAAATGCTATTAATAAAGGCATCAAAATTCTGTTTAAGATGCTTTGCATATCTAATGTTCTTAACAAAACATGCATTTCAAGCAGAAGTTTTAAGGGTTTTAAATCACAGATTTTCATAGCATTTCCTTCCGGCAGCTGATGAAAATTGGATAATATACAATCAGAACACTTTTTCTACACATTTTAAATTGATTGAAAAATAGTAACAGATTTAACATTCAAAAAACCACATTTGCAACCGTTATATAAAAATGGTCTGATCTGATTTAGTAGATACTAGGTATAGAAACTTAGGACTGACAGCATTCTTTTGATGTTTTAAAACAGAGGGAACATATTATAGCACCCAAGCTGCTACTCTCTCAAAATAAGCATCTCTGGACTAACAGTTTGAATCTCCTATAAGAATGACCATAAAATGGAACGCCTGCATTTAGTGGAAAGTGTTCTCCATATTTTATTGTAGGCACAAGCCCAACATTAAATAGATTATGAATAGTTTTAATAATAATTTTTGAACAGGAAATATAGGGAAAGACAACATATTTGCATAAGGTCAGAAAGTTCAACATTTATGACTGTCTTCAATATGATACAGAACTTAGCAATTGAAAAACAACTGGATAACTCTTCAGGTTGTCCGTGTGCATTCACTGGGTGCATGGTCAAAAAAAAAATGAGCAATGAACAAGAAGTCTGCCTTACACCATGTTTACTAACCATCAGACATTGACTTCATGGCCAGAAATGCAGTTCAGAGAACATGACACCCTCTAATAAGGGAGTAATACTTATGGCCAGAAATACCACATTTACTCTCAAATACTCTCTTACCTAAGATTCATTATTTTCTTAATGTAAGGAAATATAGGACATTTTTCTTTGCATACTTCTTTTCCTGTAAGATATTTGGGCACATACAAGTTTTTACGTCTTTTTCAGAAGGTCAGGTCATGATAACTAAAATGTGAATGACTGTTCTTCAGAGGAACTGAGGACAGAGGTTTGAGGAGCAAGAACAAGTCTTAATTACTTTGAATAATTCGATAATTCTGTCCATTGCACAGTTGTATGGGCTACAGACAGAATTCACGGAGTTAATCCAATCGATATGGTACATAAAGCAATCTGCTGTCTTTTGACAATAAAAACATCTTTGAAAAAGGGAGAATTTTGTGAGTAAATAGGATACATTTTTTTTTCTGCTTAAGAAATATCCTAATACAAGTTTGGTTAGTTTTGTGCAGCTTATTTCTCCTAACATGTTTTTACAATGTTGAAACTTATTTCAAAGCACAGGCGAATGGAGAGGTAGATTGGATGCAGACTTACAAACTGGCAAAAAAGATGTCCAAAAAGAAATAATGATATTAAACCTGGAAAAGGTAAAGTGAATATTAAAAATGACTGTATAGTAAAGACAAACTTGGGTTATATAGGGTTCTCACACTATAAATCACTATTATTAATACTTGTAAATGAGTATCCAGGATGTTTCTTACCAAAAGTGGAATATTTTTTTTAAAGTGGAATATTTTTGAGACTACAATGGGGAACTATTAATAATAGCCATTAATGGGGACTATGTTAGAAAACCAGGAAATGTGTTCATTCTATTTACAAGATATTTTATTTGACTGGATTTGAAGATGATGAGATATCCTTTATTTGGACCAAAATGAAAACAGAGGTTCATTACAATTATTTTGTCTATCATTAAAAATGATGATGAGTCAGAAGAACTTGCACACATGGCCTCAATAAAGCAACTGGCACTGAACAGAACAGAACAGAACAGTATAGATGAGACAACTGTTCCAAGGCAACGGACAGCAGGTAATGGAAGACTGTGATCTCTGAGAGAAGGGAAGCACATGAAGGGAACTTCACATTCATCTTGGCTTCCTGCCTGGCGGCAGTGGCCAGAATGCATACAGGGAAGCAGAGCCAGCGCCGGGCACTGTTAGACATCCTGCAATGCATAGGGAAGCCGCCTACAACAAAGGGTTACCTGTTGAAAATACAGAGTACGAAGTTGAAAAGTCTTGATATGAGGGAATAGCAATATGAATGATGGCCAACTTCACATCAGAAACAATGGAAGGCAGAAGACAATTTAACACCTTTAAAGTAGTGAGGAAAAGTCTATCAACACAGAGTTCTATATTCAGTAAAAATATTCTTCAACTAGGTTAAAATAAAGATTTTCAGATAAATGAACACTGAGAGTAATTTTCACTAGTAAAACTTCACTGCCAGAAATACTACAAAAATATCTTCAGGCTGAAGGGAAATGATACCAGATGGAAACTTGATTGTGGGAAGAAATGAAGAATGTAGGACATAGTAAATACATAGGGATACGCATGTGTGTGTGTCACACAAACATATATATATCTGTAAAGATATATAAACATTTTTTTTCTTCCCTTAGTGTTATAGGTTGAATTGTGTCTCCCAAAATTCATACATTGAGGTCTTAACTCCCAGACCTGTGAATGTAACATTATTTGGAAACAGGGTCTTCACAGATAAGCCCGGATCCTTAGCCGATATGCTTGATGTCCTTCTACAAGAGGGAAATTTGGACACAGAGACAGGTATATCTACACAGGAAGAATGCATGTGAAACTGGAGTTCTGCTGCCACAAGGCCAGGAGCTACCAGATGTTAGGAGACAGGTGTAGAACAGAGCTTCCCTTCGCACCTGCAGAGGGAGCATGGCTTGGTGAGTGACATCTTGACCTGGAACTTCTAGCCTCCAGAACTGTGAGACAGTAAATTTCTATAGTTTAAGCCACTCCATTGGCAATTAATTACAGCACACCAGATGGGACAAAGAAACAAAACAAAAGTCTCATAGACACAGAGAACAGACTGTCAGCTGTCAGAGGGGAGGGGTGTTGGGGGCTGGGTGATAAAGGTAAAGGGATTAAGCAAAAGAAACCTCATAGACATGGACAATAGTATGGCGATTACTAGACAGAAAAGGGATGGGGGGAGGTAGAAGAGGGTAAAGGGGATAAATGGTGACGGAAACACACAATGCAATATATAGATGATGTATTATAAAATTGTACATTTGAAACCGATATAATTTTATTAGACAATGTCACCACAATATATTAGACAATGTCACCCCAATAAACTCAATAAAAATTAAAAAACCCTCCCCACTAAGAAAACTCCACGCCAAAATGAATTATCTTGTAAATTCTATCAAATTTTGATAAGACAGGAGGAGGAAATACTTAAATACTCTCTAGCTCAGTTAATGAGGCCAGCAAAATTCTGACAATAAAAACTGACAAAAATATTTCAAGAAAACAAAATCAGAGACCAACATTCCCAGAATATAGACCTAAGTTTTATTAATAAAATATTATCAATTCAAATCCAGGTCTACATAAATGGCCATATATATACAACCAAATGGGGGGTTGATCCCAGGAATGCTAGATAGGTTTAGCACTTAAAAGATTAGTCAACCAAATTATGAAAAAAAAAAAAGGAAAAAGGATCGTATACTATTTCAATGTGCACAGGAAAAAAGCTTTTGACAAAATTCAACACCCATTCATTATAAAGAGCAGTTAACCAAATAGGTATAAACAAAACTTCTTTAGTCTGAAGAGGCATCCAGAAAAAGCCTAGAGTTAATATTATTCTTTACGATAGAACATTGACCACTTTCCTTCTGAGATCAGGAACAAGGCACAGATGGCTATTCTCCCCTCTTATGCTCAACCTTATTCAGACAATCCAAGTTAGTGCAATAGGAAAGAGAGAGATAAGAGGTATAAAGATCAGCAAAGATAAAGTAAAATTCTTAATGAGTAGACAAAATGGCTATTTACATAGAGTCTATAGGACCTATGAAAAAATAGTATTAGAATAAGTAAATTTGAATGGTTACAGAATACAAGGCCAATGTGTAAAAATCAATTGTATTTTTGCCTACTGGCAGCAAACAATGAAATGGGAAGTGAAAAAATTTTAAATTCAGTTTATAATAGAATAAAAAGATAAAATGTTTAACAATAAGCTTAAAAGATGTTTGAAAGCTCTGTACTGAAAAGCACAAAATATGAAAAAATTCTAAATGAACAGAGCATTACCATCTTCATTGATTGGAAGACTCACAATTGTTAAAATAATCACTTCTATTCAAATTAATCTAGAGACACAGTGTAATTTTAATCAAAATCCTAGCTGGCTTTTTTTTTTTAGAAATTGACTAGTTCATTTTCTAAAGTATATAAATGTAAAAAATCTAAAGTAGATAAAACAATCAACAATTATAATAAAGGAGTACATAAATGGAAGACATACATTACCTATTTTAAGACTACAGTCTTTCAGATATTATGGTATTGGATAGGGATAATCAAACAGATCAATAAAAAGAATAAACATTTCAGAAAGTAGATATCTATGATAAATTGGCTTTCACTAAAGTACCAAAGTCATTCAACTTGGAAAGGAATTCTTTTTCAATCAGATTGAAATAATTGCATATAAAAGTGAAAAAATGCTTTTAACCGCTACCTTAAACCACCCAGAAAAATTAAGATAATCACAGACCAAATATAAGAACAAAACTATATGGATTTTTAAACTTGTTTGCAAATATTTCTTGGAGAGGACATATAAGCAATAACCATAAAAGTAAACTGGCCAATTAAACTTCATGAAAATAATGACACTTATAATCAAAAAACATAGAAAAACAGACAAACCACTGATTGAGTAAAAATAGTCATAATACATCAAGTCTGACAAAGGCCTTATATCCAAAACATATTTTAAAAACTCCCACAGATTAGGCAAACACACCTCTTGGACAAACAACTTAAATAGATACCTCACAAGAAGGAGATATTTAAGCACATAAAAATATGCTCACATCATTAATCATAAGGGTAAGGCAAATGTATACCGTCGTGAGGTCACAAGAAATACTAAAACCCAGAAGATGAATAACATCACATGTTGGTGAAGATTTGGGACAAATGGAATTCTCATGCATTTCTGGGGGAATGTAAAATGGAACAAAGACTCTGTGAGATTAAACACACACCCATTCTCTAACCCAGAAACCCCACTCCACGGTATTATCCCAAAAGAGATCAATACATATGGCCACAAAAGGCTTTTACAAAAATGTTTGTAACAGCTTTATTTGTAATATGTAAAACTTGGAAACAACCCAAATGGCCAATAGAAAAATGGTTACAATATTGTAGTGTATTAATTCAATGGAATACTTATTACTCACTAGCTAAAAGGAGGTATGAACTATTATACTCAACAACAGAGATGAAACTCAAAAACATTACATTGAATGACAAATTGAGCCAGAAGCAAAAAGGCACACATTATATAATCACACTTAAACAAAGTTCAATGATTAGCATATTTAATCCCCATGATAGAAATCAGAACAATGGTTGTTCTTGGGCAGGGGCAGTGGTTAGAGATGGACCCTATCTTACTGTTTTCATACTTATGCATGTTAATAAGTGAATGGATTATATTATCAGTAGCTATTTTTGTAACTACCAACCTTTAAACAAGATGGACTACTATTCAATTGTACCTTTAATATATATATATATATATATATATATATATATATATATATATATATATATATATAGCTTTCTCTGGGTAGCAAATGAATAACCTACAATAGACAAGATTAGATAAACTATTGTGCTGTGATCTGTAGATCATGAATGGCACTAAATGTAAAGAGTTGATTTGGAAAAGAAATTATTTTCAAGAAAGGGACCAGCTGCCCTACAGTGAAATTTATATAGTAAGATGAGAAATCATAACAATTAATAACAACATAAAAGAATGGATGGATGGATGGATGGGTGAATGGATGGATAGATGGTGGGCAACAACAATTTTGGGGGGAAATTTAGGATAAGTAGAAATTTCAGACTTTCTCTCCAGGATCTCAATCAAGAAGATACTATCGGAATCATTAACTGGAACATTGAAGTGTTAGGGTTTAATTGCTATATCTTGGGAAGATGCCTAAAAATTAATAGAGACTAGAAGGATCTAGTAGGGCTTTCTTTAGACTAGATAACCAGAAAGACGGTTATCTCTCTTGAAATAAATAAACATGATCCTGTTTCTCCTTTATTATGCTAAATAAAATGAAGCTTTTAACAAATGTGTTATTAAGCCTTCAGCTGATGCAAGTAACCTCTACCTATTTTCTTGGTACCTTTTAGAAGCCATGCAAAATCTCCATCCTCTGTTAATTACCCATTTAATCAGTCAGTGCTAAGAGAAATCTTTTGCTCTAATTATGAAAGACAGTTGCTGTAAACATGTGATGTGATGAATACCTTTTCGGATCTTGGGAAGGCTGTAATTTATTAGGCACAAATATGAGGAGAACACCTGAGTAGAGTGCTTAATCAGCAGTGACCCTCAATTAAAACAAGGTGATATTTGCTGGGTTTAAGAATAAAAGCAATACGACTCCAATTAGCTGTCAAATCATCTGGCAAAACAGCTGTTACATAAATGCAAAATCACTTGGCCTTCATGCTCACTTTTTAATTTTTGGTCTTTATTTTTAAGTCATTTAAAAGGATAGTCCCTCTATTTACATGCAAGTTAAAAACAGGGGAAACTAGTGTGCAGTGTTAGAAGTCAAGACAAGACTCTAATAAACTTCAGTGGAGGTGGGCAAAGGACGGTGGTGAGGATGGTGGTGAGGATGGTGGTGAGGACAGTGGTGAGAATGGATGGTGGTGAGGATGGATGGTGGTGTGGATGGTGGTGAGGACGGTGGTGAGGACAGTGTCAGGATGGTGATAAAGATGGTGGTGAGGACAGTGGCTCCAGGGATCCACTGGGGATGGGTGGGTAACTCCTTCCAGACATATAGAGAATCATCTCAGCATTTTGTCAAAATGGAAAGACCTTGTGCTTATGTCTTTAAGAAATGACAATGTTCTTGTAAACTTTTTCCTATCAATTCCCTTTGACTTCTAAGAAAATATCCCAGAATATGTAAACATTTTACAAAACAGGGTTTTAAACCAAAAGGAGGCAAAAACATTAAATTTCTTATTTCAATCAGATTTTAAAAATGCACATGCTACTTTCCAATAAGGTATGTTCTTTCTCAATTTGGTGGTGGTTGGCTCATTAGAGTTGCAAAGCAAAGATATTGGTTGAGGTACAAACCTGAAGAAACAGAACAAAGGGTAACATTGCTGTACTGTAGGGTATTTCTCTTACTATAACTGTATTATTTGCACTATAATGTATTTACCTATGAAACTATAACTCATCACTTAATCATCCCTGTAACAAACCATTGCTAAGCATCTTTGCATGTACCAGATGGTAGGAGAGATCCATGGCTATATAATGCATAGCCATTTTCTCAAGGAAATTAGGCGAATAAGAACTATAATAAGCATATAAAACTGGTGAGTACCATAGAAGAGGTATGGGTCAAGCATGGGGATGAGGAGGTGGGAGAGTCTACTTCCGGCAGGGAGGCTGGGGAGAACTTTATGGAGGATTTGGGACTTTAGTTGAGGCTGAAGGAAGAGAACGGTTTCTTTTTCTTTCTTTTTATTGATTTCAGAGAGGATGGGAGAGGGAGATAGAAACATCAATGATGAGAGAGAAGCATTGATCGGCTGCCTCCTGCATGCCTGCTACTGGGGATCGAGTCCACAACCGGGGTATGTGCCCTGACTGGGAATCCAACAGTGACCTCCTGGTTCATAGGTCAATGCTCAACCACTGAGCAACACTGGCTGGGCAAGGGTACACTTTCTTAAAGATGGTGGGCAGGAGCTGAACAGGGAAGACTCCAAGTCAATGAGACATAACCACCAAGGTACAGAACTTGAACATAATGGAAAACTGAATGCATTTCAGTTTCAACAGCAACCATTTTCGGAGAATTTGGAGTGCAGGTGATACTTTGGAGCTAGAGGTAGAGTCACGTGCAATGTCCCCAGTAGACCCAGGGATTAGGGCAGGGAAGAAAGACCTGAGCCTGGGCCTCATGAAGCTGCCAGTGTATAGGACAGTGATGGCGAACCTATGACACACGTGTCAGAGGTGACACACGAACTCATTTTTTTGGTTGATTTTTCTTTGTTAAATGGCATTTAAATATATCAAATAAATATAAAAAATATAAATCTTTGTTTTACTATGGTTGCAAATATCAAAAAATTTCTATATGTGACACAGTGCCAGAGTTAAGTTAGGGTTTTTCAAAATGCTGACACGCCGAGCTCAAAAGGTTCGCCATCACTGGTCTAGGACAACCAATGCAAAGAGTTAGAATAATTCGTGAGGAGGAGCAGAGGTTTCTTTGGGAGTCTGTAGCAGAGCAACCAATCTGGCCTAAGGGTCAGAGAGAAAAAATTGTGAGTCTCATGAATTTCAATGAGATCGCCAGGGAAAGAGTGTAGAATATGAAGAGACAGGGGTATAGGCTGACTCCCTTACAGTTAGGGGAAAGGAAGAAGCAAGCGAGAAAACAGAGGAATAAGGGGGCCTAGAAGAGTCTGGCAAATTCAGATTCAAGCCCCAAATTATGGCAATATCCCAGAGCATGCTGGGCACCCTGAACTGGGCAAAAGGGCAGTGGGCTCCTGCTACATTTGTGTATGGTTTCTAACTTGATGAAAAATTTGGGACTTTCATATTGGAACACATAGATCCATGGATTACAATTTACAGAGTAAATAGTTGACACTTGTTTTTCAATTCCTAGTTCTCAAATGTCCCACTGAGAGCCTGGGGTGGTAGGGTGGATGGTTCACGGTGCCATGGCAGACGGTGTGGGGTGGGGATAAGTCAAAGCCCAAAGTCAGGTTTAGGAACCAAGAGGTCATTTGCGATTCTAGAGAATGCAGTTATAGAAGAAGATTTTTTTTTTTACACAAACTGGTGATTAGTTTCTGGAATCCATCTCTTGGGTTTGGCAAATCAGCACAAGTACCTGGGAGCTGGAGAATGTGAGCCTCCTTGCCAGATAACTATTGGAAATGGTTTTGGGAAAAGCTGTCGGTTTCCCTTCATTTAGAAGGAGCTGTGAGCTCCTTAGCTTAGAATTCCAAATAGAAACAACTTAAATGAATTTCTAAATGAAAATGTCGGCCTAGCTCTATAGTAGTACTGATAAAATTTAGCTTTTTGGTTCTGTAGACCTTCATAATTTGGCCCAGGAATTTAGAGACATCATCTAACATTGTTCCTGTGAGAATATATATTCCATGTTTCCCCATTTATCATTCACCAAGCAATAATGACTGAACATCAGCTATGTGCCTGGCACTGTATTAGATAGACCCAGTTTATCCAACAGTCAGGAAAAAAATGTGGTAACTAGCCTGAGTAAATTTCTTAATGACCATGTTGCAAGAGCCCTTTAATTACATGATCTCACTTATATGTGGAATATACAATGAACATAAACTGATGAATGAAAATAGATCCAGAGACATAGAAGCATCAATCAGATTGTCAAACCTCAAAGGGAAGGCAGGGGAGGGTAGGAGGGTGGGAAGAGATCAACCAAAGGACTTGTATGCATATATGCATAACCCATGGGCACAGGTAGTAGGGTGGTGAAGGCCTGGGCTGGGGGGCCAGGCGGGCTGGGAGAGATCAGTGGGGGAAATGGAGGACATATGTAATACTTCCACCAATAAATATCTAAAAAAATAAAATAAATAAATTCAATGAACAATTCTAACTGAAAATTGCCTATTTTTCTCTAAAACTGACCTGTTAAATAAGTATAGAGAGAGAGATAGAGAGCACTGGATAGCAAGAAGGAAATGAACTCAGGTGAAGGCAGCATGTCACTGGTGCTGGGCACCTGTAGATGTCGTGTGCTACATGCATAGCAGCCCTGAGAGAGCGGTGTGCTTTCCCTGCCTCAGAGCCCAATTTGGCTGACTCTCAGGACTATCCTTTCTCTACTAGATCAGGCCGCCTCTCCAGAGCCAATAATTCTTGTCTGCAACTCTGAAACTCACTGGTTGTACCCCTGAATAGCACTCAGTATTCCCTTGCTGTTCCCCTTTTTTCATGGAGATTCCTTTATTATGTCTGAATGGTATCACTAGCTCTTTAAAAATCAGAGGCCAGCATAGTCAGATAGTTGGAGATGTTGTTGGCCAACCATGTTTGGAGATTTTACTATTGGTAGTTGCTATAACTTCTGGGAAATACAACATATATATTAATAGTAATGATGATTGCCATTAAACTTGTCAACATGTTATTAGTATTGACTCACACATCATAATAAAACATCCTACATAATAAAAGGCTAATATGCAAATCGACTGAATGGTGAAACAACTGGTCGCTGTGATGCGCACTGACTACCAGAGGGCAGACACTCAACGTAGGAGCTGCTGCCTGGTGGTCAGTGCGCTCCCACAGGGGGAGTGCTGCTTAGCCAGAAGTCCGCTCACGGCTGGTAAATGCAGCAGCGGTGGTGGGAGCCTCTCATTCCCCAAGGCCTCCCAGACTGTGAGAGGGCGCAGGCCGGGCTGAGGGACCCCCTCGAGTGCATAAATTTCGTGCACTGGGTCTCTAGTTGTTAGATAAGAGGCCTGCTAATACCAAGATAAACATAGTTACTTTTTGAAAAAATATTTTATTTTATTGATTTTACAGAGAGAGGAAGGGAGAGGGATAGAGAGATAGAAAAGATGGATGAGAAAGAAACATCAATTGTTGTGTCCTGCATGCCCCCTACTGGGGATCAAGCCCATGACCTGGGCATGTGCTCTCATGGGGAATCAAACCTATGACCTCTTGGTTCATAGGTCAATGCTCAACCACTGAGACACACCAGCCAGCAAATGTAATTACTTCTGATTGTAATCATTCATCCTTGATATAGTGATAATCTCTCCTTCATTGATTCTGAATATACAATTTTAGAGCATATGTACTAATTATTTACTTAAACTGTCACAGCACTTACTATCACTGGTGAATCTCAGTTCTCCTTCCTGGAAAGCTGTCCTCTCTATCAGAGGGATGTGGAACACTATGTGATGACTCAGGACATAATTTGGTTCAGGTTCATTGATTAGAATAAACCATTTAACAATCATTCTTGCCGGGTCAGTGTTAGTCAGTGGTTGAGTATCAACCTATGAACCAGGAGGTCATGATTCAATTCCAGGTCAGGTTGCAGGCTCGACCCCTAATGGGGGCTGTGCAAGAGGCAGCAGATGAATAATTCTCTCTCATTGATGTTTCTATTGCTCCCTCCCTCTCCCTTCCTCTCTGAAATCAATAAAAATATATTTTTAAAAATCATTCTTAAACTCACCAATTGTAAATAGGTAGTTTCAGTGACTTCTCATACTTCTAAAATTACAGGATTTTATTAATTGTAATTATTTGCCAACAGAACAACCCAAGGCAGCATCTAGAAGATAAATACTAGTGGAGATGTTTGGTTGATTGTTCAGTCCATTCTAATTATGTGTTACACACACACAGAGCTGATCACCATACAGTTGAACAAGAGGGTGTAAGAAATTTCTAGATTGATGTGACTTGGGTGATTTAGCTCTAGTTTAGAGGTAACAGCTTCTATTTCTTGAAAATCACAGAAGATAGAAATAGCATGTTAATTTATGGAGAGTAATTACTTAAGGGTGCTACTGAGTTTAGCCATGCAATCAAGATTATAGTTCCCAAATATCAAGTGAATTAAAATAATCATTCACTATTAACTCCACTCCTGCAAAAACTATTTTCAGCTTTCAGTAATTTGACACCCTTCACAAATATTTAGAAAATAAGTAAGAACTAGGGATTTAAAGAAAATGGATATAGTTTAGAACAGAGCAAATCATATTCTGTGCAGGTTTAAAAATAGTGGTAACCAAGGTGATGATTTAAAATGGCCTGAAACTAAAAAAATAAAATAAAATAAAATAATAATAATAAATAAAATGGCCTGAAACTAACAAATTTCTGTGTTTATAGATATATATTTTTCTACATTCTGAGTTTTTTTTCCCAATCAAGTCTCCTTAAATATATATTTGGGAGGATTCTGATAAGAATCATAACACAAATGGAAGAAGAATGAGATGGTCGGATTTCTGGAGCTGTACAAACCTAGGCACATGTATAATACCTGAAGATCAGAGAGAAAAAGGGTCTAAGGTGAAAATAGAGTGGAAAAATTAGTCATTTCTCCAGTGCTAAAAAGCTTAGAGAGTCCCTGCCAAGTTTATCAAAGAGGTAAGTGCTTGAGCCAGGCTTCACCCCCCATTTTTACATCTCTCCGGAGTCATGTGGCTGACATCACTGTCAGGGTATCTGTGGTCAAACACAGAGGGCATTCAGGGTCAACTGGACTTGCATTTTTAACAGAAAACCTAGAGTGTCTACAACCTACTCAAGTTAATGTGTTTAAAGTTTTCCTGTCTCCTTGTCTGTTTCAGGCCCATCACCAACAGCAACAATAAAAAGAAGTAAAAAGGAAAGAAAAAAATTACCAAGAATCACACTAATATTTGTCTTTGGAAATAGAATCTAAAATGTAAAAATTTGCCAATAGAATAACCACAAGGACCGACAACAACAATCTGCTCGAAATCTCATGCTCTAAGCTGATGTCCAAATGCCATATCAACTCCCAGGACCAGGTAAAGTTTGTGAAATAATTTTCCCATATGTAAGCTCCATGTAAGGGTGAAAGATTTGTGGAAATGGACTTGAATAGTAGTTGAATAACATAGTAATTAGTAATTATAATAGGACAAAAGTAGTGATTTCACTGTAGAACACACTTTAGGTTACTTGGTACAGATGGCTTGACATGTTCAAATAGATGTCATCTGAGCCCTCATTGAGTCACAGACAGACTCACTCTAGAGCAGCGGTTCTCAACCTGTGGGTCGTGACCCCTTTGGGGGTCGAACGACCCATTCACAGGGATCACCTAAGACCATCCTGCATATCAGATATTTACATTACGATTCATAACAGTAGCAACATTACAGTTATGAAGTAGAAACGAAAATAATTTTATGGTTGGGGGTCACAACATAAGGAACTGTATTTAAAGGGCCAGCAGGTTGAGAACCACTGCTCTAGAGCTAATGGAGACAATAAATGGTAGATGTAGCCGGCTGATTTAATACTGATAGTTCAAAGTCTTGGCAAAAGGAGAATGCTTCCGGAAAACACTGACTTAAATGGAAAAGACCAGAAAGCTCTGGTCACGGCATCGCTGAACATTGAGATTCCCATCTGGAATATTAGGGCTCTAGCATCTCAGTCTTCAAACCTGTGAGGGCAGTTTGCCCACCACCTTGAATCGTCCTTGATATAACCTCATCCTACATGACCTTCCCTTATTTTATTTGACTCTGATTCATACCTTTGACCACTGAATTAGTTCCCTGCACTAATACCCTAGTTTGTGACCCAAGAATAGCCTGACGATAAGATATGTTTGATATATATTTTTTTGGCTGATCACACAGATCGCTATGGCTCACTGAGATACAACTTTCTGTCCTTCTCTCTCATTCTCTTCTCTCTCTCTCTCTCTCCCCCCCCATTTGAATTGACAGTCATTAGCACCCAAGAGAACAAGGCTGGAAATGTGATTTCTATCTGGGAACAGCCTCAGACCCTATGGGCTCATTATCTGTGAGCTGGCGCTGGGACCCTAAAGCTCAAAGCATGCCTTATTATTTCTGTGGAACTTCAAAGTTCAGCCTCATGGACAGAGAACTCATCTTTGATTTTATAGATGAATAATATGCAGTTTCATAGAGGTTAATGGATATTCGCTAGTATTTGCTGAGTTGCTAGAAGGTATAATTCGAAAACTAATATTTGCATGTTACCAGAATTAACTGAGAACTCTGAATGGGTGTTCCACAAAGACAACTGACCGCAACTCAATGCATGGGAGCCTTGCTACTGCTACTCATGTTCAGATTGAACATTGTTAGACTTCCCCAAATTGGGGGAGCTACTGTTTGGAACTGGTCTTGGCTGCAGACAAATATGTATGGATTTACATATTTGTAACATTAGTATTAGCGTTTATATTTGTTCATCAATTGGTTTTGTTGTGCAATTGCTGATTGGTACTATGTTGAATTTTATTTTGTTCCTCACCGAGTATTTTTTTTTTAAATTATGGGGTCTATTTTTTTTTCCTATGGAAAGTAGTAGTAGTTTGCGTTAAAATCCTTCAGTGATCTCTAGTCAATCGTTTGAGAAACACATCCATGAAAGGATGGAAGGAAGTCAGGGTAGAAAAGTTTTATGAGCAGGGACTGAGAACGCAATTCTTGTCCTGGCCAGGCCCTCCTGGATGCCTGGATCCAGGAGAAAGGCACAGCAGGGGTGGGGACCTGAGGACACAGGTCAAGAGCAAGCACTCACTCAATGGTGTTGCCCAGGGTCAGCCCTGCTTGTACATTACAGAGAACCTGAATTTCTTTCCATTTCGCCTTCTTCTCCAGGCATTAGGAGGACCATTAGCTTTTTTTGCCAATGATTTGGTTTCGCCAAGCATTACTAGACATTCATTTTCTACTCAGAATGTAAATCACACTTCCTATTTGTCCTCAAACCCATGTAGCATTTCTTTGTGCTTTTTACGCATGATTATTTACTGTGACTTTGACATTTTTATTTAGTAGTCGCTATTAATAAATCTTCATGAAAGTAACAGAGTCATTGTGATTTTGTTAAAAATGCACTGCTTATAGTTCTTTGAAGAAGTCTGTACGTTCAGCTAAAAAGACAAACAATAAAAGGAACAAACACTCTCTAGAAGCAATCCAATTCATCTTTGCATTTGTGGAATTAATATATTTAGTGAACTGTTCATTTTTTTCTGACTGCCATTCTCTGCAGCTTCTTAAAGCATAAAACTAGGGCTAAAAAGGTGCTTTAAAAAAAAAAAGTCATGTAGGGCAGAATATATGTTAATCAGCCCACAAATACCATGGTACAGTTTTCCATTAAAAATAGTAGAAACCTACCAACATGATTCATGACATATTGCTGAAACGCACTATTCACATGATCGTTCTTGCTGATGTCTGAACTCTCTTTTGTTTGTACCTGTACTTATCCCCACTGATCCCTTCAATGGGAACTGAAATATGCTTTACTTCTTAAGGGAGACTCTATTTCACAAACAAAATAAATCCATGTGAGCTCCTTTTCCTGATTCATATATTCTATTTCTCTGGAAAGAGATCTATTGCTCCAAACAGGATATGGTAGTTCAGTCATCAAAATAATCAAGTAACAAAAAGAAAAGGATATAATTCTGTTTTATATACAGTTGACCCTTGAACAGCACAGCTTTGAACTGCCTGGGTTCACTGATATGCAAATTTTGTTCAATATAATTTTCAACGTGGTTGGGAATCTGCAGACACAGAGGGTGACTGTATTCACTGATCCACGCCGTTTTATATAAGATTCCTGAGCACCCACGGATTTTGGTATTTTGAGGTTTCTGGAATGGATCCTGAGTGGGTATTGAGGGAAATCTAATTTGGTGGGGGGGAGCCTAAAATGATACACGGATTTTCCACTGGGAGGGCCAGTGCACTTAAGCCTTTCATTGTTCCAGGGTTAACTATATAAATATATTGAAGCAACTATATATTTTATTCCATTCCAATTGAGAAAACATTAGAAAGCTACCTGCTGCAGTGCCTGGCACATTATAAGACCGGAAGAAACGTTTTGCTTTGCACGCTTTCTGACCTGCTTCTCATTGCAGTTTTGTCTGTGACAGAGGATAGCAGAAAGGCACTTCTGTTTATAAAGATTCAAAGAAGCTTGGATTTGGATTCAGGTGAGAAAAAGAACACAGCTGCCCAGCTGTGTGGCTTAGTGATTGGGTGTCGACCTATGAAGCATAAGGTCACAGTTTGATTCCAGGTCGGGGCACATGCCCAGGTTTTGGGTTTCAGGCTCCATCCCCAGTAGGGGCATGCAGGAGGCAGCCTATCCTTGACTCTCTCTCATCATTGATGTTTCTATATCTCTCTCCCTCTCCCTTCCTCTCTGAAATAAATAAAAATATATTTATAAAATGAAAGAAGAAAAAAATACAGTAAAAAGTGATAGAAAAGGAAATGTAAACTATGCTTTACTGCACTTCATAAAAAATATAGTAGTATATGGCAAAATGGTTAGTCTGTGGTCTTCTATGAACCTAAGCTTCTTTATATGCAGTTCTTCCTAGTCTAGTATTTGTAGAGGTGTGTGTGTGTGTGTGTGTGTGTGTGTGTGTGTCTGTGTGTGTGTGTCTGTGTGGGTGTGTAAGGGAGTTTGTATAACCAAAAGACATCGCCCTGCTCCTTTGAAAGCTGAGTTAAATGTCTATTTTCTCTCTAAGGAATCCTTTTAAATGTCTTAAAACCCTTATCAACTCATATCACTTTCCATGAAAAACATATAACGTAATTTTTACCCAAAACAAAGATAAGTCAATATTGAAGAGGTGAGCATGCATGAGAAGTGTGGGTCACAGATTCAAGTTGTGGGCATGTTTTTCATAGAGGCTCAAAGCAAAGTATACAGAAATCACATTGACAACATTCTACAAATTAATCTTCTTTCTGACCATGAAGGTCCTCTATACGAATCAGATATTAGCAGAGAAACTCACAGAAAGAATACTTTCACAATAAAGTTTTTACTTTATTTAACTGACAGGGCAGGTATGCCAAAGGAAAAAGAGAGGAGGAAGAATAATAGAAAAGACAATGATTCATGGTGCAAAAGCATAGGTAAGCTAACCTAATAAAACTGTTAAATACTAGCAGTAAATTTACTCATGTAGGTATAATATAAACACATTTGGACAAGTCATAGACTTAGGAAGTATTAGGGGCATGGAGGTAAAGAAAGAAAAATCTGAATAAGTAAGTAGTGACTGAAACATTCAGCAAGCTCCAGCCCTGCTTGTAGTATTGTCCATGCAATGAATATTTCAGGTGTATCTTGACATCCTTATATTTTTCAAAGAAAAGCAGACAAGATGCACTTTACATCTGTTAAAGACTTCTGATTGGCACACAGGTTGAAAGATGGCCTCAAGACTGAAAGGGGAAGTGTTCCTCAAAAGCCATAGCTATGAAATATTTATTCTGCCTTCTTTCATAAAAAAGAATGAGTTGGTTCTGTGACATAAATCTCTACCAATAATACCAACAAAATTGCATGCCTCCTGTTAAATGATTACTCTTAGAAGGTGAACTGGTTCTTATTTGTTGTAGATGATCAGAGTAGACCAATGCAAGTGTTGTTTACAGCATTCTTGCGAAGGATGATGGTGTATTATAGTTCAGGGCATGTAAGGTTTGCTAAAGATTTCTTTAAAAAGGTGATGCTGGATAAATTGTTTTCTGGGATTGTTTAGCTTCTTTATTTTTAATTTTAAAATTACATTTTGGGTCGATATCAACCTCTCTTTGTGAGAAACTTTTTGTGTATAAAAATGCTGTAGCTATACCTCTGAGTATACTTTTTATTAAGCAAGGCAAAGACTCGTGTGTCTACAAATATTGCTTAAATCTCCAAAGCCAGCTGAATAAATAAACATTATGTGATCTGTAGCCCAAAAGTCTGCAAATGACTCCGTATGATGTAAAAAAGAAAAAAAAATACCAACTATAATTCCTTCTAAGTATTTCTTGGAGCCAATGATCAGCAGTTTTGTTTAAGTTCTGAGACCCCCGAGCCTTCATAAAAATAACTTTGAAATATTATATTATGTGTGAAAATTTTACACACATGCACATTTATAATCATCAGGCTAGCCCCTCTGCCCTTTCTCACCCTGATAATCAACCATAGTGCCCCCTTAAACATGGAAAAATAAAAGATTCAGCGCTCTAACGCACATAATCTTAGCACCATTTAGAACCATGTGTATTTTTGAAATCTCTTTTTACTGCAAATCTCTTGGTTGTATTTTCTACGCAATTGTCTGTTTCTCATTATCAAAGTCTAAAGAAATCTGATATAGTTGCGTAACACTTGGCCAAGGAGTGTTAGAAAAATGCATTCCAGAGTGTTCAGCTTATCTTTTCTTTCCAAAGCAGTAACTACTGTCTGCCTTTCCTCCTCTGGAGAAACCAACAGGGAGGGTGAAGAATACAAAAAGAAAAATCAAACCAAAGCAAACGAAGCAATGGCCCCATGCCTAAATCATCACAGACACCAGCTTTTCAACCACTACTTGTATTCACAGGCTCCAGGGTGCCATTAACATGGAGAATTGTGACTCTGGGAAGTCACCTTTTGTAGACTGTGTACCATGCCCTTCTCTGAACCCAGTTTGCCGGATTAAGATGTTGTGGGCACACTGTGAGGTTGGCAATGCCTTGGATTGTAACCAACAGACCTCTCTGGGCCTCAGTAAGTCAGATGATGAACTCCCAAAGATGATCTGTGGTACAGTTTATTCTTTTTTTTTCTTTTTTAAATATATTTTATTGATTTTTTACAGAGAGGAAGGGAGAGGAATGGAGAGTTAGAAACATCAATGAGAGAGAAACATCAATCAGCTGCCTCCTGCATACCCCCTGGATGTGCCCACAACCAAGGTACATGCCCTTGACCAGAATCGAACCCGGGACCCTTCAGTCTGCAGGCCGATGCTCCATCCACTGAGCCAAACTGGTCAGGGCAATACAGCTTATTCTTTACTATGGCCAAGAACTTGGGGACTACCTGTCATCCTAACTCAAAAGCAAAGATGTCAGAGAAAAGAAAGCCTGGGAGATATTGTAAATATTAGCTATGAAGGAAGTAGGCCTTATTCCAACTCATGGAAGTTTTTTCTGCTCATGGAAGTCAGTTGAATATTTAGTTATGACACAAAGAGTCTTCAGGCAACTCTAGATGCCCATCTGATCAATTAAGATAGAACTCTGTTTTGGGGGTTTGAGCCTTTAAAAAGCAATATAGTTAAAATACAGGCAAGGCCATGCTGGGCTGTTAAAGTACATAGGTACCACTGGACAGTCTTAAAATAGCAGGAAATGCCACTGGACACGGGAAAGGAACTGGCTAGTTCACATTTTCAAATAAAACACGCTTCACCTCTGAGTTCACTCTGGGATGTGTGCTGAGAGCCTGTAATTAAGTCATAATGATGAAAACCACAGTGAATATACATTTTCTTAGCAAAAACATTGACTGTTTTTATCATTTCCTAATCTTTGCTATTTCCTTGTCAGTTTTCAGTCAGCTTGTCACCGTTAATCAAGAAAAAACAGAAAAGAGGTCGAATGATTTTCCTAGAAAGGGAATATTCATTTCAGTCATATAAAAAACACTTCTTGATAAAAGCTAGCACATCATCCCAAAGTCCATATGGTTTGAGCACAAATGTTGACGTATTTGTGGAGTCATTTCACTTTGAAAACCCAGAGCTTGCCCTGCCAGTGTGGCTCAGTGGCTGAGTGTCGACCTATGAGCCAGTAGGTAACGGTTTGATTTCTGGTCGGGGCACATGCCCAGGTTGTGGGCTTGATCCCCAGTGTGTGATGTGCAGGAATCAGCCGATCAATGATTCTCTCTCATCATTGATGTTTCTATCTCTTTCTTCCTCTCAGAAATCAATAAAAATATTTAAAAAATATTTATTTTTAAAATGCTTCTCAACCCCAGCTCCCTACAGCAGCTGCTTCCTGCTTCGTCTCCCTCCTGTCTTCCTGCACACAGCTGTCAGCTTCACCTTACAAATACCTTTCCATAACGTCCCTCCTTCTCTCAAAACCCTTCAATAGCTGCTCAACACCAACAGTACAACGTCCACATTCCTGGCCAGGCATTAACCCCCTCTCCAATCTGGTTCCAATTTTCATTTCTGGTCTCGTTTCCCACTGTTCCCTTACGATGTAGAGGCACATGTGAATGCTCTGCTCCAGCCTACTAATTGCCTTTGAAAAGTCTATCTGCTTTCTTCTTTTCCTGTGATTTTCTCAAGCTGTTCCCTGCCAGGGGTGCGCCCTTCCTTCATTCCTGGGCTTGACTCAGACACATCCTTCATCTGCTTTGGATGCTAGCATGCCCCGCCAGGAGTGGCCACCTGTTCTGCAATGCAGCCCGGCTCAGAGTGAAACTTGCAGCTCCATGAGAGCAGGGACATATCTCAGAGGTCTGCGCATCTCCCACCACTGTTAGCTCAGCATCTTGAGTGGTATTGGAGCCCTTGATAAAGAGCTACTGACTGATACACCATTGTTCCTATAATCCACAAAGCATCAGCCCAGCATCTGATTTGTCTCACCTGTGTCATTTAGAAATAGCTGGTTTGTAACCAAAACCCAAGATCCGCCCCCCACCACCAAATTTCTTTCTAACCTCCCCTCCCCAAAGTTAGAGTAAGGCACATAAACCTCCCAATGTATTTTGCCTGACTTTGTGAGAAATCTAAATCTTATTGTATATGAAAATGTATGCCAAAAGAAAATAATCCTAAGAATTAAAGTTTAAGATGCTTTAGATATTGAAAAGTGGTTGGATATACCATGTGATCAGTATTAAGAGGCCCCATTTGGCTCTTGGTGTGAGGAGAGGATTATGGGTATATGCTTCCACGGTTGTCCTCCTGCCGCCCATCCTTCTCACAGCAGACACAGCCATGTTTCTCAGATGAAAATCCAGTCTTGTCCTCCTCTGCTGCAACCTGTCAACGGCTTCTCCATTGCACCTGAACACAATCCCATCCCTTTCCCTGACTCACAAGACCTGTTGCCCAATCGCACCCCCAACATCGCTCCACTTGCCCACTATCCCCAGCTTCCTGCATTCTTTACACTTTTCCAGGGTCTTTATATTTACTGTTTCCCACCCAAATACTCTGCCCTGGACCTTTTCCTGGCAGGTTCCTTATGAACATTTCAAACATTTATTCTCAAGGATTGTAAGGATTTTCTTACGATCAAAAGGATTTTTGAGAATTGCTATATGAGTTTAGAGAAATAGGTGTTATTCTTAAGCTTGAACTACTAATTTTATCTTAACTTTATCAGGCAAATTCTCTTCAGTGTCTAATTATCTATATTATAAAAGGCCAGTGGCAGTAACGCCGGAAGGACCAAACAACCGGTCACCAGAAGGTACATGGAGCACCTCTTGGTCCCTCCCCCTGGCCCCGTGAGCTGCTTGTAGGGCAGTGCTTGCAGCTCACGCAGTGCAGCTCGGTCCCTCGGTCCCTCCCCCGTGGCCCACAGGCTTCAATCGCAGCAAGGCTGGCAGCTGGCAGGTAGGGGAGACTGCGAGCCCAGCGGGGTGTGTGCGGGTGCGCAGGGCTGTGCGATTTCACGTGCTGGGCCTCTAGTATATAATAATGTGAAAGTAAAACTATAAAGTTAAAGTACAATGCTACTAGTACAAAACCTTACTGAAAACATATGAAAGTATACAGTGTATAACATAACACAACATGTCAAACATTAAATTTTCCTTCAAACTACTTCCATTGGCCAATTTATGAAAATATTATTTTTTCTCTCCATAAAGAATATTGCATCAATGCTTTCTTTTAAAACAAAACTGAACTCATCAGTCACATGTTTATTTTCGCTACATTAGCTTATCTATCCCAACCATAGTATATACACAACAGATTATCTTCATTTCCTGGTAAAGATGCAAAAGTATAAAAAGCAGCCTCTTAAAAAGTCCAGTCTTGCCTATATTGGAATCAAACCTCCACTCTTGCTACTAAAGTATGATCTGCTGTCTATAATATTAATCTGAGAAACAATCTTTTAGGGACAGCGTTTTATGTATACAAGTTCATATTTAGCTAGACATGGACCATCCAGTGATCCTTAATAAATGATGACTAACTTAAAAATTAGAGAAATATTATATAATAATACCGCAGGGATTATTTGTTGAGCCCCACTGACCTAAAACTACTCAGAATGTTAAATGTATTGAAAAAAGAATAATGAAACATTACCATCTCGGATGGACATTATGCTTCCTGCTACAGAGATTCTTTGAAAGATGTAAATGCCTATTATGTCATGATTCTGCAACAATTCATTTGCAGTTTAACAGCATAGGAAAGTCAACCATTACCATTTATTGCCAATTGGAAAGGGGAAGAATGGGAAGCTTCGTGTCTGGGGAGGGATTCTGTACTTTGGCACATTTGCTGGTTCTTAAATTAAACTGCTTTTCTGAATGAGCCTGTCTAGAGTGTGTGGCCGCCCAATGTTCTTCTGACTAATTCGGATGCCCTGCGGCCATGGGCTCATTGAGTGGCTCCATTCATGAGCAGCAGATGATGCGTGAGGAAGCTCTAATGCTCTTAGGAGGAAGTTAGCTGGGAAGAGCCACGCTGTACCGGAGGGGTTTTGATAAGACTTCCATCAGGGCTACATATTGTAGACACTGATTTGAAATAAATTGTGACTGATGATCAGTCGATGACGATTTCCATAATCATTATGCCGTCCATAATTCATCAAGGTAATGATGTTTGTGTCCCTGATGCCACATTCGTCCTGTGCTGGGGGACTGAAGAGCATGCCCTGATTTTTAAAGCCCTTATTAGGAACCGACCGGTTGTGTGATCCTCTGGGCCGTAAAGCAATCTGTGGCATGGCTAAAGGTGAATAAAACATTTTCACAGTCCTGCCAGGTGTGTAATACAATTATTTGACCAAACCCTCCATAGCACAAAGGAAGAGATCTCATGCTTACAGCATTTTATTTTTATTTAATCCTTACCCAAGGATCTTTTTCCATTGAATTTTGGAGAGAATGGGAGAGGAAAAGAGAGAGAGAAATATCGATGTGAGAGAAACATGTTGATTGGTTGCCTCCTGCATGAGCCCCCACCAGGACCAGGGGCAGGGAGAAGCAACCGAGGTACATGCCCTTGACCTGAATCAACCCGGATCCTTCGACCCGCAGGCCGACACTCTATACACTGCGCCGAACTGACTAGGGCAAAAGTGAATGAAATATTTTCACAATCCTTCCAGGTGTGTAATAAAATTCTCTGACCAAACCTTCCATAGCAGGAAGGAAGAGATCTCATGCTCACAGCATTTTAATTAAACCTCCCTCATCCAGATAGTCCAGTGTAGTCTGCCAATACGCGTTGGAAAGAGATGCTACAGCACAGTGGGCAGAGCAATCAGCCAAAGGCCCTCCTCTCAGCCCCTGGACCACTTTTCCCAGGACTCTCCTTTCCTTTCAGACTTGGGGACATCTGCACGGGCACGGTTCTTAGCATGCGTGTCGCCAACAGGCACATCATGTCCTGACTTACTCCTGGTGGACACAGAACTGATGCACACTCCTTCCTTCCCGAGTCAGAAAACACGCTAATGACACCAAGCTCCCAATGTCAGAAGTATCTCCTCGCCACAGGAAAGTGAGCTGAGGAAGCCAACGGCGGGGAAGCAACTGACAACATGTGACAAATGTGTCTTGAGATTGTCATTCTAAAACCAATTATGATGAGATGGCAAACCCTCTAGAATCCCTTACATTTTCCTAGAACATGGTTTAAATACATATAACCTGGTACAGTTTCAAGTATTTCACCAATAATTCTAGTTTGGTATCTTAAAATTTTAACAGCGCTAGTATAAAGCGATATAATATTTCTTAAAAACATTAGAAAAAGAAAATGTTTTTTATTAGAGTAATAGGGAGATTGCTAAGAAAAATATTGTACCTGTCATTTTTGAACATTTTGATATTAAAATTTATGATAGAGGACATATAATGAATATACTGAAAGCAGCAGTGACTCGCCTATGATTATAGAGACCAGGCAGATGGCTCTGGGGGCGTGGGGGTGGGGGGATTGACCAAAAATGGAAAGAAAAAGAGAGAGAGAGAACTCAGGGGCATGGACAACAGTGTGGTGATTGCGGTGGTAGATGGGATGGGTGGAGGTAGTAGAGGACATAGAGTGGACAAAAGGTGATGGGAAAAATTAAATTAAATTAAAATTGAAGAAAAAAAAATTGAGGGAGAATATATAGAGTCATGTAAATAATATTTTTAAAACAGTAACATGGTTTGTACATTTGTAAGCATTATAACTTTTAACAATATTTTAAATAATAAGTATTACTAGAATGTAGAAAGATGAATTTTTATTAAACTTTAAAACAAGTTTTGAGGAAATATAAGCTTCCTATATAGCTTTTTCAAACAAATGCCATTTGAAAATATTTTAAATGTCATTTGAAAAAATTAAATACCAAAATTTATTTCTAGACACATTTGATAGTAAACGGTATCAAGTTTCTATTAAAACCATATAGGATGATTTATTCTGTGCTATTACAACTTTATCTCTTGTTAATTGAGCCATATTAACTGAAAAGTAGAGGTAAAGCTGTGGGAAATGAATTTGTAACTTTTACTTAAATGAAACCAGGGTTACTGACAAGCAAGAAAAAAATGAGAGTCAGGATCAGAAAGACGTAACATTAAAAATAAATATAAAGAGAGATCATTGAGGAAGAAATGATAAAGTAACAAACTGGGTAAATATAGAAAGGAGGAGGGGAGAGGGAGAACGGGAGGGACAGAGCGAGGGCGGAAGGAAGGAAGAAGGCAAGAAGAAAAAGGCAAGAAAGAAGGAAGGGGAAGGAAACTGGAGAGTGTGTATTTCACTCCTGAAATGATAAGAGGAGAGCGGGGGGACAGATACTTATAACCCCAAAATGCAGACAAGCCCAAAGTAGCCGCTATGCCTTGCCCATCCACCTTCCCCTTACAGAGAAGTAGCAAGTATTTCATTGTTTCCTGCAAGTCCCGGCAAAACTACAGCGATTCCCTTTGTGTCTGTCAACAGATCATAATGAGCACTTCAGAATTTTCAAAGATAATTCAGGAAAATTCCAACAGTGCCTGTGGAATGTCACCCAAAGGGGCTCTGCAGACCTCAGCTTGAAGGATGACACTGTCTTCCATTAGCTTGCTTTGGCTTTGACTTTTTAAGTGGCTTTTAAAAACATTTTTTGAATTTTTAAACACATTAAAGAAACACCATACTGCTTTTTAGTGTGTGAGTATATAAAGTACATTTTTTTTCCTGCAGCATAATTCAAATCCAATTCATGATTTTCTCTAGAGTATTTTTTTTTAAAGACAACTATTGTGACAACAATAGAGAAATGACTTCCCTCATCACCTCTGAAAGTATTGCAGGGGCAAAGATGCCATTTGTGAAAGCCTGTACACATCTTTACTAGCTACGTTCGTGCAATTTACAACAGAGTGAACAGTCTAACAGGTGCCTGTGAACATTCACATCTTTCTCAGGACAGGAATAAGTTTATCATTTAAAACAAGAAGCTATTTTTTAACTATTTACGTATATTGATTTCTTTTCCATTTATGAATTAGGGGGATAATGTCCCCCTTTTAGTTGTAACAGTCAAATATTAAGCATTTATTTTTTCTTATGTTTGTCTTAGGGCAGATTTAATTACCTGGAAAACCTTTCCCCCGTCACTGAAGCTGAGATGTGAATGCTTGGTTGTTCTGCTTATGAGTGAACTGTAAATTTTAGTGCCAAATGGTTATTTTCTGCTTAGCCATCTGGAGCTCACAAAAACAATGGGAGCGTGGGCTGTGCTACATGTTCAAGGCGGCTGACTCATTCCTCCCGACTAGGAATCTGAAGTCCTCCTCCCAGAAGTGTCAGCCGCTCACAAGCCCCAGCAGCAGCCTGTGCTGGCTACCGGCATTCCTGCATCTCCGCGGGCCCAGGCTCCTGGAGTTACCCAGGTCCTCCCGCCCACGTTCTGCAGTGGAAACTGCTCTCGAGATTCCAATCACCATTCATCAGGTCTCCTTTGTCTGTCCACTGGGAATATATTCTAACTAGGAACCCAGCAACGCCCACCCTTGAGTCGCCGGTCCGCCCTGCCTCCCTCTCTGGCCCTTGAAGCAGCCGGGCTGCTGCTGATCAGGCCCTTCCGCAGCACAGGCGTGAGGAGGCCCCTGCCGCCCTGCCCCCAACGCTGTGTGCGCAACCTCCTTCTGTCCAGTTGACCCATTACGGAAACCCGGTTAATTAGCATATTTCTCTCTCTCTCTATATATATCTATAATAAAAGTGTAATATGCTAATTAGGCTGGACATCCTTCCATATGTCCTTCCGGCCAGGGCTGCGAGGGAAGCCTGGGTCCCAGGTGCCAGAGGGAAGCCGGTGCTGAAAGAAGGCCTACTTTTGCACAAATTTCGTGCAACGGGCCTCGTGTGTGTGTGTGTGTGTGTGTGTGTGTGTGTGTGTATGTCTCTCAAGTTTTTCCTCCTTAAAGAGACTTATTCTTTTGGATTTGGGTAATTCCAATATTTACTGGATTATTATTCCCAAGAATCCTGGTAATGAATGGATCTAAAAAGCTTTGATCGTTGCTTTGCTAGGAATACCAGCCGAAGACTATTGAGATGGATTGATGATTGACGTGTGGCATGGTGAAACACCCAACTTTTCATTTATGCACGGTGTTGGCGCTGGCAGGTTGAGTGCTATTTTTGGATAAACAATAAGTGAGTTATACACTGAGTACACACTCCTCTCCATTTGAACTGAATGAGAAGGTCCCTGAAAGTACTAGTGTAAATGTGAAATTTTCCATAAAATCTCATGTATGTTGTGTCTCATTGGCAGGATTTTAAAAACTTTGAGTCTGCTCGTGGCCTCATCACCAACAATCTTAGACCGAGGTCTAAGGTCTCTGCTTTCTTATTTGTAAACTAAGAGTCAGAGGAAGGCCTATGAATCTTTGAGCCTAACTGTTCAGACTCTACACACCCTGTGCACTGACATGTGGATTTAGGGCCTCCTAGGGAGATGCTATGGACATTGGAAACTTGTTCTTTCTTAATTCACTTCCATTTCAAGATGAGATTCTAAACCCCATGGTTTTTAAAAATAAGAATATATTGATATGTCTGTTTGGCAACAGAGGAGATAAATTGCTGTTTTAAAGCATTCATATATTCCACATAGTTTTATGTACCCAAGTAGCAACAGTGCTTGAAAAATGACTAAAACAACTAAATCCTGTCTCAAATAACATTTATTTTATAAATGAGAACTGACAGTGTGAATTTTGGTATTTAAAGTCATAAAAAGAAAGTCTCTCCAATTACACATACTGTACACTGGAATAGAACTTTCTGGCTCAAATATTTTATTCCAATGTAAGTTTCTTTCCATTTAGTTATGAATATTTTTTGAAAGAAATCCTATATTGCTCTCTAATTTTATTGTTTACTAGAGGCCTGGTGCATGGAAATTCATGTAATTGGGGGGGATCCCTCAGCCCAGTCTATGCCCTCTTGCAGTCCG
The DNA here is from genome assembly GCF_000147115.1 of Myotis lucifugus. Taxonomy (NCBI): domain Eukaryota; kingdom Metazoa; phylum Chordata; class Mammalia; order Chiroptera; family Vespertilionidae; genus Myotis; species Myotis lucifugus. Next base: position 2,237,595 of record NW_005871202.1, on the reverse strand, counting down.
GGACCCTTCAGGGGATGTCCACCTGCTGGCTTAGGCCCGCTCCCCGGGGTGTCAGGCCTAAGTTGGCAATCAGACATCCCTCTGGCAGCCTGGGAGCCCTTCGGGGGATGTCCAACTGATGGCTTAGGCCTGCTCCCCATGAGGAGCAGGCCTAAGCCATCAGTTGGACATCCTTAGCACTGCTGAGGAGGCAGGAGAGGCTCCCGTCCACCCTGCTGCACTCGCAGCTGCCAGCCCAGCTTGTGGCTGAGCAGAGCTCCCACTGTGGGAGTGCACTGACCACCAGGGGGCAGCTCCTGCATTAAGCGTCTGCCCCCTGGTGGTCAGTGCACATCATAACGACTGGTCATTCTGCCATTAGGGTCAATTTGCATATTACCCTTTTATTATATAGGATTCCTCACAATTATATATTTTATTTTATTATGGTAAGAAGACTTGACATAAGACCTACCCTCTTAACCAGTGGTTCTCAACCTTCTGGCCCTTTAAATACAGTTCCTCATGTTGTGACCCAACCATAAAATTATTTTCGTTGCTACTTCATAACTGTAATGTTGCTACTGTTATGAATTGTAATGTAAATATCTGATATGCAGGATGGTCTTAGGCGACCCCTGTGAAAGGGTCGTTCGATCGCCAAAGGGGTCGCGACCCACAGGTTGAGAACTGCTACTCTTAACTAATTTACTAGTATAAACCCCCAATACACCATTGCCAACTATAGGCACCACATTGTATAGCGAAGCTCTGGAACTTACTCATCTTCTTAAACTGAAATTGATGCCCATTAATTAGAGACTCTTCATTTCCCTTCCCCAGTCCTTGGTAGCCACCATTCTATTCATTGAGTCTATGAATTTGACTATTTTACATACCATATATAAGTGGGATCATGTAGTATTGGTTTTCCTGTGACTGGCTGAACTAATATTAATTTACATAATTCCTTTAGGATCATCTATATTGTCACATAGTGCAGAATTTCTAGGCTCTAATTTTTAAAATTGGAAAGTTAATAGTCCTAGCTAATATTACATATGTACTAGAGGCCCGATGCACGAAATTCGTGCAAGAGTAGGCCTTCCTTTCCCTGCTACCGGCACTGGCTTCCCTCTGGCACCCGGGACCCAGGCTTTGTCCAGAAGGTCATCTGGAAGGATGTCTGGTCTAATTAGCATATTATGCTTTTATTATATAGGATGTATATACATATAGTGTATATTTTTAGTATGTCTATCAAAAATACATATCTTATTCATATATTATATATTATATAACAGTATATCTATAAATATATTCACATTGTATTTACATATATTTATTTTTTGTTGTTGTTAATTCTCACCCAAGGATATTTTTTGCATTGATTTCCAGAGAAAGTGGAAGGCAGAGAGGAAGGGGGAAAGAAAGAGAGAGAGAGAGAGAGAGAAACGTAGATATAATAGTGACACATTGATTGGTTACCTCCCCCAGGCACCCCAACCAGGGTATGTACATGGGTTGCAGGAATTAAACCTGCAACCCAAGTACATACCCTTGACTGGGAATTGAACCCTCAATCCTTTGGTGTGCTGACCAATGCTCTAACCACTTAGCTACTGACCAAGGCTACATAGATTTCTATGTAATATATAAAATATATTAATATACATGTTATAATAAACACTAAGAATTATTTCACACAATGCAGGAGAAGATAAAAAATAAATGCAAAGCATTTGGTTACTAAATGAATATATATATATATATATATATCTCCTATAAGCCCATTAATAGGGTAGAGTTGGGGACAGATTGAAGAGAAAAAAAATGCAAATGATATGCACTCAAAGTTACCTGCTAACCTTTCACTTGATTATGGCATAATGTCTATTTCTGCTTAAAAAGAGATATTGCACCTCAATAGCAAGGCAGATTTCCTCTTTTCTAAAGGTAACCAGTAAAAACTACCTTAGTGCTAAAGGCTAAGGTATGTAAAGCTGTGAACTCACTAATTCGCTTGTATTCCCTGGTATAATGCCTTCCATATGGACAGGATTTTCATAGCTAAAATCTCTCCATATGGGAATTCTGCACAGGAACTCCTCCTGAGGCAGCATTCTGCTTCCAGCTGTGGTGTCTGAGGGCTGCACCTTCTCCTGCAGGTGGCAAGGACGTGCCAACCCACCACTGCTGCACCTTGGACGCGGGACCTCGGGGCCGAGAGGGCAGCTCTTCTTTCTGCCGCCGAGAACAAAACTTATTTTTGGTTTTAGCTGTCAATTTGCTTAATATAGTGACTATTCATAGAGGATTGATTTCCAAGCCTATGATTTACCTGTTTTGTATTTCACTGCATTTGTGCTCTATACTGTACTGTTTGTTAACGTGCCCATGTCCCACAAGCATGGGGGCCACTGTTGGTGGCTGTCATATCATAGATTCCTGGGCTCCTGTGTGGGATTTCTCTTTATCCTGGACCTGACTCTAACACAAGGTGCTCAGCCCATAAATATTTGTTCAGAGAATGAATTAACAAATCCTAAAGAATGAGAACCATTACTCTATACTAAAGAGAAAACCAAAAGCCAATGCAAGCCCAAGCAGGGTGGCCCCGCCTTTATGAATAATCTTCAAAAATTTGGACCAAAGTAATTCAAAGGAAATTTCTACAAAATCTTAAGTTGAGTCTATGGAAAAATTAAGTGTATTTTACACTATTCTGCCCTGCAGACAGTCTTACAAAGACATAAAGTAGCCTATTCAAACAATCTAGAAGTTTTCCCTGCTAGCACCCCCACAGAGAAGTTCAAATCCTTAGCAATATTTCATAATTTCCCAAAGCTAGATTTAAGAAAAGGTAACATAGCATTTAAAGCTTTCAAAATATTTGGATTACATTTACTTTTTATTATTTATATTTTTTATAGATTTTTAGAGAGAATGGAAGGGAGGGGGAGAGACACAGAGAGAGAAACACCGATGTGAGAGAGACACATTGACTGGTTGCCTCCTACACTTGCCCCAACCAGGGCCCCCGGGAATTGAGGCTACAACTGAGGTACATGCCTGGAGGTACTTGACTGGAATCAAGTTTGAGACCCTCCAGTCCATGGGCCAACGCTCTATCCACTGAGCCAAACTGGGCAAACTTTTTATTATTTATAGACAAACTCCAAACGACTCAGGAATTTTGGACACATACAGTTCTAACACTTTATAATTATTCACAGAAAACCATATAGTCAGGGAAACAGTAAAAACAACAGGGAAGAGAACTTGAAATACAGTTAAAAAGAAGTGGGAAAATGACTTATGTGTTAAAAGTGAACAACCCAGTGGAGAAAGAGAGCACGCATGTGAGATAGGGTTTATTAGTATTTTTTTTGGCAAGGACAGAAAACCTTAGTATCAACAGGAATAACCTGACCTTGAATGTTTGTTAGCAAGAAAATGAAGACATGCGATGTGCCAATAAGACAGAACAAGGGGCTCGAGCCACTGTGGAGTCCTTCCCTGAGTGAGGCAGACTTGCTCTCCTCCAGTCTGAATAGGGATCAAGAAGCAGAGTGACATCAGTAGTAATGGTTAATATCTCTTTGTAGTAAATTCAGGGAACGGTTTATCATTAGTGTGGGACCAAATGCATTTCTTGCTGACACAAGTCCTGTTCTTAAAGATAGAGTATTAATAAATTCATGAATCAAGGCAGGTCTTACTAACCATTTGGTCCTAAGACCAAAGCAGGTACAGATTCATACCTGTACCCACCCAGGCACTGGAGAGAGAAGAATGGCAAGGTAAGTATGCGACATAAAAAGTCTGCTTGCACATTTACTTTTATGTTGAAACATTGTATGCATATTTATATAGGCATATATAAATGACATAGGATGTTTCCTTCCCCAACCACTAACATTTTAGTCTAAAATATAGACATTTATCTAGTAGATTCCAACATTTAAAACAAGCACTATAGTAATAAGTAAACATAAAAAATAGGTGTATGTATTCTATGGATTTCCTGGTTAATGGCAAAATTTGAATCAAATTACCTCACTCTCATTAAAAAAATCTCATACTTCAAATTGAAATTATATAATTTATTTCTTTATAGTTTCAATATAGCCATTCAAATATTGATGTTAAAATAATTAAAACATCTGCTTACCCCAAAATATTTCCAAGTTTTGAAAAGAGAAGAATAGGATAATTTTTTTAGAAAATAACTTCCAAAACAAACTCAATGCAGTGGTATATTTAATTGATTCACTCTTTAATCATTCAAATTTATAAACAATGTAGAAGACTTATTGATCCCTAATACTTAAATATCACATTGAATGAATAACAAATGATATAAAGTATGCAAAATAATAGCACATTAGCCTAACTAACACTAATAAATTGCAAAGCTTAGCATGAAATTGAAAATCGCTAATGGAACACTGTGCAGGCTGTTCATGCAACAAGCAGGCTCATGCATAATTGAGGAGCACAGCTGCCAGCAGCAGGCTCAGGGAGCACCATTTAAACGTGTCTTTATGGACAGACTGGATTGATCTGGGAAGTGGTTCCTGAGGAGATTCCACTTACCTCGAAGAGCATCTTGGGAGATTTTCATCATTTCCCATCTGTACCTGAAACTCACACCCTTAAGATAACCTGAATTCCTTATACCAAGTTTTTTTTTTAATTGAACAAAATAGAATTAATTTGAAGAATTTATATAAAATCACTCGTAGCAATGGCCATTTGACCTAGGGTTTTCTCCTATGGCATATTCCCAACTTGACATTCAAGTTCTATGCACTGTGATTTATAAAAAAGAAATCATCTCCTTCATTCTGCAGATATCATCTAATGTTATGAAAGCTAAAAATATGCCTCAGACTCCAGTTCTTAGTGTACTGAAGCCTCATCCTTGACGAGATTCAAAATCGCACAGAGGTTGGTATATGACAGAGGCTAACTCGGACCCCTTCTCAGGGAAATGAATTATTGAATATATTAGAAGGTACTTGTAGGACTATGTTTCAACCGTAAGTTGGTCCCCAGACATGGAGATGGATGATAACATTATTAAGTAAAGCTCTAGTGTTTTCCACTTTCATTTTTACCTTAATATCACCTCTAAATTTAATTGGTATTTCAAAAGAGAGTATAGTTTGAATTTGAACATTTCATATCTAAAGGTGAGTGTAAGGATGAGAGTTTGAAGGTGATATGAAGTTGTCAAAAGTCATAAAGCTGCTACTAATTTCAAGATAAAAATAAATTGCAGTACTGAAGGAAAAGCTTAGCTAATACAACAGGGAGTATAATAACGAGTTCACCTAATATAGTCCCTAGAAGTGCAGAGAAGATTTTAGTTAAAGGAACTTAGAGAAGATGGAATCTGTGTGTAACAGAACACTCCGGGGAAGTAGAGTGAGTAAAAATAGAGTTTTGTCCTTCAGTCATTGCTATCCTCAATGGTTCATTTAGGAGCTTCCTCCTGGATTATGATCCTGTAGGCTCGCTTATGAATTAGGAAAGATGCAAGTGGTATTTCATGTCCATCCTCATATTGTCTATGATACATTAGTGATCAATAACGTCAGCACAAACGACTCCAATGTTAACATTTCCTCAAAAAAAAGGGGGGGCGTTTAAGTATACTCAATACCATACTACGTACTTCACCTTAGAGATGTCTGGACTTGATCTATTATACAATTGTAATATACTCAGGTGAGTATAAAAGTATATTATTATTGATTTCAGAGAGGAAGAGAGAGGGAGAGAGAAACATCAATGATGAGAGAGAATCATTGATCAGCTGCCTCCTGCACTCCCCAAACTGGGGATCAAGCCTGCAATCCGGGCATGTGTGCTGACTGGGAACCTCAACATCCTGGTTTATAGGTCAATGATCAACCACCGAGTCACACCAGCTGGGCTTAACATCTTAAACTAATTGGCGCAGAATGGAATGCTCAGCCAGACAACACCTGCTTCATGCTTAGGATTTGCAACTACTGAACAATAAATAGTAAATAGATTAGTCAAAAGGGGGTTACAGAGAGATACTTGCGATGTGCTATAAATGTTGAGTTTTAAGAGATTGTTATAAAGCTCATAATTATGGAGAATTAGTTGGTAATGTGCTTGTCATACTGAGCAAAAAGCTTATTATAAAAATAAAAATCAAGAGGGAATGAAACAGACTGGTATGGAATTGGATGCTTAAATAAAATAGAAGCTTAGAATAAAATAAAAACTACCACAATAAAAGTATAACATCAACAATGAAGAGGTAAAAGTAGGTTGTTTCCCTCTTGATTTTTATGGATAATAACATAAAAATAATGTTTAAAATTCCATTATTTTTCTATTCTAGAAGATCATAGATGATCCTACAGAGCTTCCTAGCTATGATTTGATTATTTTTTATAATTTTTAAATTATTACATTTTACTAGGCTTTTCATTTATGTAGTAACCTTTTTTAAATAAGTGTTAGGTATCAGCAGATAATATTTTTTTAATGTTGCTTGTAATCAACAGTTTCCAAATCAGAAAATTTTTATAAATAGAAATTAGTAAACTTAGTTGAGATGTGGAAGACAAAGAAAAATCCCCTATATACCACTAAATTTCTATTTAATACATTGAAAATCAAGGTTACTTTATATCAATTCTCTTTGAGTTAATTTTGATCCTCAAATCATAAGCTCAGATAGTCTTCTGCTAACATTCAATGGGTCTTATTTTTATAGATATCAATTTTTGGATTTTTCCATAAAGAGTGGTACATAGACTTAATGGATACATTGATAGAATTTTTTGGCTTTTAAAAGAAAGAAGTCTTCTCAAGTCAGCCTTATGATTTATTTTCTCTATATACAAAATAAATGGAAGAAGAAATGTCAGGATCATAATATTATTGCTTTAAATAGCATTTAATAACTCCATTTCAAATGAGGTAGTATAAAGAATATGTAAAGGTACAAAAATATAAAAGAATCAAAACACTAGAAAAATACTATAAATAATAGAAAGCATGTGAGTGCTAGAAAAATAAATGTATGAACCAATTTCTGTATTTCTTAAACTTTATCATGAGATTATCAAACTTCATGAAGTATGGGAACAAATAGCACTACTTATTTAAAAATGGAGATAATGGGCATCACTAAATGGATTCTGATTCAGAAAGTATGAGGAGGATCCCAGAAATACGGATTTTTAATTGCCTTCTCAAGATCCTCTAATTAGAACTAACCTTTGGACACACTTTGAGAAATGTAAATTTTAAAATATGAATATTTATAGTCAAAGAAGAGGTATTGCGAATTGCTGCCCACTGACTTTTAACTTGTTTTTAAGATATATAATATTTTTATCATTAGTAGGAAAAAGGAGAGCCTCTTTATGCAAAACACAAAGTGTTAAGTAGTATAAGGAAATTATAGAAACAAAGCTATTCAATGGAAAATACATGTTCTTAGCTCTTAAATAAACGTACCCACATACTATAAGAAGACTCTGTTTCAATACTAGTCTTATTTACAGGCTTTCCAAATTTAGAATAGAAACTGATTGAACTAAAATTTCCATTAAACTACAAATTATTGATATTGTCTAAAACCACATGGGTTCTTAAAAGTTTTTAAAATAAAAATAGGAGCCCTGGCCGGTGTGGCTCAGTTGGTTGGGCAACATCCTGTGCACCTAAAGGTTGCTAGTTCGGCTCCCTGTCAGGGCACATGCCCAGATTGCAGGCTTGATCCCCAGTATTTACCTCCTATATCCATGTTTCTCTCTCTTTCCCTCTCCCTTCCTCTCACTTTAAACAAACAAAACAATGTTGGTTGGATTGTAAATGGGTGCAGCCACTATTGAAAACAGTATGGAGCTTCCTCAAAAAATTAAAATAGAGCTGCCATACAACACCACAATTCCACTTCTGAATCTTTACCTAAAGAAAACAAAAACACTATGTTCATTGCAGCATTCTTTACAACTGTCAAGATATGGAGGCAACCTAGGTGCCCATGGATAGCTGAATGTTTAAAGAAGAGGTGGCCCATATATACAGAGGAATATTACTTAGCCATAAAAAGAATATAAAATTGCCATTTGTGACAACATGGATAGACCTAGAATATATAAAAGGTAAGTGAAATAAGTCAGACAGAGAAAGACAAATACCATCTGATTTCACTTACATGTGGAACTTAAAAAAAGCAAAACAAATGAATAAAATAGAAACAGACCCATAGATATAGAGAACAAATTGATAACTGCCAAAGAGGATGGGATGGAGAGACAAAAAAAAAAAAAAAAAAGAAAAGGATGTATGATTGCTTTTCAGAAAAAACAAATATATATGTGCAAAGTTCCAAGAAACTTTGCAAAAGAACAGGGTGGAGTCCCTGGTCCTACCAGATACCATGAAGCTAGAGTGATGAAGGCATTGTGACATAATAATATCCAGAAACAGAGCCATGTATAGATGAATAACATATATGGCAAGGTGGTATTGGGATTCAAAGAGGAGAGAGTTATATTCAATAAATGTTACTATAATTCATTCATATGGAAAAATAAATTGGACACATCCCTCACACCCAGCACACATAATTCAATTCCAGAATGATGAGAGATGTATGTATGCCATATATTATTTAAAAATGTAAATGCTTGCGGTTCATTTTGCCAGGCCTTGAAGTGGAGGTAGCAGTTAGTGGTGGTACATGTGTGTAAATTCATAAATGGCTATCTATAATAATAAAAGTGTAATATGCAAATAGACAAAATGGCCGAACAGTGGATGACCATCCGGAGGACCATGCTATGACACACTGGTACCAGGCCAGCCAAGGTGGGTGTGATGCAATTGGTTGGGGGCCCAGCCATCACCTCATGATCGCCCTAAAGAGGGAGGCCCAGGCCACCGACCAGGGGGCTGCGGCAGGTGGGTGGGGCTTCCCCCTGTGGTGGCGATCGATCATGGGGCTCCTGGACTGTGAGAGGGTACAGGCCGGACTGAGGGACCCCTCCCCCCTGAGTGCACAAAGTTTGTGCACTGGGCCTCTAGTTATTATATCATTTTAAATATAGACAAGTATGTCAAGCCCCCCAAGAAAATATGAGCATTATGACTAGAATTAGTATTCGAGAATTTTTAAGGGAGAGGAGGGCATAAGTGTATGAAAACAGTGTATAACAAACATGCCTGTAATTATACTGGAAAAGATTCTGGGAAGATAAAGATTAATGAGAATCAGTTTTGTCCTCAAGGAGCCCAACATCCATATAATACTCCTGAGACTTAAATAGCTGTTTTTGTCATCACTGCCATCCCACATCCTCCTCACGTCCAGAGCTGTATAGAAAAGCGAGGGAATGAAATATAGTTACAAAGGTCAAAAAAAGACCAAGGATTTGGGGTCACCTAGAATAGATCACTGGAAATTTAACCTCCCACGGAACCCCTTTTGAAAAAATAAATATGTATCCATTGTTTTGAATTCCTAATCAGACAATTAACCAAGTGTAATTATGGGCTACTGGATAAGATAACTTGTAGTATTTATAACAATTACACGCACATCCTTTTAATTATTTTAATTACGTACTTTAATGGTCTTACTACTGATAACTAGAAAACAACAAGGTTTAGTAATCATTCAAGCTTCATCACATTCTTCATTAAGTAACTGGAGTATTAGATCACTAGATCTGTTCATTTTCACTGAAGATACAATATACTCTCTTGAATCAAAGAAAGAAAATTAATCCTTATCTGAGGATATTTCCCCCTACCCACCCCCCTCCCCCAATGATTTTTAGAGAGAGTGGAAGAGAGAGGGAAAGACAGAGAGAAACACCGATGTAAGAGCAACACATTGATTGGTTGCCTCCTGCACATGCCTGTCTAGGAGGTATGTGCCTTGATTGGAATCGAACCCGGAACCCTTCAGTCCACAGGCCGACGCTCTATCCACTGAGCCAAACTGGCTAGGGCAAGGAAAACATTTTTAAACTCACACTGAGCAACCCGGAACCGATGACAGTGGTCGCCAACTTTGCCCATCAGGTGTAGTAAGGCATCTTTCTCTGATGACTTGAGCCTCATTATTCAAATAATTACTGTAATCATTATGACACTAATGACTATTGAAGTCTAAATGTGTGAAATTAATTCACTAACAAGTGTAAATATGTGTCCATGAAAGGACAGTACAAAACGTGGAAAATGAAACCTTGTATTCTGGTAAAATGAGAAATTAGTGCCATGATCAGAATATTGATGGGGTACATGCACAAGCAGTGACTATGAGCACAATGGTAGATAAATTTAGTGATAACCAATCCATACGGGAATGAATACTCAGAGTACATATAGCTCTTCCTCAGTGCACTACATTGGAAAATCTAAATCAGTTTCTGAGTCCAATGTAAATTAATTCCTAAAGGTGACCTCATAGATGATACATAGACATTGAAGATGACCTGGCTGTGACAAGCCACCCCAGGTATTCTTACTGGCTTACCGATGTCCGCTCCTTGGCAATTCTGTGTCTGTTCTTTTTGAAGCAGAATGCTCAGGCAAGAAAGGACACTTTAAAAAAAATGTTAAAGAACTTTCTATGCTGATTTCTGTTTGGTAGCAAATTTCTAGTTTAAGTGTACCTCTTAGAATTGAAAAAAATGGCACTTGAACCTTAAAAGGAATAAGAAATCATTTTATGTCGAGCTTTCAGTTGAAAAGAATCCATTTCTAGACCAACCCCCCAAATCTGTCCCCGCCGGGCCCGCTGAGGGATGGCGCAGGGCCCTGGGTCTCTGACACAAGAATAACCACCTGCCTGACTCATCAGTCCCTCACAGAGCAGCCGGACCAGGGACACCAGACAGGATGGCTCACAGGATGGCTACGCGGCCACCCCCGCCCCCAGGCCAAGGCTGAGGGCAGGAACTTGAGCTTGTCCTGGGGAGGGGGGATCCCTCGTGCAGGTGCACGCCAGCTGGAGGCTGCCGTAAGCCAGTTGGCGCCTCTGAGTCCAGATACACACGTGCTGTGATTCGGAGCCTGCCTGCGACCTCGATCCCTTCCGTGGTGAGCGCCCGGAACACTGGTGATTAGGCCCAGATTTAAAAGGCTCCGTGACTGACAGGACCGGGAACAATACATTGGAAATAGCAGCCCAACGCTTTACAGATTTCGTGGAACAAGGTGGGCATCTCTCTTTAGTCTAAAACAAACAAACATGACAGGGGGATATGTTATGGAAAGTGCCATCTGTTTAAGTTGGAGAAGGAAAGGTTTGACTCAATAAGAAGTTGTTGAACAACCCCTATGGCTGAGGCAATTGGGGCGAATGCGATGAGCAATGCAAGTCCCCTTCCAGTCTCTCTTCATTTGTTTTAGCAAATTTGTTCTTTCTTAGGAGTCCAGCTTTCATCCCCGCGCACACATGAATCTAAAGACAGGTCAGAGGATAATACAATCTTTTCCTTGAACACCCAAAGAGTCTTTTAGAAAAGACCCTGTACTCTAACATTCTCCAAGTTGGAGTTGCCTGAATTAGTTACATTTTTATTGATTTCAGAGTGGAAGAGAGAGAGAGAGAGAGAGAGAGAGAGAGAGAGAGAGAGAGAGAGAGAATGAATGATGATGATGATGATGAGGAGGAGGAGGAGGAAAGAGATCATTGATCCACTGCATCTTGTATACTCCCTTCTGGGAACCCAGTGGAAATCCGGGCATGTGCCCTGACTGGGAATCAAACTGTGACCTCCTGGTTCATAGGTCAATGTCAACCACTGAGAAACACTGGCTGGGCTAATTAGTTACATTTTTAAACCAAGATTTAGTAAGTTCTCAACCATGTGCTAGGTCCTGTGTTAGGAATCCGGCAGCTAAAGATGAGAGGGGGATATTCCCTTGCTCTTGAGAAGCAAACAGCCTACAGAGGGAAGAGAGACATGGCCATGCATTCCAATCTAATTAATACATGGGTCAGTGCAGGTTGCTAAGAGCGTCACTGATCGTGTCAGGGAGAGTAAGACAAAGTCTGTGAAAGGAGCACATAGGCATGGAAGACCAGCAGGGAGAGTGAGGGGGAAGGACGGGAGTGTGAAAGCAGAGATTTCTATCCCAGGTAAAGGAGTGAATGATGCAGGCTTGAATGCAAAGGACAGGAGGGGGCTGGGAAAGTCGGTGCTGTATTTGAAGGGTCTGGCATGCTTGGGAATGAGTTTGAAGACAGCTAGGAGCTGATGAGACATCACAAGCAGGGCAGTAACCTGATCAGACGGTATTTTTCTCTCTCTCAGTAAGATAATTAACATTTCTAGAATGGAGGCAGAACCAGCCAGGAAGTCACCACAGCAGCACAGGTGAGCAATCAGAAGTGGACGCCTGAGCTAAAGCACTGGCTATGGGCATGAAAGGACAAGGGGGACGGCGAAGAAGGGATCTAGCAGCTGGAATGGACAAGTCTAGTGATCAACTGAGGCATGAGGGGCAGAGGAGAGAGGGAGATGCCAGCTCCAGTAATCTCTGATTATTAGCTTCCCCTAGAGTACCATCACTTTGGTCAGAAAGTTTATTCCTATTCCAAACTGCACACTGTTTTGATCTAAGTCCTTTTTGAGTTCTCTGGACAAGTGGAAAAACATCACTCAGCATTCTCACAAAGACCTGCTGAATACCTGAAGACATTTACTGCACCTGTTTTTAACTTTCTCTTGTCTAGACCCATGGTTAGCAAACTGCGGCTCATGAGCCACATGCGGCTCTTTGGCCCCTTGAGTGTGGCTCTTCCTAAGCCTTAGGAGTACCCTAATTAAGTTAATAACAATGTACCTACCTATATAGTTTAAGTTTAAAAAATTTGGCTCTCAAAAGAAATTTCAATCGTTGTACTGTAGATATTTGGCTCTGTTGACTAATGAGTTTGCCGACCACTGGTCTAGACTATAAAATCTAAATTCTTTCAAACCTAGAGTATTTGATGGAGTTTGTCTTGTTCTTTGTTTCTCTCTGTTTTTTGCTTATTCACTTTTGTTTTTCAAATGCCCGGGTCAAACTTGGAGTGACTGTCTCTCCCACTAGTTTTGAAAAGATTCTCTCTTTTTGGAGCATGAATCCTTGAGCAGATGTGATGGTTGAGTGGATGCTGCCGATTGCCCATTGGTTCCTGCCCTCTCTCTCTTCAGACGATGGTCCTCCCTTTCAAACCCCTGTGCCTCCAGCGATGCTGCCCTGCTTCCCCCACCCCTCAGCTCTTCCCAGAGGCTGTCTCCTTGATCTGAAAGTAGTCATATCCCAATGGCTGGTGGTTGACTGGGGTCCAAGAACATGAGATGCCATTTTCTAGGGGCAGCCGGGAAAGTTCTTTGAGACTCTGAGAAAAATAGCTGGTGCAAGTTCCCAGTGTTTCCATGGATGACACTTCACTGTCATGGAGGGGGATATGTCATGGATGTGAAGTCTAGACCTAGCCAGTCCACTCCCAGCCGGAGGGAGAGTTGGTTTATGGAGGTGGGGAGAATGGAGAGGATTGCAGAAAGATGCACCCAGAGCTACCAGGCTAATAGAACACGGAAACCCCACCCTCACTTCTGTGTTGCCATTTTGGTGAGCCAATCTATTTTCTTATGCTTCAGCTACTAGAGTTTGATAATCAGAGACAGGTAAAAGAAACCACACTCTGGCATATTTATTCCCATTAACACACGCTGATGTCAGATTTGCATATTTCTTAAAAAGACCACAATGTAAGCCTCTTTTTTCATTGCTTAGGGTTGCTTACAGATATATTTTAATCAGCATGTACTCGGGGCTCTGGCACCCACTGTGGAGAACATAGCGAAGTAGAAAAGCTCTGTTCTTTACTCCGAGTTTATAACGCTGTTAGAAGACAGAAAGCACAGGTTACATGTTATGCACTTTGCAAACAGCATAGGACAGTCCATGACTGTTTAGAGACGGGAGAGGTCAGCATGGTGGGACTGGCTTTGGGATGCTGGTTAGACTGTCCATGTGGGGACTGAATGGCACTGGGGTGAAGAGAGGAATAGGAATAAAGGCATATTACGTTGTTGAGGCAGTTAGGGCTTGTTTGGCACACCATCTATCACCAGAGGCCATCAGAAATAAGATCGAGGGTCCTGAAAGCTAGGCAGAGAAATTAAGGCCAGTAGACAGGGTGTATACGGAGGCACACAAAGTCTTCCTCCCATATAATGGCCAATTGTTTTCTATTGTTTCTCTAAATTTTCCATACTGGGAATGATCTGAGAGCAGGAGTAGGGTCTTAATTACCTTGATAAATAGGTAAATATTTATGTATGTCAACCAGGCTTCTTGTAGTGTGGGCGGTGGGTGTGCTGGATTAACTAAGTCCTTTGGACTTATTTTATCACTCCTGGTAAATAACTTCTAATCCACTGTGATATCATCTTAGTAGCCCCAATTTTATCCTTTGTGTAACCGATTAAATACTGGCTGGTTTCAGGGAAAGCGATGCTACCTGATAAGTTCAACAAGCCTTGCAGAATCTGTTCTCCACAAGCTTTTCTATTCCTACCACTGTCCTGTGATTGGCATGCCTGAAGCAGATTTTTATAACATTTCCACAAGTTTTTGAAAATATGAAAATTAAGATCAGTGATCTTTGAGAAAAGACTGGGATATCTTATTTTAATTTTTTTATAGTAAAGACAATATTCCTTTATATCTAGTCCTTTATAACTCTTAAAAATCATTTTTATTGGCACATTAGGCACATGTGAATTACACTGATGCATTGATGCTTTGAAGGGTCAAAGAACTGATGGCAACAATATTAAAAACTTAAGCATTTGGCTTTTCTCACTTTTGTAGCAGAAAATCAAACTGAAGAAATAAAAACTCTAGGACTATCAAACATAGACTTAATTAAAATTACACCTGCAGATGACAAAAGCATCTCTTAATTTTTGCAATTCTTTAAACCTAAACTGGAAAAAAATAGAAAATTTAATCAGAGATTCTTAAAATTTGTGGAGTGCAAGGGATAAGGATGAGAGAATTATAGGTCATAAATCTAATCTTAAACATGGGCAAAAGGAAAAAAAAATGTCACTTCCTTTTTATCTTTGTGTCATTTACACAGACTCAGAAAAACAAACATTTCATAGATCACAAAAAGCTAGTTTTTTGAGGGAAGTTGAGAGAAGATTTTTAAGAATAGTTTTTCTTCTCATTAGTCTAATGTCTAATTGAGATTGTATGTGAACAAGAAGTCACAGTAAAAGTTCCCTGAATTTAGGTACAAAGTTAGGAAAATGCCATTTTTGAAACTAAAAGTAGTAAGTATTCCAATCTCAGAATCAGTAGGCGGCAGGTGTAGCCTTCCCAGGGGAGACTTGGATGATTGAGGAGGATCATCCTCTCCAGGACCCTTTCCAAGACTATCAAGTATTTATAGATTTTAGTCCATTTGGGAAGAGCAAGGTTATTAAACATTTGTCACGTGTTTCCTTTGTGCCAAGTACTGTGCAAGGCAACTTACATAGCATGATCTAATTCAATGCTTATCTCTTCACTCTGAGGCAATGTAATGCGTTCCAATTTGTAGGTGAGGAAACGGAGGCTAGAAAGAGTGAGAGAACTAGATGTAAGCTGGATGCCACAGCCCCTGTAGAAAGCGCCAGCAATGAAACACCCACCATATGAGAGTCCCACTCCTGGGAAGCCCACAGGGACAGATTTCTTTGGAGACCAATATGCTCCTCAACACTCCCCATAGGCCTTCTGCTCACACATTGGAAAACTTGTCCCCAGTGTGGGAATCACCGATGTGCTTCTCTCTCTCCTTCTAGTCCCGGAAGGAAAGGACTGAGTCTTGGTCCCTGGGGGTCCTAGAAGCACAACTCACTCAAGACAGTGATTTAGGGACAAGTTCTTGGGAGGTGAAAGAAACACTGGAGGGAAAAGAAGAGAAGGGAACCAGAAACAGGTGCATTACCAAACCAGCTACCCCTGTGGGTGACGGGAGTTCCCCTCCCCTGGGGAAACTCGGGGAGCCGACGTCCAACACACAGGTCACAGTATCTCCCCTCCCACTGGGCATTGATGGAAGGTTGCTCTTGTGTGGCCAGGGATGCAGGTGCTGGTCTGTGGAAGTAGGAGGACAGGAAGACCAGTGTGCATTGAAATGGTAGTGTGAGAGGATAGGGTGGAGCCAAGAGCATCTGCTATAAAATCCTTCACACCCAGCATGGGACCTATTGAATTGTGGGTATGCAGTAAACATTTGCTGTGTGAGCTTGCCATTCTGATGTATTAATCATATCCTGTGCATCTAGATAGAGTGAGTTAGTTGTTATAAATCTGATTGACTTTAGGCCAACCAACAAAATTGAGTTTCTAAACATTTAATGTTTGGGAGCAAACCCTAATAAACTGTGATTTTACCCATGGACTGTCTGAAGCCAAGAGTTGGTGTTCCCCTTTAACACATATTTAGCTCCCTCATCATATCTCGAATTCCCATCCATATAATTTTGGACAAAAACACTGTTATACTTGCTGCACCTCATGAGATACTATAAACTCTAGAGAACAGGTCCATTTCAGAAGCTCTGTAAGTAGCTGAGAAGGACTCAGTGTGGCTCTTGTGACAGTATTAGCTTCAGAAGCAAATACAGAAATGATTTATTCTTTATTTAACTAATTATAATGAAAAAAATCAAAGGTGGGACAAGAAATCCCCTTATGAATTCAAAAGACCACATTTAAGGTAAGATGATGGTTGTGTGTGTGTGTGTGTACATGTATGTGTGATTTAAGCTACTTCACCTAACAGCCTGTGAGATGGAGGAGGAGGAGAATTAGCTTTGAATCACCTTGGTTGGAGAGAGAGATTGTACCTCCCTGCATGCACAGAGTAATATTACTTATAGGGTAGCTCCTCGAGGGACAGGATAAAATCATGGGAGGACAATGGGATATGGAATGACAAGTCCCATCTTCAAACCCTGTTTTTAGTTTCTAAGTGGGTAATCCTGGGCAAGAAACATGAACCCCTTGAGCCTTAATTTCTGCATTGATCCAGCAAGATAACATGGCTACTTTATTTCACGAATTTTGAGGATTTATGCCATTAGTGGGCTTCGTAAACTCTAAGGGCTACTAGTATTGGAGAAAATGAGAAGGAATGCCATTTAGTATCTTCCAAATTCCAAAGAAATCACAAGTTTTTTTCCTGGTGTGGAGCCTTTAGCTGGGCCAGCCAGAGTCCATTCCTCAGGATGGGAGCAGGGACTACACCTTGGTGATTATGGAAGCAGCACACTGAAGACCATGTGAGAGGCATGTTGCAACGCAGCATTGCTTTAACTCTCTCTGGAAACCTGGGCATTAATCAGGAGCCTGCCAAAGTGTGATTTAGTTCGAGAAAACAGCTCTGCCTTTCCTCCTCCATGAAAAGGTTCCAGGTGGAGGTCTGAGTTCCTAGAAACCAGCTTCCAGGCAAGCAGCACCTCCCTCCCTCTGGAAGCCTGATTGGGGACATCCTACCGAAGTTGACATCCTTCCCGGAGAAGCAAAGGGGAAAGACGGTTTGTTCCTTTAATGAGCCGGTTTTTATTACTGTGAACATAAACACTGTCTCGTCTTCCCTTGTTTTCATGCATGAAAATAATCAACAGGCAAATAGCCGGTCTGCGTTGCAACATGCCTCTCACATTTGTTCTCTCTACAGAAGACTTCATCGCCTGGACTTGTTCTCTAATGATTTTATTGGAGTTGCTCTCATTTCCCTCTTTCTGGGGGGAGGCCTTCTGCCACAGGGGTTCCTCCATCAGCCACAGAGCCTGGCAGGGTGTGGGTTACCCAGTTGGTTCTCCCTGAAGAGCAGATGATTGAAGTGATACTCTTTACAGAGAGTGACTTGCTGGTGGCTGATTACACAAGCAGCATGGGACTCCAATAACACATTTGCTTTTCCCACAGGGCCTTCTACACATTGTGTTAATTCTTCCCCAAATCTTGGAAGGTAGGGGAGAGGCCTATTCATTCCTATTTTATGGGACTTGCCTGTCCAGGGTTCCCCAGCTAGGAAGTGATAGAAACGACCAGGTCCCAACCTCCTGATTCCCAATTTTATGCCATTTCTACCCCATCTATTCTGGGAAAGGAGAGGGAGATGAATGCCTAAGAGCAGCCGGAATCCTCCATGAGCAGTGGAATCTGTGGGTCATATCTTCCTTTAGAACAGTGGTTCTGAACCCTGGCTGCACATTACAATCGCTGGGGAGCTTTTAACCAATACCTTCCCTGGGACTTTACCCCAAACCAATCAAGTCCAAACCTCTTGGGGTGGGCCTAGGCATCGGTGTGTTTCGCACTCCCTGGGTGATTTTAGGTGTAGCGAGGGTTAAGAATTGCTGCTCCAGAGGAATAAGCAACAAAACCCTGATTGCATTTACCACTTTTAAACCACGTTGGGAATGTAGTAATGAAAAATCCTAACAGCAGTGTGACCGGCAGCCTCAGAAGATAGGCCCTGGCCTTGGTTCCTAGTAGGGAGTCGGATTTATCTAGAGATTGACTGACAGATGAGTTGATAAAGAACCACTTTTACTGCCTGGATCGGTAACAGCAGAGCTGTCAATCTAGAGACTTTGCAAGATAAATAAATTACATTCGGCTCCCTCACACCTTTTAATTATGTTCCCTTAATAGCTTTACTACTGATGACCAGAAAATTAACTCCTAGCATAGATAGCGCTATCAACATGTAACCATTGTTTTTCTTAATTCAATAACCCATGGTTGGCTTTCCCTGGGCTTTTTGTTTTCCTTCCAAATAATTATGGATCATTTTATTCCTATCAAGGTTAATTTAGTAATTAGTTTTTGCATACATCCCATCCACTGGGAAGTTTTTCTGAGTTAAGGCTTCATAGAAATAAGTATAAATAACTGCAATTATTTTATGTTTCTTTAGAAATTAACCTATTGTTGACAAATTTGTGCAGTGTACTTACACAAAAAAAGTTCCCTTTTCAATATTTTTCTTGTGTCTGCACTAAGGAACTCTTTGAAACATGCATTGATTGGAAAACTTACATCTCTGTTAATCCCTGTGCTAGGTTTTGGGGTCACAAATATGTACATTCTATGGACTGTCCCTTGTGAGAAATGCTATGATATGGAATCAGAAAGCAGGAGTGAAGAAGACACATATTTCAAGGAGGAAATACTTTTCCATTGAGTCTGTGGAAGGCACTTAATAAAAAAAAAAATGCTATTTGTTGTGAATCTCCAAATCGCCATATTCTTTGAGTTCTAAGGCATATCTTGCCCACATTTCATATCAAAAATAGGAAGTTTATGAATTTTTACTTATTTTGAAAGCACTTATTATGTTAACTGTGTGTTTTGTATTGAGGGTATTTTACTGTCAATAAAATACTGTATTAATGTGCTGAATTGGATTTCCTTTCTGAAGTTTACGAATGCCTACACAGCAAATTAATAATACCTTTTCCAATCTCTTTCACTTGCTACTACAACTTGGAATGCCTTCCTGAATCCTTGTACATCAATTTCTATTCCAATACATGGTGGATACATAGCTGGTATAGTTTCCTCATAATACTTTTAGAGAAAAAATATTATCCAATACTCTTAATTAAAAAAAGATTCATAGTGCTAGTAGAAACAATACATATTCTTATGCTAACGACACATAGGAATACATACTATTAAGGCACTGGAGGCATTTCTGAGAACTGAATTAAAATTGTGACAGGTAGCCCATGACTTTACATAACTATCAGCTAAATGGATTCCATGGGCCTAGTGACTCAGTCTGTCTTGAAATGCCTGTTAGTATCTGTGGTCCTAGTACATCACAACCTCGTGGCCTGAAATGAATGTACCTCCCTGAGCAATCTGCTCTCTGACAGAGCCTGGCTAGGGCACCGAAAAGAACAAAGTCCAATGAGTGAGAGGATCATTTTTCATTAGTTTTGATAGTTTTCCACTGTTACGGGTGCTTCGAATATTCATTCTTGGCCTGATCAGCCTGCTGTTATGATTCAGCCATTTTTCACTTTTCCCCTGTGAGACATGTAAACATGAAAAGAGCTGGCATTTCAGTGCACTTACTTCTCTGGTTTCAGAAACAGACCGTTGGGACGGTTGGTTTCCATCGTCCTGCGTCATGTTCACAAAGTCTGCTGAGAGATCTCTCTTAGCAGCGTGCGCACGGGGCTCACACACGTTCAGCACTAGGAATGGATTATGCTGTTAGGAAAATACAGAAAGCCCAGGGAGAAGTCCATTGTAAGACAGAGCAGAGCACTCAACAGACACTTCGTCTTTGAATGTTTTCCTGTATCTGCATCTTTTTAAGATGCAACGATCTTTAAAATGATGTCGTTGTGCCCTATATACAGAACCATCACTTCAGAAGCCTTTGGTTAATTTGAGCACAATCGAGGGCATATGAGAAAGCTGCCACTTAGTGAGCCAAAGCCATCCGATGCCAACTGCAATCAACCTAGCAAGCTGCCGAGTCCAGCTGTGAGAAAGACCACGGCAGTTACAAGCAATCGCTTCCTTCAGTGGGTTCATCATTTTCAATTTTTTGGTTGCATTTCCAGATTTGCGATAGTTGTAGTAAGAATGCTTTAGTAGAGAAATATTTTCCCCAGGGGTTACTATCAACAACTTAGTGTATTCGTTTTTCCCCCCATCATTGATTCAAGTAGAGAAGCTCATCAGGCAAGAAATATTGTGATTACAAAGTCATATATAAATTATTGAAAGGGATTCAGCCTATCAAACCAGGACATCTAAGTGACTGCCGTTGTAACTCCTACTCAAAAAGCAAATTTCTGATTGATGGAATCGTTCTGAAGTTTCTTCTTAAAGGCATTTTTTGGGATGAGAGGAGGGTGTCAATAGGAATTGTTCACCTACTTCACCAATATCTCTTGAGTGACAACTTGACAGAGAAGAGAGAGGAAAAAACACACCAAAATGACACCAAGCAGGGAAGTACGGAAGCAGAGGGAGACAGTGAGTGAGGAGAAGACTCGGGCGTCCAGTGCTTCCTCACTTACTCCAGCTCTGGCTAAACGGAGTCATCCCTGGTGAGGAATCTGTCACACAAGCGCTCTCTTTCAACAGCCAGTTTTCACTTGTGCCTTCCAGCTGAAATCTTTCCCTCCTCTACACAGTCACCACTGCCTTGACTCTATACTTTGACTCTCACCTGGAAGAAACGGGGTGCCAATCACATCTCACCTGCCTCAGTTCCTCCCACCACGGGATGTTGAGATTTTTCTTTCTCTATTTTCCCTTTCTTGGGTGGTATACCCTTTGCCTCACTATTTACATACGATTGTACGTCAATTCTCTAATTTAATGGATGATCACAGAATAACTCACTTTAGGTAGAATTTGGGGAAATGTATTTTCTGGAATCATATAGGAGGGCTTGTGCCCCCCCTTTCATTTTCTAAAATTGAACCTAAAAAAAAAACAAACAAACCCAGAACTTCCAAGAGTTAACAGAGTTATCCTCCAAAACTGCCAATAGTAGATGCATTACATTTAAAAGTACATTAAAAATTAATACCTTCTCCTCAAAGGACATTCTGCAATTGTTATACATACTTTTTCGTACATTAAGTGCTGTAGTCAAGACAGGAAGCTGGAGCTTCTGACATAGCATCAGTGGGAAAATGAAAAAAATGAATTAAATCATTATTCTGAATAATACGGTGCATGAATAGACTAGTTTGATATACAAAGCTTTTATTTATACCTTAGTTAAGGCGCCAATTGAACAAACACCTTGAGTTTTGAAATGACAAAAATGTAGGGATTACAAATATTAATCTCTTCCTTTAAATAAATCCCTTCCCTTTAAAAGCTTACAAAAGACTATAAAATCCCCCATTTTTGTGACTATAAATTAAACACTTCACCAAAAAAGCCCAATCAATTACACAGTCTCTCCTGCAAAGTTTGAGGATTTTAAAGTATCAAAAAGAAACAAGAGGTAATAAACTCACTATTAAGGCATTTAGCTTGGCAACTGATTTATCTCTTTTCCTTTATCTGCTTAGGGTTTTTATTTCACTGTGTGAGCAAATTTCCACTGACATGTTATTTTTGGAGAACAGCCAAGTAGTGAGGGGTGGAGGGCGGGGGAAAAGATCTCCTAAGATATCAAAGACCTGAAGGAAAAAAAGGAACTGGTGGAGTGACATTCGTGGTTTCAAAAATAATACACCTTCTCTGGTTTCCTGTTCATTTATCAAAGGAAAGCTCTCTCGGTTTTCAGCTCTCATTATGAACGGGATGCATAGAATAATTCTGACCAAAATTATTTTCTGTATGTGATGGATAAAAAGAATTCTGACCAAAAAAATCACTTAAATGGTAGAAACATTCTCCGTGGCTGCACTGTGCTTTAAAAAAATATATATTTTTATTGATTTCAGAGAGGAAGGGTGGCGGGGCGTGGAGAGGGGGGAGGGGGGAGATAGAAACACCAGTGATGAGAGAGAATCATTGATTGGCTGCCTCCTGCACACCCGCTACTGGGGATCGAGCCTGCAACCCGGGCATGTGCCCTGACTGGGAATGGAACTGATCTCCTGGTACATCGGTCAATGCTCAACCATTGAGCAGCACTGGCTGGCCTGCCCTGCACTTTCAAAGACCCCCCTGAAATCAGTCTGCTGTGGAACTGACCGTGGACAGACGGAGAGATCTGCAGGTCACAGCAGCCTCCGTGGAAATGCTGAGGGACAACACCCACCCCCTGGTGGCTACCGTGATCCACTGGTGTTCGTGCCAAATCTTCTGAGCAATTCCCACACAGCAGGGCCCCGGAGACGAGTTTCATTAAATCGATTCCTCATGGCAGTCTCTAGAAGGTATTTTTGTTTCAATGTACTTTCATGATTCCATTTCAGCTACCTGTACAACAGCTGTATCGACATCTGTCCTGGGGAGAGCACACCTTGGCAAATGGAGCCAGGCTGCTGCCAACAGGTAAACTGTGCCCCAGGCTCCCGTATCCATTCACCTTATGAATATTTCCTCAGGGCTCACTAGTCCAGCGCTCCGCTAGGTGGCATTTTAAAGAATAATTAAGACAGAGTTGTGTCTTCAAGGACTCTAATTATAGACAAAGGACTATAATGTAGGCTCTCACACGAGAGCCCTGACAAGGTGCCAAAGGGCCGTCAAAGGGAGAAGATGCCATCTCCTTCCAGTGGAACCTTGGGGGGCTTTGGGAAGGAAGCAAGTGGCATTGAGGCCTGGCCTGGAGGGATGGAAGGAGGAAGGAAACTGTTGGCTGTTAGGTGGCTGAGATGTGGTCAGGACAGAGGAAGACAGCACAGCTTTGTGGGAAGGGCAGAAGGATGTCCAGTTTGGCCAGGGTGTGAGTTGAGAGAAGGGAAATTACAGGAGAGGAGGCGACAACCAGCCTCTGAGTGCTACTAGGGGTAAGTGGCTGGAGTGGGACTATCTGAACATCTTCAGGGAAGATTCTCTGTGAGGAATACAACTGCCCAGCTTGAAACCTTGGAGAAAGATGACCACGCTGGCTATTTAGATTCATTTCCTTCTTCAACATTTTGAACACACACTTGTATCTGACAATCTTTGCAATGTAGGTTGTGTTGAATAAGATATAAAAGTTTACAAGAGGGAAGAGTGAAAAAAAAAAGGCAACAATATAAAAAATACTCAAGGGGAACACATGACCCACGGAACCACATGAGCTGGCACTGGCATCGAAGAGAAAGCAAAAGCAATAAAAACGGGCCTCCACCCCCTGCTCTCCACTGTGGCACATGAGAAAGGGATACTGTGTCGTCGAACAACACCCCAAGGCCCCCGTTATGACATGAAAATATTTATAGCGCCGGTGCTTTCGCTATGGGATTGCGTGTTTTCCTTGCAAATATTTAACTTATGCTTTTGTGAGCCATGGCACATGGCGTGAAGAAAACACTATGATCAAAGAGGATATTGTGGGTCAATTCACTTGGTCCCAAACGACTGTTTTTAGAACATTTCCAATTAAAGGTGCCTATTACCACTAATCATTGAGACCAAAGAAATGTGATTTTTTAAATATTTAAGCTACTGAGAGAATGTATTTTGAAATAAAAATTGCCCAGATTATTGGAGTTTTTTACTTCTTCATTTAATAAGATTAAGATTTGTTTATGCCATTTGTTAACAATGACTCCAAGTTGTTCTGGGAAACACACCACTGGACCGTGGAGGAGACCCTTCCCTGACCCTCTGGGGGAAAGCCAGTGAGGACAGCAATCTCTGAGCCAGGAGTTGTCCAGCTTTCTTCCCTCCACGCCTCACACTTACACTGGACAACATCCAAGCATCACAACTCCAGAAAGTCACACGTCTCCTGGACACTGACTCAATCCCATTTTAACAAATGTGCTTTATAGAAAAATTAATTTGCTAAAGAACTGCACTCATTAGTGGGTATTTTTCAATATTACTCTTAGTAGAGACTCAAGACTCTTAAAAAAACACACTCAATATTACTCCAAATCCTGTGTTTGCTGATAAAAATTCCGGAACCCGTAGTTATTTGTAGATGGTATATCTGATCCTCCAGGGAAAATGACAGTTTTTTAAAAAATGTATTTTATTAATTTTTTACAGAGAGAGGGAGAGGGATAGAGAGTTAGAAACATCGATGAGAGAGAAACATCGATCAGCTGCCTCCTGCACATTTCCTACTGGGGATGTGCCCGCAACCAAGGTACATGCCCTTGACTGGAATCGAACCTGGGACCCCTGAGTCCGCAGGCCGACACTCTATCCACTGAGCCAAACCGGTCAGGGCGACAGTCTTAATAGAGTGTCCATGAGACTATAGCGTGTCTTTCCTTAATGCCCAGGGAGGTGCACTGGCAAAAAAAATGGCCTCTTTGCCTGAGCTCTGTCTCCCTTTCCTGGCTAGACTGTTGAGCAAGAAATGGGACTTTGTGGTTTCTGCGGAACTTTAATCTCTCCTTTTAGGCAACATGCATTGTTGGATCTCATTTTGAATGGGACTATTTAGATTTGAGTGGGAGGTGACTGAGGATGGATAGAGCCATCATGAGAGGAGGTGGTTTGGATAGATCTGGAAGGTAGGTTTTAGGAGGCAATGCCACCGGATGTGCAATTGACATCAGAAGGCATCGGTGGGAGGCTAAAACAAGTGGTACAGACAGAGAGGGAGGGGGCCGGGGGTTGGAGACATCTCTCAGGGGCCATCTCCATGGGCAAGTGGAGCTGCAGAGGCAGGCGGGTGGCAATAACTGGAAACTGTAGTCACAGGGAGATGGGACCTCGCCACGGATGTGGAAGTTTAAGGAGCACGACTCACATACCAGTCGGGGTTCAGTCTGAGAATAAGAACCAGTAGGGGATTTTATAGATATACAGGGTGGGGCAATAGTAGGTTTACAGTTGTTCATATGGAAAATAATATAATGATAAATAATACAAGACAAAACTCTATTTTCCGTACTCACAACTATAAACTGCTTTTGCCAAACCCTGGATGTATACACATATACTATATGCGATATGTCAGTATAAATATATATTTATCATGAGGATCTGGCTTATCTGATTGAAATCTGCAAGGCAGGCCACCAGAAAGGGCATCCCAAGCAAGAGAGGAAGCTGCAGGTTACACAGAATCCCTTCCCCGGGAAGCCTGCC
Source organism: Myotis lucifugus (assembly GCF_000147115.1). Classification (NCBI taxonomy): domain Eukaryota; kingdom Metazoa; phylum Chordata; class Mammalia; order Chiroptera; family Vespertilionidae; genus Myotis; species Myotis lucifugus. The sequence goes on along the minus strand of NW_005871202.1, from coordinate 2,211,843 downwards.
TTCTACTTCTAAGGCCTTTCAGCTGATTGACTCAGACCCACCCGGAATAGGAACTTGAATCCCCTGGAGGAACTACCTCTCAGGAACACCTACATTAGTGTTGGGATGAATAACTGGGGACTCCAGCCTTATCAAAACTGATCACAACTCAGGTCTGGGGAATGGAGAAGAGGTGGAAATCCAACCTGGAGGAACAGTGCCCCTAAGCTAAGAGGAAATAGTGTAGGAAGGACCTGCAGTAAGTCTGCTGAGTCAAGGGCAAAGTTATAGAAGCTAGGAAATGAGGAAGACAATTTGTGAGAGGGGAAGTCGAAACCAAGATATGGGGACCACACCAGCAGCTTGGTGGTGGCTTTGTGGAAACTTTAGGAGTGGGATAGTACTTTTGAACCCGGGGCAATTTTGCACCCCTTCCCACAAAAAAGGGCACTTTGGTTGTGGAGGGAACTGGGTGCCATTGGCATTTAATAGATAGAGACCAGGGGTGTAGATGGAACTCCCCACAATACATATTACAGCCCCTACAATAAAGAATTATCCAGCCTCGAATGTCAGCAGTGTCACATTTGAGAAACCCTGGAATAAAGTGATAAATATAAGTAGAATGCATTTAATATTCAGTCTATATTAATCCCTAACTTTATATAATTACTATCTACAGAGCTTGTGTGGAAGAAAGAAGTCGAGGAGGAAAGAAGAAGTAGCCCTGTCTTTTCTCTGGAGACAGCAGGGCATAGTGGCAGGAGTATGACTTTAGGGTGAGGGGTCCTAAGTTCAAAGCCAACTCTGACATACACCATGCGCACCTTCAGCACAATGCTTAACCTTGTGTATGATCCATTTACTTATCTATAAAATGAGAAGAATGCCTACTCAGAGTTATTGAGAGTGCTTGTGGTATCACTAGATAAATGCTAGTTACTGTTACCCTAAGAAAACATTTGGGCAGCTATGACAAAATCCAGCTAAAAGAAAATAAGACCATGAGTTAAGCAATACCACTGCTAAAGTGTAGAAGGGATTGGATTTTAAAAATATTTCTTAGGATCTATAAGACTTGACCCACTGGATGGAGAAGAGTTGTCAAGGAAGACTACAGTGGATGGATGTTGTCACCATGAACTGACCTATGAAATCCACAAAGAGAACCCAGTTTGTGGGGGAATATACTGAATTCAGTTTCAGACATGAAACCTGTGAGTACTTTCTAGGACAGCTGGATGGAGATGGAGTGGAATATTTATTCTTTACAAGCCACTTTACATATATCATTTCACTTAAATTTTGAACCTCATAACAACCTTTATTACCTGCAGTTCTTAGATGAGGAAGCCGAGTATCAGAGAAGCTAAGTGAATTATTAAAGACCATAAAGGCTGTTGGAGGTGGAGTTCTGACTCCAACTCTCAATAGGATCTTAAAAAGGAAAGTACCAAGTGTAATAAGTGACAAATGAGTGGAAGGCTAAGGACTAGTTTTGGTTGGGTTGTCTGTGAGGGGTTTCACCTGTTCCTCAAAGGTTGTGGAGGGTTGAGAAAGGTGCAACATTCCAGTAAAGGCTCTGAGGATGGAGCAAGCAAGTTGAGCTGAGAAGTCAGGACACACGCTGCCGTACGGATTGGTGAGGCCATTGGGAGTGGAAATGTTTTGTAGATCATTAACTACGTGAACAAAGGCTGTCAGAAAAGCTTGAAACAAAAATATATACAGGCATTGCCAATTCAAAATAAATTTGCAATGAAGATAAGTCATCTGTGAAATGATCATGCAAATCGATGGAAAGATATGAACGAACACATTTTGATTTACCCATAACTTCTGAGGAACACATGTACTGAGACTCATTTTCATCTCGGAACATTGGTGTTACTTCTTTCCAATAGCAAAGTAAAGCATGCTGTTCCGGGGAAGAACCCTCAAAAGACTGGGTTTTCACAGGTTTGTTTTTCACAGTTGTAATGTTTCCGAAGACTTAATTTTGGCCGTGAGACACATATGAAAAAGTGCACTCAAGAGGAAAAATCTGATTTGGAATGTAGATTTTCTACATCTAAATATCTGAAATTTTCATTGAAGCAGCCCCGAACTTCTGTCTGGTTCTTGGGGGGATGAGAGCCTTTGGTGGCCCAGGTTGTGTGGTCAGAGGACCTCTCCCCACTGGATGGAACAACATGTCGAGTCTTCAAGACCTTCTTCAGAGAAGAGATGGACTATATTTCAACTAATCTTCCATATTCTTAGAACCTCTCCCAATATTCAAGTTTCTTTCATTTTGGGGTTCAGTTAGGTACTTTTCATTTTGCCAATGCATCATTAATTTCCTCTGTGCTTTCATAGGACTGCCATAGGCAAACGTTCGCTCCTTTAAAATTTTGTAATCCCTCTATATCTCTGGTTATACCTCTTTAACTTCTAACTGTACATAGATATGTTTCTCTCTTTCTCTTATTTCTCCTGTCAGGCTCTAGAGGTATTTCTCTAATTTATAGCTTTTTAAAAAGATTTAATTATACTTTCTACTCTTTTTATGTTTCATTTCATTAGCTCGAGTTTCTATCTTTATAAATTTTTTTCTTAGCTTCTTTTGTTTTGTACTTTTCTTTCTAAATTTTTGTACTTTAAGTTCTTCCTCCATTTCTATCTTTCTTCTTCCCTTTCTTTCCTCCCCACCTCCCTTTTTCCTTCCTCCCATTCTTCCTTATTTTTTGTTTTCCTGCTTCTCTGATCATACATGTTGCTAGTTTCCAAATGTTGCATGTGGGAGTAGAGACAAGATTTCTTTTGGGGTTTGTCTCTTTGTAAATTATTTTATAATTCTATTTGATTATGACTAGATATAGTCATAAAAATCTCTATTGAAAAAATATATTAAGGCTTTTTACAAAAAAAAACCAAACAATGAATTTTTGTAATTGTTTCATAATACATACACAAGCACACATTTCTAGAAATCTATCTGTGCATATATCTACTAAATGAAGTTTATTGATTGTATTGTTCAATTCTTCAATGTCTTTACTTATTTTGTCTATTTGAACTTTCAATTCAGACAGAGGTATATTCAAAATGCCCATAAATTGATGTTTTTATCAAGTTCTCCTGGCCTCTCTCTGTCTCTTGTTTTCATTACTTGCTAAGGGTTTGGTCCTATACTGGTTTGTGGACAGTATTTATTCTTTATAAGTTTCATCTTTTATAACTGCTTTATATATTGTATCCTTTTGTGATGCTCCCCATCTTAAAGTCCACACCCCCATATATCATTAGTATTGCCACTCTGGCTCTCTTATATTTGATGTCCAGTAGGCATTGCCTTTTCTTGATGTACAAATTCCTTTCTCACTTTGTTTTAAATGCTTTCTGTAGGAAGCAGCAAGCTGGATTTTCTTTTTAACCCTCTCTAATGCCTCTGCCTTTTAATGGGAGATGCTCCTTTACACATGTTTAGAGTAATAATTGAAATACTTGACTTTGTTCCTCCGAATTTCTCTTTATGCTAGTATATATTTTACTTGGCATTTATTCATAGTTTTCTGGGTTCCCTCAAGTTATTATTTTCTTCTCTAATTTTTCCTGATTAATTAAAAGTTCTGTTCTGACACTAGCAGAGTTTGGCCCATGGACTGAAGGGTCCCAAGTTCGACTGCAGTCAAGGTCACATACTTTGGTTGCAGGCTCCATCCCCAGCTGTGGTCAGGTGTGTGCGGGAGAATACCAATCGATGTGTCTCTCTCACATGATGTTTCCCTCTCTGTGTCTCTCCCCCTCCCTTTCACCCTCTCTAAAAATCAATGGAAAAGTATCCTCAGATGAGGATTACCAACAACAACAAAAGTTCTGTTCTGATTTTCTATTCCTTAAAGATGACTTACCTTTTCTCAACACTAATGCAGGCCCAAATTTATCCACTATTACTTGAAAAAAAATTAACTACTCCCCTTGTGTCCCTCTCTCCATAAGGTGAGACTTGTAGAGTATGTCCCCTTCCTCTCTTTCTCCCCTTCCTTGTACCCCTTGTCCCCCAGAGAGATATTGGGAATCATTGCTCCCCATCCCAAAATTGTAGGTTTTACTAAATTTTTGTTCACATTTCTTTCTTGCATTGATTCCCTTTTCCTTTTCTGGAATACTGCCCACTGGCATTCTGGTCTTCCGGATCTCACTTGCTGTTCTTATCTTTTCTCCCCATGTGTTCACTTGTGTGTGTTGAATATGAGCATAAGATAAAAACACATTTTAGGCCACTAATTTGGATCTCAATGCTGCCTTTTTCTTCTTCAATCTACCTATGGATTTTAAACTTACAAATTTCACATGTATTTTTGTCATTTTTTTTGTTTTTCTTATTGTGCTTGATTCTTAATTGCTAATAGTATGATACCCATGTGTCCACAAGCCCAGCCTCCAGAGTGCAAAGTGAAATGTTAATGTCCAGTCACCATCTCCCAGAATCCCCTCTACGTGATACTTTGGAAACATACATGAAAGTGATCTTTCAGAAAGACTTTTTGTTTGGGTTGATCTCTATAAATATAAATTACCAGCTCAATTAATTTTGAACATATACATGGTTAAGTAGCATCAGGCAGATATAAATTATGAGTTACAGTTTTCCTAGAGTTAAAAGCAGCAACTGAAAAAATAGTAAGATAATATTTTATTCATGTTAGTCTCTCGTCCTTAGGACAATGACCTGAAATTCTCTACAAATACCCTCAGATATTAGACAAAAACAAAGTTAGTGCTTGTGCAGTTTTTATGATATCTCAAAGCTTAATAAAAGTCTCAGCTTAATGGAGAAAATCACAGGTTACTCTAATTTAGACAAATTGGTGGGTTCCATTTGACCTAGGCCTCTTCGTTCCTAGCTGCTAGAATGAATAGAAACAAGACTGGACAAAACAAAAAAGAATGTTCACTCCAGTGAGACACATTATTTTTAAGGGAAGAGAAATCAACCATTATCCAAAGGCAATATTTGTCCTAAACATTAAACATTCATGTTTAACAACACTCAGTACAGTTTTCTGAGGACCTACAAGAAATTCACAGTCCAGATATTTATGACAACGAAATCCATGGTACTCTGTGGGCCTACTTAACACATAACTCATCTTCTTGTCTTTGAAAGTGTTTTCAGAACTCTTGCATAAGTTTATTACAAAAGAACTTTTTGGCCAAAATGTTGGAACCATGTATCTAGCTTTAATTATCACTTCTGTGGGGCATAATTGAGAACTAGAAAATGAATTTTTAAATGCTATCTGAAACAGGTATATATAACAAATGCAACAGTATACATATGTGAAATATTCACAAGATACATAAATGAGAATAATTAGAAAGAAAGGTATTCAACTCTCAGGGTAGAAAACTAGCCTGTCAAGCGAGTCTTTCCATTTTGAAGGCTGTTATCTCTAACATATTCTCTAGTGCATATTCATGTAGGCATAGGAAGGACATTTGGTTTGGCAGAAGAATCTCTTGAGTCAAAATAATTCCAACTATCCCGAATTCTGAGCTGCTCGCTGCATATCCCATCTGGTGCTTCTCCAGCCTCCCACAATCAACTCAGCCAGATTTGGACACATTTTCTTCTCTCCTCTCCTTCCTCAGAACTCATCCTTCCTCTAGTGCAGCATTCTCAACCTGTGGGTTGTGACCCCTTTGGTGGTCGAATGACCCTTTCACAGGGGTCGCCTAAGACCATCCTGCATATCAGATATTTACATGATGATTCATAACAGTAGCACCATTACAGTGATGAAGTAGCAACGAAAATAATTTTATGGTTGGGTCACAACATGAGGAACTGTATTTAAAGGCCCAGAAGGTTGAGAACCACTGCAGCAGCCTCTCTATACGTTGGAATTTCTATCTAGTCACTCAAACTGGGAACTCCCTTCATCTTCCCGCATTCCTTAACTCCATCTGCACAGGGATCGCTCGCTTGTCCCTGAACATCCGAGGTTCCTGGCTTTGCATGTTCTGTTTCTTTCACCCAAGACTTTCCCAAACAAATTTTACTTGAAGAAGCACTCTTTCTCTTCCAGGCTTACTTTTCATGTCACTGCCCAGGGGTTGGTGTTGTAGGGGAGCCAAAGTTCTCTCCCCAAAATGGGTCTCTTTGGCATGAGGATCATTTTAGGCTGATTATTGTTAAGAAACAGAAGTCTCAGGAAGTTTGTCTTCTTCCTGCTCCCTTAACTGCCTGAAGGACTTAGATAGGGAGGCTGTACCAGGAAGGGAGCTGTCACCAAAGACTTTTCACATCAGAAAGATTCCTCTGCGTGGCCTGGGGAACGTCCCCTTACCAAACCTTTGCTCTTCCCACCACCCTGTGTACCGTGATCTTCCCATAGAAGGCCCACAGCCTCCCTCCTTCTTCTTAGCTCAGGAAGGCATATAAGCTTCAATTGTCTGACTGTCTGGAAACCTCATATCTTTGCGGTTTCTGTAAATGAAATTAAGTTTGTTTTTCTCCATCTAAACGGTTTTATGTTAATTTGATTTTTAGACCAGCCAAAGAACTACAAGGGTAGAAGGACAATGTTTCCTCTCCTACCATATCCCCAAGTATCCTAATCAGAATTCATTATTCGGTTTCCTGTGCTTTCATAGATCTTTGTTTATATATCTTTGTTTCGTTCTGACTATATCTTGTTCATTTTACATGTGCCTATCTGTCTCTTTGGGATCATAAGCTGTAGTGGCTGGTGGTTAGGTCTCAATGATCTTTTGATTCCCTAAGTTTAAGTGCAGAGTCATATGAGAATAATATAATAATCAGCAAAAACATATGCCAATTCTAAACCCATTATTGTACAAACATACTATTTTAATGAAATCCGGAATCCATGAGGGAGAAGTCGGATAATTTGGGATTTTCACAAAAGAGGAGACTTGGATTTTTGTTCCTTATTCACTAGATACCAGATGTGCCAGAAGCCTGCTCTCTGATTTCCTCGGTAACAATCTTGCATCACTGTCACTGTCATTCTCCTTTCATATTTGCAGATACGAAGGTTCAGGGGTTAAGTAACTTGCCAAAGACCATTTTACTAGGAAGCGAAGAACATGATTTTGTTTCTGCTTGGCTTTGAAGAGTGACGCCTTTCTACCACATGTCACAACCATGGGCCCTGGGCTTGTTTCCTTGTGTATGAAATGGCTCTTTTTTGGTCTCCCCTGAACAGTACCTGTGATTGCATGGCCAGTGTGGCTCAGTGGTTGAGTGTCAACCTATTCTCTCTCATCATTTGTTATTTCTATCTCTCTCTCTTCCTCTCTGAAATCAATAAAAAATATTTTTTAAAAGTGTTATGTGATTTATTTTCCTTTTCTTGATACACCCCTTTGTACTAGCTTCCTGTTGCTGCTAGAACAGACCACCACACACTTAGTGGTTTAAAACAACACACATCCATTCTCCTATAATTGTAGAGGTCAGAGATCTGAAATGAGTTTTGAGGAGCTGAAATCAAGGTTGCCAGCAAGAGTGCTTCCTTCTGGAGGCTCCGGGACATTCTGATTCTTGCCTCTCCCCGCGTCCAGGGGGTCATGTCCCCATCATCCCAGTCACTGATTCTGTGACCACAGAGCCTCCTTCTGCCTTTCACCTCCTTGCCTCCCTCTCACAAGAATCCCTGTGCTTACCGTGGGCCCACCGGAAAACCCAGAAAAATCTCCCCAGTTCAAGAATCTTAAATAATCACACCTACAATCTCCCTTTTGTATATAAGATAACTTTTTACAGATTCTGGCAATTAGAATACAGGCAAGTCAGGGCAGGGATATTATTCAACCTTCCATACCTTAGAGCTGAAATGGAAATTAGGGAATATGACCTTTCAGCATCATAGCAGCACAGGGAGCTAACAGCTCAATAATGGGGTTGAATCAGGAATGTTGGATTCTGCAAGCAGTGAGGTATAAACAGAGACACTTGTGCACACAGACACCTGAGCCACAGATAATTGTGAAACACATGCCTAACTCTTATTGATTTTATAAAATATAAAATCAACTTGACGCTACTCATGGTGGAGAAGTGGTCAGAAAACCCCACAGCCATTTGCTTTAGAAATTAAAATCTATAATAATAAAAGCATAATATGCTAATTAGACTGGACGTCATTTCGGATATCCTTCCGGACATCCTCCGGACAACCTTCTGGATGAAGCCCGGGCTGCGAGGGAAACCCGGGTCCCGGGTGCCAGAGGGAAGCCGGTGCCGGCAGCTGGGGAAGGAAGGCCTACTCTTGCTCAAAGTTCATGCTTCAGACCTCTAGTGTGTGTTATATAATCCACTTAGCTGTGTACTGGTGCCTTTTGACTTAAAAAAAAATGTCCTAGCCCGAGCTGTGTTGGCTCAGTGGATAGAGCGTCGACCTGAGAACTGAAAGGTCCCAGGTTCGATTCCAGTCAAGGTTACATGCCCAGGTTGTGGGCTCGATCCCCAGTGGGGGACTTGCAGGAGGCAGCCGATCCACCATGATTCTCTCTCATCATGGATGTTTCTATCTCTCTCTCCCTCTTCCTTCCTGTCTGAAATCAATAAAAATATATTTTAAAAAAAGAAAAAAGAAATGTCCTATGGTGAAAACTCCCTACAGAAATGCTCCCTTTCCTGGAAGGGCACCCATTGTGTCTCTCACTGTGCCTGAATGGTAAGACGGCTCTCTTTAAATTCTTCTTCTGCAAGTGAACTAATCATTAGAGCCACGCACGTGATCGACTGGCAGTTAAAAGACTCAAATGTCAAGATGTTTTTATCAGTACCTTCCATGGTAACATTCAGATTGAATAGTTCTCTGCTTTATGTCAAATTGTTGGCCTGGATTTTTTTTCTCCTTCACAAAACAGAAATTGCTTACATGCTAACACAAACTACCTTGTCCACTTTTCACCCATCTCATCTAGAAGCTCCTTCCCCTGCCCCTGAAAAGAGATGAGGGGACATAGTGTCCCGTTGCTGATGAAGGCCCATAGCCTTGAGAAGCAAATATGCCCCCTGTGCGCACCCAGTCTGTGGCGGCAATAGAATTCCACTTGGTGTTTTGTGGGAAAAGGAGTGTTTTAGAGCCAATCTAGTGCATTTTCAAGTTTCCTACCATAGACATTCAGCTCCTAAGCTGCTCACTTACTTGCTGGCATGTATCCCATTTTCACATGCAATTTATTTATCAATCACAGGGAATAAGTGGACAGGCATCTAGCTGTTTAGGAAAATAAATTCACATTTTTTGAGAATGTGCCTTACTGTGGATGTGGGCCAAAGTACAGGGGTGGGTAAAAGGAGGTTTATAGTTGTGTGTATGGAAAATAAAACAATAATTAATCAATAATAACAATAATAATAATTCAAGAATTAACTCACTGTTTCATGCACTTACAACTGTAAACCTACCTTTGTCCATCTCTGTATATATGTAGACATCTCAAACCACCAGTGAGGTTTTCTTTTTTAAAGATAGATTATAGAAAGTAGCCCTGGCCAGTGTTGCTCAGGGGTTAGAGTGTCGGACTGTGCACTGAAGGGTCGCAGGTTCGATCCCTGGCCCTGGTTGGGGCTTGTGCGGGAGGCAACCAATTCATGTGTCTTTCTCACATCGATGTGTTTTTTTTCTCTCTCTCTGTCTCTCTCCCCCTACCCTCCCTCCCTTACAAATGGAAAAAAAAATCCTGAAGTGAATTAAAAAGAAAGATAGATTATAGAAAATAATATTCTTCTCCATGTTTCCCAACTTGAATGCTTCTATTAATTTTTCTTTACTATGAAACTACTTTTCTGCTCCATAATCAGTAATATAATGACCTATCTAAAATGCCATATGTCATCAAACTCTTTGGCAGCACAAACCTCTTTGAGACCCATTATTCGGTGACAGCAGTGTATCCTTGAATAAACTTCATTATCTATATGCTCGAATCCATGAACATCTGTGAATGAAGAGATAGCATATTGATTCTGCGACGGCCCTTCACTGTGATGTAGGTGGCTTTACACCAGCCTACAATTTCAGTGGCCTGCTGCAGTTCAGAAATAAAAAATCGTTATCTGGAAACCTCTCAAACCAACAGAAAGGCAATCAATTTTTTATCTGTGGTCAGGTACTGGAAGTCAGTGGTGGATTTTCTGTCCTCAGTGCTCTCGTCGTCTTGTTAAAATACTTAGGGAGCTTCCCTGGGAGATGTTGTACCTAGATTGAGCCTGTTCACATTAGGAACTGAGAAGTCCGCTCTTTGTATTCTGTTAGCCACCAGCGCATCTCTGCATCATCTTTGCATCCTCGTCTCACAGTTCTTCCCCTGGGAGACTACAGGACACAGCTCTCTTCTGGTTTCTAAACACACATCCACAAACGTCCTCATCAACCTTGCTTAGTATTTGAATTCAGCATGCATTTTGCCTCATGCAACTTAACTCCCATTCAGGTGGGGACATCCTCACTTGATATCAAGCAGTATTCCCAACCATTCTCTTTTGATGATTATGAAAGGAAAGCAACTCTACACTGGAAAACATGATAGAAGTGTTTCCAGGATTGCTAACATACCTCACGTAAGAAACTTCAGAAATCATTACACTTGAATTTTTTGTGGCCCATCCATCACATTCATTGAGGATGTGCTATGGTTTCAGCACAGTGGGAGTGATGCAAAAGTGAAGGAGAGAATTATCTAGAAAGAGATTTGTCTAGAAAGAGGGGAGAGACATGCTTACACGTCACCATATGCAGAGGACACAAACCACAAGTGCCAGAGCTGAGTCTAAACAAAGAACTATCAGTTTTCTGGGAGGAGGAGAGAACCTCAGAGAGAGAGGAAATCAGAGAAGGCTTCCAGAAGGAGGGGCGTTTGTGATGAAGTAAAGAAACATGGAAGAGTCACTGATCGAGCACCTACACTGTGTGTCTGGCTGTGGTGGACAAATAGAGAATCCAGCAGGGGAGAAAGGCCTGCAGTAAGACTTTACACACAAATGAATGAATGACAAATACAATAAATCTGTAAGGAAGCATCGTGTTTGATGAGCACATAGAACCAGGGGCCCAATTGGAGGTTCCCTGAGGTGGAAGTAGAAGAGGTTGGTATTGAAAGGGGGAAGGAAAAAAGGGGCACAATTAAGATCCAGTTTGTCCCAAGACACATGTAGAGGGGTGACCATCATGATCACCATAAACACAGCTCTTGGCAGGGGGCGTGTCACTGAATTCTGGGAGTCACAACCAGGCCTAAGAATGGATGGGTCTGGAAAGCTGACTGAAAAGGGAAAATGGGACTCCTCATTATTCGTTACCAGACATAGGCTGGCATTGTATCAGGCTCTCAACATTCATTACCCTTATTAACCCACCATGTGCTCATTTTAAAGATGGGGGAAATAAGGATTTAAAAAGTTGAATAATCTCCCTAAAATAATCCTGCAGGTACAAATGGCTCCACAGGGGAAATCAGGCTGGAAAGAAGCTGAGTCTGGGTGGAGTCACCCTATTTTACTGAAAAAGAGGTATAAAGAGATTAAGCTCCTTTTTTTCTATGGAGAGCTGGATTTGCATAGAGTCAGGATTAGAAATTTTATTTGGATAATTTCACATCAATGTAAATGTCATCGATGGAAATTGAAGGAAACCAGATGTGAGAAAATGTGTAAAAGTGGAAACTTCTGACTCCATATTGTTTCACAATTAAGCCCCAATTCTTCAGACTCCAAGGAGAGCTTTCCCAAGGGTCTGCCTTGAAAGGATCACATGTGCTCAATGAGATAGTCATCCTCTCAGCCCTCAGCATGGAGGGAGATGGATGGATAGTAACACACACACACTCACACACACACATACACACACACTCTCACACACACACATTCACACACACTCACACACCTTCACACGCACATATACTCATTCACACATACATTCACACACACATACACACACTCACACACACCCACATTCACACACACTCACACACATTCACATGCACATACACACACTCACACACACTAAGTGTTTCTTTGTCAGGATCAACTGAACAATGGGAACATAGAACCTATGAGCAGAACCTCGACCCAGTGCCAGTCTGAGCACAGGGCAGGGCTCTTCAATGACAACAGCAGAATGAGGAGAAGTATGCATTTCAAAGGGGTGAGAACACACATTCCCGAGGCTGGGTCCCAGGTTCCCCTAAAGTGCAGGCAAAAAGGTCTGAATTTGCGGCAACTACACCCAGCCCTCTCTGTGATCGCTTTCCTATATTTGTTTCAACCCCCCTGGCCTTGCCTTTCCCTCTGTACCTACATGTCAAAATGTTGTTTACTCTGTAGGTCCCAGATCCAACGTCTCTTCCTCCATGAGAACTTACCTAAACGGAGATCATTTCTCCCTTCCTGTGTTCGTTAGGTATACTCAGCTTTAACGACCTGCACGCCTCCATTTGTACATTTATCACATTTCCCCTGGCTTTATCATCCGTGTCTGTTTATCTCCTCTACCACGCTGCATAGAGCACAACTTATATTCTATCCCTCTCCCGAAGCTCGCAGCTGGCTGGGGTTGGACTTGCAGTATTTTCTGACTTACAGTTTTCGTATTATTTGCCAATTAATTCCACATAAAACCTCAAACTTCCAGCTCCTCTAGGGAAACAAAGTGTTGGCCATCAGCTAGACGAGGGCTCTTCCCCTTGACCTCCCACCTCATCTCTCCTTATTGTCCTTTAATTTACATTAAAAGCTTGGGCCCTGGAGGCATCTGAGTTTGAGACCCTGGCTATGAAATTCCTACTGAACTGAACAAAGTTTAATCAGCAATGCTGTGTTGAGTTACTTTATTCAGGATTGATTGGTTAGGTCATCTGATGTAAAATTTGCCAAATATCACTTTAAGGTAATCATCTCAGGTAAATGATGGTGCCTTGAACTGAGGGAGAGAGGCATACAGGCATAAGTCTAATGGAACCTCTTTGTCCTTAGTCTAAATCTCAATTTTCAAAATATAAACAAGTACAAATGTATGTGAGCAAAGGACAGAGGGTTGAATAAATTTCTGTAGTAGACTGGGAGGAAGTGGGGTTCTGACTGATGGAAATGGTGTTGTAGACGATTTGGTCTAGTAGAGTCAGCATGACTTTACAGACCTGGCACTGTTCATGAATTCGACTCTCTTCAGGTGGATGAACTAACTGGTTTTAGTGATAGAGACTTGACAGTGTGAACATCTTCCAGCACATATTTTTTTAATATATTTTTATTGATTTTAGAGAGGAAGGGAGAGGGATAGAGAGATAGAAACATCAATGATGAGAGAGAATCATTGATCGGCTGCCTCCTGCACGCCCCCCACTGGGGATCGAGCCTGCAACCCAGGCATGTGCCCTTGGCCGGAACCGAACCTGGGACCCCTCAGTCCGCAGGCCGATGCTCCATCGACTGAGCCAAACCGGCTATGGCCCAGCACATATTTTTAAGGATGAAGTAGGATATGGCATTCTCAATGCCTTGTGTTTTAATGTTACAAAAGGACCATTATTTTAATGATATGCTCATCCAAATGATCTAAATTTAACACCATTGGTGGATGAGAGAAGTAAAAAGAAAACTCCTTAAATGAAATAAAATGCTAGAAGACATTAAAATATGTTTGACATAGATATGTATTAAGCATGCTTTCCCCTATTAAAAGGTAAACTGAGGCATATTACATTTTTATGAGCTTGAGCCAAAACTGATTCACACAGGGCAACCAGAAACTGGGAGTGCTCAGGAATGCTCCATTGTCAGGAGCTGGGAAAGACTTTTATAGGGAAGGTGTGGAGGACTATTGCTTACATTTAATTTTGAGCATCGGTCTAGAAGCTAGTGACACCCTCCAGACCCTTGCTCTGGATTGTGATTGGTGGTCCTTAGGATTTTCTCAACCTTGAGGCATTTGCAGGCTTAGCTTTTGGCTTGGCTTACATGGGCTGCTAAGGTATTAGAACTATCTAAGTCTAATGGTCTCCTTGTTGAATTAATTCCCCGCCCCCCCATATAAAATGGACGTTGAGGCTTATAAATCATGTGCTTGAATATTTGGGAAGCTTAGTGTTTGGAAAGTGGAAGTGGGGGTGGGAAAAAATTAACCAAAGAACTTATATGCATAAATGCATAACCCATGGACACAGACTATAGTTCGATGAAGGCTGGGGATGGGGGTATTAGAAAAAGAAAAAACCCTACAAGAAAATTAAAAATATATATATAAAGGGAAAAATAGAAATATTAAGAATTCAACTGATAAAAACCGATAGCTCACAAAAATATAAACAGATAATGAAATGTGAGAGATAAACAATATCAACGAAGTGTGAGTGCCTCACTGACAATTCAGAGACCAAGGGAAAAATGCATCAAGGTAGAGTCTCAAATGTCAAAAGTTAAAACATTTTATAAAAGTTAAAACAGTTTTCATGATGGAAAGATTGAAATTTACCTTCAACCTCAAATCCAGTTATTAAAAAATAAACCATTTAAACTTCTGAAATAAAGACCTAACCTTTACCTTTTTGCAGACTCTACATCTTGGCTCCAAAAACTATGAGCATGAGAGGAGGTGTTTGGTTGCGGTCTTCTTGGACACAACAGGTTTGATGGGCTAGAGGGGATTCCAGTGAGTGCAAAGTTACGGCCAAATCTTTCCACCCCGGGAGGTTACATACTTCTCTCCGTAGCATCCTAGCTGCTGGCATTTATCTAACTTGTCCAGCACAGTCTCAGAGTTCATCTGGAAGGGACACAATGGCCATAATAGTATCCATTATAGCTGCTATTCTTCTCAATTGTCAAGGCACAGTGAAAGCATGGGGACGAAGCTGTGCCTTGATTGGCTGTTAAATTGCGATCAATAAAAAGTATTTGTACCATAATTTTGCAACCAGGCAAGAGCTGGCCATCCTGGTGGTAAGCCAGCATGTACATACCATCAAAACTAAAGTGTCTCACTTGGATAACTGAACTGAATTTTCTTTAAGACAACAGGGTACAATAGAAGTTACATTAAAAAACAACAACACCCTAGCATTTTTCTGCCACTGGGATAAAAATAAATAACATAGGAACAAGGACAAAGTCCAAATAAGAATGGTTACTTGTCTCTAACTTATAGCTGAGCTACATCATTAGGAAAGAAAACCAACACTCTTCTCCCCAATAAATCTACTCGTAGGTGAAAATGATATAGTAAGCATTTTAGGCGCTATGGGCTCTATACAGTCACAATTGCATATTATTATTTTTTCACAGCCCTTTAAAATGTAAAAATAGGCCATGGGTCAGCCTCACTGCATCAGTCTGCGGACGCCTATGTGAATGCTCACAGTTGTGAATCTCAATAAAAGTCTCATTGGTCTCCTGTGTACCACCTGCCCCCACCCACCTGGAGCAAGGGTCTGGATGGTGTCACTAGCTTCTAGACCGATGCTCAAAATTAAATGTAAGCAATAGTCCTTGGCCTACTGTGCCTGTTTGCAGACGTTCTTGGCTTTGCAGAACCTCTCACTGTTTATTTCTGACTTTCAGTCTTGTAGAGGGTCTTAGAGAAAACAAAAAGGTAGAAAAAGAGATCTCTGCCCCAAAGCCCACAAAAAAGCTGAGAATACTGGCTTCCAAACATGCATATACGCAATACCTGATCAGTGCCTTCCGCTGCCGAGGCAGCCTGCCTATGACGACAATGACCTAGTTGTCCAAAAAGAACTATTGGGAGCTTCTGCTTCATTATAACCCTGAACTACTTCTTCTCAGCTGCTTCCCAACTTACCATGACACAAGTCTTTGGACATCTTGGTGTTATTTCCTCTTTGGCAGTAGTAATACTGCAAGAGGCATCTTTTCAATGAGTTGCTACATTCTGGAAATGTCACCTTGCATTTAACATTTAAGGAACACACTCATATTTTATTCATTATGTTAAGAGCAATACTGGAAAACATTTATTGAGAGCCTACTATATGCTAGATACTCTTCTAAGAGCTTTATGTAAATAACTCATTTAATCCTCACCATAATCCTAACAAGTAGGTGCCACTGTTATGTCCTTTTGACAGATAAAGAGAGAGCCAGGGAGTTAACCACAGTCACCAGAATTGTCCCCTCTTTGCCATACTCTAGGTAAGTTATTCTAAGTTCAAAGAGATTTCTTATTTCTCGTAAGCCCAGATTGGCGTTCTTGGTAAGATTTTTTTCCAAATGGTTTTGACCATAACTTGCTCAGCTGGTGGTCATGGTCCAATCTACATAGACTATCTAGACAACCTTGTTACACCATTGTATGCTCTTGAGTGGCTCCCACTGGAATCTAGTTCACACGGATATTACCGTTGTTTTTTTATAACTTAGTTGCCAACCCCGAACAATATGTGTATTTCACAGGAAAATCTTAATTTCTGGCTCTTCTCGAAGCATCAGGAAGTCTGGCAATCCTGGGCCTGCGTTCCAGCAGCGCACTCATTGGCTCCATCAGCTGCCTTTATCCGGGCCAGTGCTTTCCAGTTTGCCTGTCTCCACAGACCACTCCCTGGTTGGCATCACTGGCCCACCTCCTGAGGGCTTTGAAATTTGCAACTCCTAGTAGGCACACTGCTTCTGACTCGTTCACCCAAATAGAGAACTTCATGCTGTGATTCTTTCAGAAAATCCATGGCGCTAGTCAAAGCATGCCGTGTCAGAGACTTCCATCCTCGTCAGATCATTTAATAGCCTCCCCATGCTCATCTGTCATTATCCCAGGCATTTCTCAGCCGAGGAAGCACTTGGCAGGGTCTTAATGTGCTAGGCGCTTACCGTTCCTCGCTGCCTTGGACAGCTGCGTCAGCTTTCTTCCTGCTTCGGTAATACCTGTCTGAGGATATTTGCTGGTGTGTTTTATGAAAGCCTATAAAAGTAATTGTCAGAAGTGATCATGCTTTGATTAAATAAATACGCGATCGAGGAGTTAGGCTCGCAATTTAAATATGGTAGGAATAATTTGCGAGCCTATCTGTCAACCTTTTGCAGTGGCTTTAAATGGTAGCTACATCTGTGGAAGCACCATCCTATTTTGCAAATTTGACAGCAATGGCTGTTTCCTGATTGTACCTGACATTATTTTCCACATTGTTTTATGCCAATCACATTTACTGCAAATTGCTTATTACTTTCTTGCTGAAAATGGCAACGTGTATTTATTTAGCTTTTTATTTTAGAATCAGCAGGCTATCACTTGCTTTATTAATCAGAGCCAGCCCTGAGGATTATAGCCACTGGTTTCAAGTTTATCTAATTGCTGCTGCTCAAAACTGAGAAATCAGTAATGCAGCGATGGCATCTCCCTTGAGGAATTATTGTTCCTAAGGATGTTATATTTGCCACTGGAAGAAAGAGAGCCTACCAATTCCTATATATAATTGAAAGTACTGCATAAGTAGCTTTCTAAATTTTGTTTTAGTGGTTACTCCTGTGGAAAGAATTCGGCTGACCTTCTTTTATGCATCCTATCTTCTTTGTTAAGTTCTTACTACTTATCAAGATTTTTTTCCTCTTGTATTTCCAGGGATCTCCCGGCAGGCACGGTTACATTTGTTACCAAATTAAAACTACATTTGTTAACTCACACACCATCGTTTTTATTAGTCCAGCAGAAAAGTCGATATTTCTAATTTGTTGCCTCTGGATTCATGCCAGTTTTGATATATAAAATCAGCCCAACCAGGCCACATAATGTACACTAACCCAAATCTATAAAGAAGGGAAATGGAAGTCAAAATAATTACTTGGAAACCAGAATGGAAAGCAAGCTGAAGTCACAGAGTTATACCAGCCTGCATTGATTCTAGACTTAGTAATGCACCTCAAAGCATTTAGGATTCAGAAGAGAAGGGGGTGCTGAGTCCCCTTCTCCTGTGAAGCTCACAGGGTCCCTTCTCTGGCACTGGAATGCTTTTCCAGTTGGGAATGGGGGAATCCCAGTGCAAAGTCAAGATAGTAGGGTTCCAACTAAGCTCCCACTCTTATAGGACTCAAGTTGCTTCTCTTTGCTGTGCCTCAGTTTCCTCATTTGTGAAGCGAGGGGTTGGTTGAGACTTAGCTCTTATATTATCAGCTCCTAAATTCCATAATTCTGATTCCTCAGGGTAAAAAAAACCCAAAAACATATATAAACACACCTATTTTAGTATATGCTTTAACATATTCTCTTCAAGAAAAGGAAGAAAATGAAAAAGAAAGAATAAGTAGCAGTAAAAGATGTAGCAGTGAGAATTGCTGTAAATTGTAGATTCTATCATCCATTTCCCCTACTTCCTTTGTGAACCATAAAAGTCTCCTAGAGAAAATACTTAGAGAAAGCCTGTTCCAAATTTATCCCCGCAGTCACAGAACATAGGTAGGGTTATTGCCTTGGAGTTCTGCCTCTTATCAAAATATTATCCGGGCTACCCCATGGTTATGCCAGAGAGAAGCTCCCATAATAGGAAATAATGTATGGCAATGACAAACGCTCACTTGCATTCCAGCTCTTATGAGTGCTACCTCATTAAAAATAAATGATCGCTGAAAAGCCCATGGCGATGAGTCGAAAACACATATTCAGACATGTTCAATATGGTGTCTTCTTTCTTCTTCGCAGTTTCTGGTGCAAATTTTACTTGTTAATGCCTATGAACTAAGTAGAAGATTACACATTGTGTATATTATGATGGGAGAAACACAGGGAGTATCAGAGTTAAATATATATATGTTTTGCTGAAGGGCTGAATTAGTCACTCAAATAGAGTCTAAAATAATAAATCACAAAACAGCCAGAGGGCAAAGGTGTGTCAGCTTGGCCCAAAGGTGAGGAGACAGCAGACTCAGGAGCCCTATCTGGGGTCCAGGACTCCTCTCTGTTCTCCCCGGGTGTCCTTTTTGTCATTATGTCTCTGCCTTTTTTCATTCCTCCAGTTTGACGTTGTGAAAGGAATGTTGGCCATGGTGAGCAATGCGGCTGCGTCATCAGTAGCAGTGTAAGCTTCATCGAGTTCTTTTAGGATTGGGAGAACGAAGACAGGAAAAAAGATAAAAACAGAATCTTACAAAGCAAAGGGGAGGGAGCACATGTGGAGACAGTGAAAGCCTCATGAACCGGGTACTTGGTGTCCTGTTTTTACCAATGACATGACCAAGTTGCATCAACCACTGCGTAATGGCTTGGTAACTAAGCAACGGTCATCCATCAGCCTCCAAAAGGACAGAGGTCACCACTCTTCATTTAGGCCAATGCAAATATTGAAAGACAAAGAAATAATCAATAGCTGGTATTCAAGAGTAATAGTGACTCCGCCTAAATAAACCACCAGAACAGCTTACTACACAATGACTTAGCGGTTACTGTCTTTGTTGTTGGTGTAGGTATACACTATGGAAGAATGTGCCACCCCAAGTGCCCTTGCAGCTGATAAATGAGTTTCTGCTGTGAACCCTTGAATCAGTGGTTCTCAACCTTCCTAATGCCCCGACCCTTTAATACAGTTCCTCATGTTGTGGTGACCCCCAACCATAAAATTATTTTTGTTGCTACTTCATAACTGTAATTTTGCTACTGCTATGAATTGTAATGTAAATATCTGATATGCAGGATGTATTTTCATTGTTCGAGACCCACAGGTTGAGAAACGCTGCCTTGGACGGATGTAGCTGAGACCTGAGGGGGGAATGAGAATCACAGCCCTTGGCAAGTGGTCAGCAGCACTGCAGATGCCACTTGCAAATCACTGGGAATGATTCTAGGATTCAGTTCTTAAATGTGATTTTCTTATATCAACTCAGTTTTCTTGTATAAACTCTACCTACACAGACCCAGAAACTCTTCATCGTACCACCCAAATAAACAAAGAAACTCCCCTTTCGGCACTGACTTTGAGGGTAACTGATATAGAAAGGCAAGCGGGGAGTGGAGTGCTGAGGTTGTTGCAATGCTTATTTTTGATGCTGCTTTTGTACTTAAATCAAAATGGTTTTGGATGTTGTCAGGTGTCATTAGTGTGGAAACACTAAAACAATAGGAGGTATATAACATAATAAAAAAGGACTATGCAACCAGTGCTAATCATAATCTAAATAATGGGAATGACAATAAAACAAATGGACTGAAAATACTCAACAGCTTCTCAATGGAAAGAGGCAACTATCCTGTTTTCTAAGATGATGTGTGCTTTCTCCTGATTCGGGTCCGAATGCAAGCACAGCATTTTCTTCTTTGTATGTATGGGAAAGCCAGCCCTTTTGAGAGTTAGAATAGCTTTCAAGGCTCCTGATTTAAATTTCAAACTCTTGATCATAGCTGGAGAGCAGAGGTTTTTATCTTGGAATTGGAAATGGAGTTCTTTAGCTCCATACCAAGCGATAATATTAAGCATTTTGTTGTATCCACCATGCAAGCCAAGTTCCCCACTGTGCCTTCAAAGCCATAGTGAATGAGCCATATTTGGATTTGCTTATCAGGAAGAGACATTTAGAAAGACAATGCCCTTGTCCTGCAAGACCGAGACTCCTGATGCTTTCCGATAGGCCTGTGGAGAGCTGCAAAACGGGCCCTAAAATCAGGCTGACATGGTCGCTTAACAAGCTTCAGTCTGCTCTGTGGGCTCAGCCAGTCTGCGGTGTCCCCCACAGGGCTGCTGATGGCAGCCATCATAATTAGCACACAGGCATCAAAAACACCAGGTGAAGATTTGGCCTTGAAGAAAGAAAAGGCAGATGGAGGGAATTACCATGCCCTTTGACTATTGAGCACTGTCATGCAGCTGGCTGGCTGGCTGGCTGGCTCTGGTTACTGAGTGAGTCTGGGGGCAGTGGACAGAAGCCTCGCCCTTCCCAGAACCAAGCCTCCAAGTGGCCAAGGCAGCAGGAAATGTCTGCCTTGCCAATTCACTGGAAGAAGTGAAACCTCAGCCTTTCTCCCAGCCGTTGGTAAAACAGGTAACAGCGTTTGTCTAAGATTTGTTTATTAATGTGGAAAATGACTTGGCAATCTTTTTACAGGAAGAAAACCTCTATAACTTAAAGGGATATGACCTTGAAAGAGATTTGCTGAACTTGACTTCCCCTGGATTTTTCCCCCCAGCCTTTATGGGCTCTTGTTTTTAAAATCTGCCAAACAAAAGCTCTGCCAGGAAAGCTGTTATTATAAAGATGCTCCTCAATAGGGCGAAGTGGGTTAATTGCAAGCTCTTCAGTAAAATAAAGGGGAGGTTTAGAAAACAAGTGCAAAATTGACAAAACGTCCCACATTGCTCTTATGGGGGGAAAAAATGATGAGGGAGGAATATTTGAAATGGCAAATGTCTAACGTAGATAGATGCTATAAACTTGCTGGGAGAGGTCTATAAGAGATTTCAGATTACTCATAAACAATTATCCATCTGACCTCGATATGAATACAGAAATCCATTAGCAATCAAATTTTCAAACATAATTGTATACTAAGAAATATGTACTTTCCCCCTATCAATTTATGTTGACAGGATCTAGTTTAATATCACAATCTAGACTTATTTATGTTTTTATCTTCTTTTCCACTCTGATGCTTTTTAGACTTAGTGAACATAATTCATAATGAAGAGCTGGAAAGTAAGTTGTGAATTTGTTGGGAGAATTTCCTTTTAGTGATCTATGACTTCTATGAAAATTGAAGTTCTACTTTTGAGCCAAAATAAAAGCTTCAAATACACAAGTATTTTTATGTTTCCCTGTTTATAAGCAATTAAAATGGCTTGTTTTAAACAGAGTGAATCTTACTGGTATTTTCCTGATCTTAACAACTTTTAAGAGGAAAAAATGCACTATATTGTTGTATCTATGACTTAGCTGATAACATCATTTGACATAATAATGTGAATGTTTTCCCATTATCTTGAAAGTAAGATTTTATATTTGAATGTGCTGAATATATGTAAGCGCAAATGCAGTTGGCACTACTGCCCAGAAACACTATCATCGTATAGACTAATAGAGCCTCTTACTGAATCCATCAAAGAAATTACAGTGGAAATTGTATTTCTGTCCATGTGTCCTAAGAGTGGCAGTCCCTGGAGGACTTGTGCTTTAATTTCCCCTATTAAGTAAATGAATATTCTTGAGAATACACAGTCAAGCAAAACACAACAGTGTCCATTGCCTACTTTCATTTTAGTACTAGTCAGACTAGACATTTCTCTGTCTGATTGGAGCTTCATTTGGAAGCAATTAACTACTCTATACCAGATATAATATGGGTCTCTAGTGTGTGGACTACATTTGCCTGCATCCGTTGTTGAAAGCTTAATTGAGTATATTTGCATTCACAGTCAACATAGCTCCAAATGATAACCAATTCCTTACCGCTCAATGCTGAGAGAGTTGGGGGTAAAGGGTCGGCCAAAATTACTAACTACTTTTATGTTTATTTTACTTTACTGAAATGTATAGTTAAGCATCAAAATGGCCAGAAGGCACATTAAATAAATTGTTTCACACCTTGTTTACAAATACCACACCAGATGCCTAACTTTACTTTCAAGTTTCATTTTTTAAAATTATGATTTTTATTTACTGTCTATAATTACATTTTTGATATAATGAGCAACATCAAAAGATGGTAGCAACTTTTAAAAATATTTTAAGTTTCCATTGTTTCGTAAAGTGGGAAAATTATGAAGCATTTAAAAGAATTTGTAAAAGGTATCTTATAAATGTAGCAATAAAAACAAAAAGGCCCTAAATTAAAGATGGCAGGCTCTTGAGTAGCTTAGAGAGGCCCAGGTTTCCTGCAAACAGCTGTGCTGAAAACAGGAGTCTTTTACTCAAGGTGACCTGCCCCCTGTGCAGCATTTTCATCTTGTGAGCTTTAACACTGGTCTTTCTAGGCTGACTCTTTTCCCAGGGAAATGGATTCATATCCTTCTTTGGGTTTCCAGTGAGTTCTGGACACGCCCCCTTTGAACATTTAGCTCATGGCCACGCAATAATCTCTTACTTGTGTTCACATCTAAACACTTAATTGTTGGATGAAAGGATCTAGGTTTTGTTCACATTTTAATCTCAGGACTGAGTAGAGGATCTGACAGAGGAGGCAGGAAGAGGTAACTTGTCTCCAAATATGACCAGGAATTTCTACTGAGGAGGAGTCTCAATGAGGCTGAAGGTGGCTTCCACTTTCCTCCTTCATGAACATGGGTGAAGGAGAGTTCAGTCCAGTCTGGGACCAGTTCTTAATATTGGAAGCCTCTGAATGTTTCATTGTTCTTGCCTAAAAATGTTAAGAATGAACTGAAAAAGCCCCCTTCTCCTGAAGTTGAAATGTTTGTGTGGATTGGATGAGTTCCCTTCCATTTGCTTAATTTCTCTGATCAGAAATTTCTTTTATGTTTATATTCAAAAGCAGTCAATTTATATTCCCATTCCCAATAATATTAAGTCACACGACATAATTAATATACTATGTGACCAATCCAGGATCCAAAACAATATCAACCACCTGAGATTTTGGGCAGCTGCCAATACAATGAAATTTAATTTGAATAAATATAAAGTCCTCTGCTGAAATCCAAGAATCCAACCCCAATACAAAAACTAGAATTACTATCTATTAACCTAGAAAATGACCACAGAAACAACTGTATACAGCAAATAAGGCAAAACTATTCCTAAAATTAGCTTAATAAGAGTGTTTGCGGAGGAACATTCAGAGGTTAAGCTGAGTACATATTCCACAGAATCAGGGTAATGTGCTATCACAGAGCTCCCAAGTTCTTGACTGCCCTGACAGAAGCTCAGTGTTAACAGTAAGGACAGCCATCGTCCTACACCTATGAAGCTGATGCTCTGCCTAGTCACCCACCACAGTTTACAAGTAAGCCCAGAGAATGGATGGATTGATTTGAAGACTATGACCTCAGCTGAAAGAGCTTTAGCACATAGTAGGTGCTTATAAACACAGTCACAGGAATCCTTTGAGATGAAAATTAAGTTATAATCAATTGGGAGCAGATCTTATTTTAACCCAGATAACTTCCTAAGAAGTAGAACCATCCTAAAATGGAAAAGATTATTAACTCACAAACCACTGGATTTACTCCAAAGAAAAGAGAGGCTCAATGACAATTCATTTGTTGGGGATGCTGCAGAAGAGATTTTAAGCTGGGAGTTGGAGAGGACACACTCCAAGTTCCTATTAAAATTGAGCACTATTGTTGTCATCCAGCATCATGGTTATTCAAGAGGTAGCAGTTATAATCAAGACCTAATATAACAGACATATAAATTAATACAAAATATACACTAATAATCAACAAAACAGATTTTACCTTACCGATAGAGAAGCCTTTGTTTCAGGGCCACGACTAAAGACAAACACTAATTCAGGACTAGTAAAGAGTTGAGCAATTCTAAGTTAAAAATTTGAACCTCCATTTTCCAAAACTTTGTGCCTAGAGCAGAAAGTAATTTAAATCTGTGAAGGCCTCTCTTATAGCATTTATGTATGAGATGGTTGGATGAGATGGCCTTTAAGTTAGATTTCAACTCTCAGTTCTATAAATTTATAAATAGGCTTGTCCTAAATTATAGCTAAACTCCTTGATATCAACTGTGGCAACTACTGGTAGGATTCTGGGATATAGAAATAGGAGCATATTCTACGAAGAAATGACTCTCACTGTATTGTTATTAGTTATGTCCTTAAAAGTTCCATGACTGATTGGAGACCCCACTAGGTAATGTGAAATGGATAATTTCAAGTCTATCTGATGTGGAAGCAAGAAGAAAACTTTCCTTGGGCAAAGGAGCTTTTGAGGAAAGGCGAAGGAGCTGAGATTTAAGCTGAAGAAGCAAAGTCTGGGTGAGTGCTTACCAACAATAGTCAGGCACTCACAAGAAATCACGTGGGTGCTGGTGAACAGAAGTTTTCTGTGTTGGATGAGAGCAGGTAAATTGCTTAGCCAGGATAGACTGTGTGATTCTGCAGTCTAAATTTTGAACACAACAATATCTCCTTTTAATGTGAAAACTGAAACCCAGAGTATTTAATATCCAAGTTAATATAATTGTTAGTGATGAACTAACACTTGACTTCAGTCACATGATCACTTGCCCTGTGCTGCTTCCAGGAGATGCTTTCAAAGAGTTTAGTTGGGTTGTTTGCATTAATATCTTTGAAAGATAATGAGCTAAGCTAACTTAAATGAACTCCTTAAAATAGTGGCTACTGTATAAAACCCAATCCAACTATTATCAATTTCATAATGAAATTTACATATCAAAAAGCTTAGATAACCACCCTTTCCTCAAAGAAAAATCACTTGAAAACATGAACTAAGTTATAATGA
Source organism: Myotis lucifugus (assembly GCF_000147115.1). Classification (NCBI taxonomy): domain Eukaryota; kingdom Metazoa; phylum Chordata; class Mammalia; order Chiroptera; family Vespertilionidae; genus Myotis; species Myotis lucifugus. Next base: position 2,186,487 of record NW_005871202.1, on the reverse strand, counting down.
AGGTCATTTTCTTGAAAGCTTTCAAACCTTCACAACAAAACAAAACTTCTAAGTCATGATTAAAAAGAAGAACAGGAAAGGAAATGGAAATAAAGTAAATGAGAGAGATGGCAAGATGGGTCCCGTCTTCTTTAGACATTTTATGTTTTCATGTTGTTCTTATGTTTTAATTGCCCATAAGATTGTGAAAACATCTATGCCCATAAATATTTTATGTCTCCTGCTATCACATCAGAATAAATCAGTTGATACTTGTGTCTTTGATAGAAATATTGCTAATGTAATAAAAGCATGTTTATGAATAACTTCTGGTTTGATGAAAAAAGGCATGGTATTTTTACATGAATTGCTAATTATATTGTAGCATAATTCAAGGCTAATGAGGTAAAACATAACCTAAAAATTCTATGGTAAATATGGCATGGAATTGATCTAGCATTTTGGTTCATAAAGTCCTTCTTACTGTTGAATAATTACAATGTTCCTTTAATGTTTTTCCACTAAAACTAATCCGTAAAGAATATGAATATTTTAAACAGGATTAATTTTACACATAATAAAATAAACTATAAAGCAAAATTGATCAGTCTCAGTACTATTGATATTTTGGTTTCGATAATTTACTGTTGTGAGGAGCTGTATGTGAGTTGTATATTATTTAGCATCATTCCCTGGTCTCTACTGACTAGAATTAGTAGCATGCAGAATACCCACCACTCCAGGTATGTCAACCAAAAATGTGTCCTGACATTCAGAATGTTTAGTGGGGTACAAAATTGCCCTTTTTTTAGAACTATTGTTTAAAGGTCAAATAATTATACTTCATTTTTTCTTTATCCAAAACTCTATTATATAATCCTCAAATTGACTAGTTTTTTTATATTCAAATGTGCCTGTCAACAGGCAAAGTTTAAATGACCTTTTTCCAATTGAATGAGCATTTGTCAGCTGCCTTTAGTTTGAAATTTTTATTTGTCAATGTGCATTACTTTAAATTAAAATCCTTCATGTGTATAGATTTTTCTTAAATTTGAGGATGGCTAACCATCTCCATGGATGTTCTTCTTCATAGGAACTTATTTCTCTGAATCTCCCTAATCAAATGCATGGCTTTCCCTTCTCATTTAAATCAATATACTATATAAAAATATGCCTTGAAGAGAAGCAGCTTTGGAATTATAAAAAAAATTACAATTTCCTCAAAACACTAATTGCCTAGACTAGTGTATCTCAAAAATGTAGTCCATGGACCCGTCTGTCTCAGAATTTCCTGAGATGTTTGTTGATAGTATAGATAGCGTTCCCTCCTCGAGACCTACTGAGCAACACCCTCTGGAATGTGATCCAGTGTCCCTCAGCTTAATAAGCCCAATGCCTCCTATGGTCACGAACATAGGCCACCGAAACCAGATGAAATGTATATCTGAAATTATTCATTCAATGAAAATTATAATGTAGCTATTCGTTTTGGACCCAGTTTGATTCTTATTTATTTATATCTTAGCTACTTTATATTGATTGAAAATAAACATTAGAGAGCTTCCTTTTATCTAGAATGTATCAAATTTTAAGACAGCTATCCCTTAGTAAAACTGCTTCTTTGTCAGGTAATATTGAAGTAAAATTCTTCATTGGTCTGCTTCAGTTCACCAAAGAACACCAACTTGGCCTATAAAAATTAATGGAACTGATTTACACTAAGCCAATACTTACCTTTTATTTTTATTTAAAAATACTCATTTAAAAATTAAAAAAACAACTAAGATGGACACCTTGGCTTTTCTTTCCATGTCACTTTTCCAATTTGAAGGTATTTTAGATAATCACTCACCAATCTTGGTTTTGCTAACTTTAGTTTTTAATGTTTATATATAAACTTAATATACATCATATTTTAATACATGGGTGGTTCCATTCATCTCTCTTAAGAAAGCCTAGAGAATGATGACTGCTTCATAGCCGCACACCAAACTCTCAGAACATCTTGGTGTCTCTATGAAAGAGTAAGGGAATCCCCATTTTTTTCTTTCTCTAATCTAAGTTTAGAAAAAAATATATTCTTAACTACCACAATAATTTTTAAAAAATTCTAGGTAGTTACATATTTTTCTAACACTGGTGAAAAACACACAGGGGAATGTACACATCTGTAATATGTCAGAATATACAATGCTTCAATAATCTTTTCCATCTATGTTGCCATACTCATTTTAACCTTAGTTCTACAATTAAATATATGCAACATTCACCACCAATTTTTGTTCACATTTTCTCACTTATTTCTAGTTTGTAGGAAACTGACCTTCTAATAGATTAGTAAGGAAGGGGTTATGAGTACAGTATTCTCCAAGGTCTTATACATTTAAGACCATTTGTCTACAATGTTAAGACTTACTTTGTCAAAATAAAAAATCCTTTTTCATACTTTTTTTAGTTCCTTGAAAATGTTGCTCTAGAGAAATATGGTGTTATGTAAATTTTGTTATTTGTATCCCTATAAATAATTTGATCTTTGTGCCTGGTGGCTCTGAGGATTGTTTTCTTTGCCATTTACAGTCTAGGACACTAGATTATGTCTCGGACTTGATTGCTTCCTGGCAATTGTTCCAGGCATATAGTGAGCCCTTTCAATATAGAGGAGTTCATATTTATTAATTCCCAGGAAAAAATTTAGATTATAGTTTTAAATATTAGCTTTGTTCCACAATTTTATTTTTCTTATTCAGATCCTCCAGTTATATGTATATTGGACCTCTTTGCCTACCTCCATTTCAATCACTTTCTCTCTGACTCTATTTTGTTTCTTCTTTATTTCAACTTCATTTGTTGCTTATTTCCCTGCCTACCTCTGATGTCCTTTATTAAATTGTCATGCAAATATATCTTCCTTAGGGCCTAGTAAATTATTCCATAATCCTAAGATAGTTTTGTTTTTATCTTTAATATATTTCCTGAATTTAATAAACTACCATTGTATAATTTTTCATTTTGGTTTTTAATTTTTGAATTTCTGATTACATTAAAAAATATCTCCAAATTTTTATTTGACAATCCTAAATGCAAATGGGAGTGTGGTGGTAAGACTATGTTTTGTGGTTGCTTTTCAACAGCTGAATTTTAAAAAATTACATTATTTTCTATAAATAGCTTTATAGAGTCTTCCTTCCTTCCTTCCTTCCTTCCTTCCTTCCTTCCTTCCTTCCTTCCTTCCTTCCTTCCTTCCTTCCTTGTTATCCTATAGCAGGGTTCCTGGTTCAAAGGGTACCCTCACCTATCAGTTTAGTATTCATGTGGTTTTTCTTTTAATGTATATTTCTGAGGAATCAATATTTCCCCCTTTGACTTCCTTCTTCTCCTTCACTCCCCTTCTTCTGAGGGGCACACATATTTCTATTTATCTCCCCCCTTTTTTTTTCTCAGAAGAAACATCTTCATGGCTGCCACCTCTGCTCACTCTCCAGCCTCTTCTTGCTAACTGCTGCTGTGAACCAACAATTTCCAGGCCTGAGCTGGCTATTTCGTCAATTAGTAATGCACTTTCTGGAGGATGACTTTGTGCTGTTTCTCTTTCCAATGAGTCACTTAACGCTCCCCTCCCCTGTTTGTTGCACCCACCATCTTGCAGCAATGGCAGGAGCTCTGCTGGAGTTTGGTATTCACCTCTGCTTATCTCCCAGTTATGGAAAAGGCATGGGTAAAACAGGGTTATGTTTACTCTCCTTTCCATTTAAGAGGACTGATCGAGATCCAGGCAGCTGCTCTATCCTTCAGTGGGTCAGAGTTGTACAATGAGGCAGTAGTACATCCCTGGGGTCCAGGCACTGAGGTGCACCTGGGTGTCAAAAGAAGGAGTCCTGAGCCCTGGCTAGTTCGCTCAGTGGTTAGAGCATCAGTCCAGGAACCAAAGGGTTGCAGCTTCAATTCCAGGTCCAGGGCAGGTGCCTTGATTGCAGGTTTGATCCTCAGTCTCCTGGTCTGGGCACATGCGGGAGGCAACCATTCAATGTGTCACTCTCACGTCGATGTTTCTCTCTCTCTCTCTCTCTCTCTCTCTCTCTCTCTCTCTCTCTCTCTCTCTTCCCCCTCCCCCTCCTCCCTACCCTCCAATCTCTCAAAAAGTCAATTAGAAAATATCCTTGGGTGAAGACTGAAAGAAAAAATAAGAGGTCCCTAACATGGAGAGTAACTGAAGACCACCAATGTATGTACTTTGGTCTTTTCCACCAGGACTGTATTCCCCAAGCTTCTTTCTGACATACACATGCTGGGTCATGGTTCTTGCTTCAGAAGGAAAGCTGCCCTTTAACAAAGGCTTCCTGTTCTTCTCCTCTTCTTTCTGCAGATCCACTTTTTCTAGTTATTCACATAATTTAATATTTTATGAATCCCAAACCCAGATATATACACTACACTACATTAGTTCTCTTCTACACTGTACCATTTCTTTAAATCATGGGAAATGATAACAGAGGCAATAGCATATATTTTTCTTTCTAAACACTTTTCCCTCTACGACTACAGCCATATTTTAGTTTGCCAGTGATGTTTGATGGTTTAATCTGAACATAGTTTCCCATCCTCTTTAATAGAAGTATCTCCCTATTGTGTCCCATCATTTTTGGGTTTTTCAATTGTTATTGATGAGTGAAGGAAAGCTTAGCAATATATGATGACGACTTGGATTGGGAGTTGCTAGCTATTTCTCCCCCCCTCCCACCCCAAAGTCATTGAAAACAGTTTGCTTCTTCTTGAATCAACATTTATTAAGTCATCTTAAATAATGTTTATTTTATATGTGGCAACCTATTGAGTTTTAACATTTTTATTCTTCATTCATAAAATCAGAGATTCATGAAAGATTGTTCTAGTGCTCATTAATCTAATTTTACGAATGCTTTATTATCCTTTCAAATGAGCAAGAAAACTATGATTTTTGTAAAGTAATAAGTAATTCCATTTTTCATTATCATTTTAAAGGAGTTCCCATCACAGAGCCTGCTCTTTATGTTTGTATATGTGTCAACTTTACACATAATACACAGTAAACATTTCCTAAGAGATCAGCCCTCACAATCAAATAAATAATATCTGTGCAAAGTGAATAACAGTATTACACAACAAAATAAAAATGTATTGGGAAAAACATAAATCTCAGACACATCTTTCAGAATACTATAAAATATTTGTTAAAATTACTAATTCTGTTTTTTTCCCTTAAAAAATGGCCTAAGTAAATTGGCAAATTATTCTTAAAAGCATGATGATTTTGTATCATGTCCAAATTCACATATTTACACCCACTCTCTAATCATTCATAAAATTTTAGGTAAACAAATATAAAATAACCATCTGCTAATGGAATAGTTGCTGTAAAGTTATTCTTAAAATTATGTGGTGGATATAAATAAGTCACAGTGAATTTACCACCCACATTATGCAGAAGATGACCAGATAAAGTATCAACTCTAAATAATTACTGAAAACTTAGACATGCTGAAGTTAAAGATCTTTTTTGGTGGTTGTTTTTAAATGAAACCACTGAAAATTGCTGTTGCTTTCAATTTTATAAGATATTCTGTCAGAGAGGAGGGAGGGAGGGAGGGAGGGAGGGAGGGAGGGAGGGAGAGAAAGAGAGAGAGAGAGAGAGAGAGAGAGAGAGAGAGAGAGAGTTGTAAGAGTTACTGTTAAGGAAGAGGTCCTGATAATAGAGTGGATCTCCTTCATTGAGCAAGCAGATGCTGCAGAAAAAGACTTGCGGTATTTTCCTCCCTCTGTGCTTCTCACCGCAGATTTGGGGAAGCTGGACTGCAGCTGAAGTCTAACTCTTAGCAATGTCATTAGTTGGGCCTAAAATCAAGCTGACCTGGTTGCCCAAGGCAAAGTAGTCATCCCAAATCAACTGCTGCTGGGATGGAGCCTGCACACACGGGCGGGTCTGACTCCCACTGACCTTTTCTCGTGATGCGTTAACACAAACACCCCCGGAAACAGTTTGGAATGTGGAGGGGAGGAGTGGAGGGCGATCCAGGAGACAGTCAAACGAATACACATACTACACTCTAGCCCTTGACATCATGCGTTCATTTCGCATTCCCCCTGTCCTCATACAGTACATGCTGGCAGTGAAGGAGGGTTGCCTAGGACCAAGAAGTCTAGTTCTACTGCTCACCACCTGAACCCCAGCCTTGGGAAATTCCACCCCTCACACCAGAAGATATTTCACTTTTCACATTCCAAAAGGACCCTGGAGGCATTTTCAAACCGTGGGCTTCCTTGCACATGTGGGAAAAACTTTGTAGTGAGCTCGGATACTAACTGGAGAGGCCTGTATTCCTCAGGTGTGCTGGCCACGACGATTTCTTATGAGAATTTATCATCCCATGATCCCACGTAGACTAACAAAGTGGCCACTCTAACTTGCCTCTTGACAATGAAAAGAGAAATACTAGTGGGAAGAATCATAATATCCTGGAAGTAGTTTTTTGAATTGATCTTTAAGATGATGGATGACTTATATTCCAAATGTCACAAATACTTGGGGCAGTTAGATTCATGCTTTAAATTTAAACCCTGTGTGCCCGAGAATGTTCTAGGCACTTTAAAAGAGATTATCTCTAATCTTCCCGGAAGCCTAGAAATATAGGCTATACACCCAATGCTTAGGAACACTTGACAGGAAGCAGCATGTAATTGAAATCATTTTAGTAAATCATAGAGAGGCTGAGAGGATTTTCTCAAACATAACTGTGAGGGGTATAATAAAACCAGAATAATATGGCTTTGGTATTTAAATAAAGGTTTTAGATGTGACCTTACAATCACGTATACATTTTTAGATATATAAATTTAGTGGGATATGATTGTGGGAAGATGAAACATACTTTAAAATCAACTTTAAAATGACCATTGTGTTCTAGCGATTCATTATTAGTAATAAAGGCTTCAGAGTGGAGAAGTTTCTCTGTTTTGCTTTAATAGTGATCCGTGGCACAAAAATTGCCAGAGCTTCTCTCCTTATGCACAGATAAGAGAAGGAATAGCCATGCAGCACTGCCCATTTGCTTATGTGAGACTCATTCTTAATGTCGGTACTCCAACTCACCATGTACCCTCCATGCAATTATGAGAAATGATTTATTTCTCGGTATGGATACATTTTTAAATTTCAGCCAGCAATAACCATCACAATGATAATACACTCTAAGGCTGATAATGATGACTTTTCCCCCCTAACAAGCTTAGTATAATTGATATTAAAAATAAAAAGATCAATAAACTGCAAAATCTTGCCTTGACTAAGCAACTGATAATATAGAGATGTTTTGAGTGACTAGTTAAAATATAAACAACTAAGTTAATTATGAATGGTACTTTATAGCCCAGACTTCCTGAAATAATTATTTGATGCACATGTGTACACACCCACACATATACATATATGGATCTCTCTCTCCTTCTCTCTCTTGTTCTCTCTCTCAATAGAAATGTAATGGAAGAAAAAAAAAATTAAAGAATCCTATATAACAAAGAGATAATATGCTAATTAGACCAACCATCCGGACGACCTTCCGGACAAAGCCAGGGCTGTGAGGGCCGGCCGAGGCTGCAAGGGGCTGCGAGAGTGGAGCCCCTTGCATGAATTTCGTGCTTCGGGCCTCTAGTATATAATAATCCACATAGGTCAAAACTTCAGTTAAAGAAGACAGAAAAATGTCAGAAGAGATAATTATCAACACATGATTCACAATTATGGACACCAAATCATAACAAATAGCAACTCATTGGTCATATTTGCCATATTCTACTGATCATAACCTTCTTGCCAGTGACTAGAAAGTCCCATCTCCCTCGAAGCTATAATCTGAGTTCAGGAATTGGGCTGATTAAAAATTTTAGGTCACATGTCCCACTATCATCATCATAATGGATCCAACATAAGAGAAATTAAACTACAACTAATATATACTTACAAAGGTATAAAATTAATTCTGTGTTAACAGTGGAAAATTACCCAATTGTGGTTTATTAAATTCAACATAGATATACCTAAATGACTAGATTAGCACAAATGAAGGGAATTAGGGCGAATACCTGGAAATTTTATTAGCAATTTGGAAACAATAGGGTGGTGAGTGAAAAGTGTCCTGTATTAAGAGGAATAATTACTGCAGATTCAATTGCTAAATTATCTTTAATCTTAGTTTTGGGATACTTTTTTGAACCAAGAATGAATTACTATAGGTTTTTAAATCTACAAGTGGAGTTTTTTGTTTTGTTTTTTAAAGGAAAGACAGATGTTTTGTTTGGTGATCTTTCGATTATGGTTAGAAAGTACTGTCTGTAAATATGTTTGGAATTTGTTAAAGTTTGTTTTGACCAATCCATGAGGAGTTTGACAAGTTTTCAGGCCACAAGAGAAAATGGTGTATTCTCTGCAGGCAGCATGATGTAGGAGAATCTTAGGACCACAGCCCCTGGGGCCAGACCCGCTGGGTTAGATCCTGCCCGGCTACTCTCGGCCACGGAGCCTGGACAAGTTACCTCCACTCAGTGCCCAGTTTCCTCACCTATAAGAGGCTGCTTTGAGAATTACATGAACATGTCAAACTCTGGAACAGTACCTCACACACAGTAAGCATGATATAATTGTTTATTAAATATCTATCGTTTTATCCCTCTACTGCAGTGGTTCTCAACCTTCTTAATGCTGTGACCCTTTAATACAGTTCCTCATGTTGTGGTGACCCCCAATTTCATTGTTACAAATTGGACATAATTAAAGCATAGTGATTAATCACAAAAACAATATGTAATTTATGTAATTATATATGTGTTTTCCCATGGTATTAGGCAACCCCTGTGAAAGGGTCGTTCGACACCCAAAGGGGTCATGACCCACAGGTTGAGAACCAACCGCTGCTCTGCTGTATATTCCCAGGCACACTCACGCGCATACACACACAGGCACATCTACTGATTTTATTTTTCAGATCCTTCCTTATTTTTACTCTGCTTAGTTACAACTCTTTCAGAATTTTACAAACTCACCTCCATTATCATTTGGTTTTATCTGATTGTATTTCTGGGAGTTTTTCTATCATGTATTCCATAACAATGTGTTGCTTGGTACAAAAAAAGTTTATAATTCTTTAACTTCTTGTGAATAGAAGGTTTGCTACTCTCATAATACCCCTTTTGTTCTGTGTAATGGTTACAGCTATTGAATTCTACTTTGGGTGACATTGATAAGGTAACTTTTATTTTTACCATACACATCTTTTTATGTTTATATTTTCAAACATCTTTTAAAATTTTCACTTTATATGTGCTCTTTACATATAAAATCTGAAAGTCTTTGTCCCTGTTAGAACACTGACACTCACAATTATTGTCACATGACTGAGTTGACTTCATTCCTTCCTTGAATAAACTTTTAACTAATACATTGTTTGGTCGTCTCATTTTTCCCATTCTGACTTTGCCTCGGTTCGTCAACTTTCTTATCATTTACTTTCTCCTCTCCATTCACCTCCCTCAAGAAATGAAAATTCTGCCTAGCAACTCTATTAGCAGCGAACTTTACATGGTTCAACTGATTTTTGAATATTAAAGCGCTGTTATTAGAAGTTTTTATACCAAAGAATGAAAACAAGCTAACATCTTTGCACAATGTTTGCAAGCTATGATCTTTTTAAATATGGAGAGAGTTGGTATAGGCTTTTAATGTGCTTCCTGAAATAGAAATTTAGCAGAAACCACATTTAAAAAAAATTCCTTCTTTAAGAGTGGAATTCCAGAGAGTGGTGACAATATTTTTCATCAACTATTAAACACAAGAGGAAACAGAACCTCATGTCCCTAAACACAGTCTCCTTGTGAGACCAGAGCGAGGTTCCGGGCTCAGTCATCTTTGCTGGGGAGTGAGTGACATTGGAAGAAAGCAGGTGAAGCTGCACTTTGCTCAACGATGGGCATGTAAAGATCGTAGCGACTCTTTTATTTTTAATCTGTCCTGTTCCCTGAGGCTCAATGACCCAGTACACTCTTCATCCTAACACGCTTACACCGCTCACTGGGACAGGCCCTGGGAAAACCCTGAACATCCCGGTCCTTCCCATCATTCCCCGCACCGGCTGCTCTGCTAAAATGTCCCAGGCCGCCGACATGGAAATCTTCCCCGAGATTCCTAAGCGCCTCTGATCTGCATTCTCTCTTCACAGGATGTGTAGTCTGTGTGAGTTTAAAATTAAACACATTTAAAAAGTGCAGCCCATTGGTGGTGAGAGAGCCTTGTTACGCTGGGAAGAACCCCCACCCCAGGTCTCTAAGATGTACAGACATCTTTCCAACGTCCTCGCACCGCCAGGCCTCTGTTCTGCATCCAGGCTCTGTCCCCAGAGCAGCTCATTGGGAGGGAAACGCATGCGGCGCTTCTCACTGGGCGTTTTTGTTCATGTCCGTCTATTGTCACATCGGAGGACCCTGGAGGAGTAGCTGGGAGCAGCGGCAAAGGCAGCCGGAGCTGTCGCCGGGTAGTTTGTCATTGTCCCGCAGACAAAGGCAGACTGTCACAGTAAACAGCGTTTATTCCTTTCCTATCTGTGGCTCGGGCCGGAGAGGGGAGGTGTCACTGGTAATTGTGGAACACATAAATAATCATCGCAGCTTGCGGATCAGGCATCAGGGAACACAGGGGGAGCCGGCAGTGATGGAGGCAAGGAAACAGACGCTTCCAGCACCGGCCAATTTGCTAACTTAAAAAAATATACATGTTCTCTCTCCAACAGTGAAGGGGGAATGATCTTATTTGCTCCCTCAGCTGCAGGTGAGGGAGGTTTAACTTCTAACTCAGACGGAATATGTATTATTTTAGGCAAGTAAGTACATGCAGATGATTTTCTTCATTGGAGAGAAAGTTTTTTTGTTTTTATTTATTGATTGATTTTTAAATTTATTTCAGAGAGGAAGGGAGAGAGAGACAGAAACATCAATGATGAGAGAGAATCATGGATCGGCTGCCTCCTGCACACCCCCTACTGGGGATCGAGCCTGCAACCCGAGCATGTGCCCTGACTGGGAATCGAACTAGTGACCTCCCGATTCATAGGTCGATGCTCAACCCCGGAGCCACACCTGCCAGGCGTGGAGCGGGCTTTTTAAATGTCGTCATTCCCTTTACGAACTGGATGTAAGTGGCAACCCCTTCGCTTGCTCTAACCGTGACTGTGTGAGGGCAGCAGGCGGAGTCAGGCTTTAACCTGTGAGGTTTTCCTGCTTCTGTTTCTTAGAGAGAAAACTGGTTTGGGGACCCGAGAGGATTCCTAGTTCACATTACACCTGGACAATCTGCCCTCATCAGAGGGGAGACACCCAGCACCCGAAGCCTGCGGATTTGAATTACACCTTCTCTTCTGGACTCTCCCCCGCCCCAAACAAGGGAAACGTGAGAGAGTGCGACGCTAAAATGAGCCTGAGCTGAGCCTGAGCATGGCAGAGACCAGCAGCCTTCTCACCTTCTTCCCCATGAACCTCCGCGGGAGAATCCCCGCAGGATGACACGGGCCGGAACCTCCCGGTGCTGCTAGGAGGTTGAAAGGTTTCTCATTCACTGCCGGCCAGAAGTGTCGGTGGCGCCATCTAATAAAAACCTGTGAAGCCACATGGGTGCCAAGTCATTTTTTTCAGCGTTTCAAGAGACGGGCGACAATGCCAAGTTCACTGTTTCAGCTGCGGGTGCGAAGTGTTTCACCCTGTTTGTGATGGCAGGTTTGCATCTGTGCTGCAACCTCTCTTTGCAGCCACATAATTGGGACTCCAGCTCCCGCATGGACTGGCTTTCTCTCTACGGAGTGCAGAGCATTGCTCCCAACAGGAAGCATGACCCGCTCCGCATGCATTCCACGTTAGTATGAGAACATCTGCGCCTATGTCTGTACCATCATGCACAAGGCAAGGCAATGACAGAGACAGTTGGTGAAAGAGTGCAGCGTTGAGGCAACCTCTGCCGGCAAAAGGATTCATCTTCCAAGAAAGTTTGAGTGATCAATGCCTCATGGTGCATTGATGACCAAGCGCTGTTGGGTACAAGACACAGAGATGGGATTATTTCATAGTACTGGGCTTAACCAGCATTATGTTGTGTGTTTTCTTTTTAAATATATATATTGATTGATTTCAGAGAGGAAGGGAGAGAGAGAGAGAGTGAAACATCAATGATGAGAAAGAATCACTGATCGGCTGCTCCCTGCACGCTCCACACTGGGGATTGAGCCCACCACCTGGGCATTTGCCCTTGACCGGGAATTGAACCTGGACCTCCTGGTACATAGGTGGGTGCTCAACCATTGAGCCATGCTGGCCAGGCTAACCAGCATTGTGAAAGACTTAGCAGTCTCAGAATAGAGACTGGTGTGGGTCTTCAGAATGGTGATGCCTCACCTTTCTCTGGTCTCAACAGGAGCCACAGGAAGAGGGAAAATGCACCAAAGACATGCACATGGAAATTCCTAGCAGCGCTATTCCTAGTCAAGAAGTGGCAACATCCCTAGGATCAGCCATCAGCCCTCCATGTGGGTGATGGGAAGACTGGTCAGCGCGTTTCCGAAGAAGCGGGCTTTGTGACAACAAGGAGACTTGAGCACAGGGAGAGCTGGCAGTCCCCTCATCACAGCAGGACGCCCAGACGGGGACAGTCACCTGGAGTTGGCTCTGAGGACGTCTCAGGCACTAGCCTGCGTCGTCAGCTTGCAAACTTTGTGGGTTGTTGTCCCCACCATTTGCTTTTGTACAGCAGTTTTGACACTTGCACTGCTCCCAGCAAACTGCGACCGCAGTGTGTTCTGCTTCGGTGCCACTGACTGTCACAGCCTGTCACCAGGCAAGCAAGCTCGACAGGAACCCGTCCGACAGAGCTTAATCATCCCTGTTCCTCCTGTCGCCTGCGCAGGCCACCTGGATGCGCACAGCGTGCAGTGTGACCCTCCCAATGCACTTGTTTCTTCGGCTTCCATTTAAAAAAAAATAATGATAAGGTACATTGTTTGATAAAAATAATCAGAGAAATATATCTACTAACTAATCATACTGAAATGTATCAATGAGGAGCCAAACTGTGATGAGTCTGCACTGGCATTCTCTCTGAAGCAGTGGTTCTCAGCCTTCTGGTCCTTTAAAACAGTTCCTCATGTTGTGACCCAACCATAAAATTATTTTCGTTGCTACTTCATAACTGTAATGTTGCTACTGTTATGAATTGTAATGTAAAAATCTGATATGCAGGATGGTCTTAGGCGACCCCTGTGAAAGGGTGGTTCGACTGCCAAAGGGGTTGCGACCCACAGGTTGAGAACCGCTGCTCTGAAGGCTGTCACTGCTCCTGTCCCACTTAAGCTACGTATACAAGAGAGTGAGTAACACCGCTCTTGTTTCCCTGGGAGGGCCAAGCAGAAGAGAGTGGTTCTTTCTTGTTTAGAGGAAGCCCATGGGGAAAGACTTTAGCAACATTCCCCCGCAGCCACCCTTTGTGTGGGATGGAGGTGCATCTATTTGCCTGCTGTTTCTGATCTGTGAAGGAAGGCGGGTCCCACACCTTAGGCAGGAGGGGTATGTAAATATTTGGTGTCATCACATATTTCCCAAGAAAAGTCTCTCAACTGATGAGGTGACAGGCACTGGAGGTGACAATGAGTCTGATTTCAATCATTATAATAAGGGCTGCAATCCAGGGCAATGTTCCTCAGCCACAGAAAAGTGAAAGCCCGGCAGTTCTGTCCATACTGTGGGTACTGGGCCCGGGAAGACCCAGCCGGCCTTGTGTGGCTACTCCCTGTCATGGGATCCATCGGGCCTCACCACAGTGCTCAGGGCATGGGAGGAGTGGGAGCAACCTTGCCAAGGAGAAAGGCACAGGCATCTGGGCATCAAGGTCACTTGTGGCAGGGTCTCTTCTGGGTGCTTGGGTGGCAGTTGCTCAATTTTGGCTGAATACACTGCGTGAAGATGATGCATGCAAATCATTGCTCTGATTTCCGATTGGCCACTCTAATGTTTAGCTGGAAAGCCATCTAGCACGTTGTATATACTCAACTTTTTAAACGGGCCAACTCATACTTCTTAGTGTCCAAAGATATGATTGGCTTATGACTATAATGATTTGTTATTTTCTTAGAATTGTGTTATACTGGGGGAAAATGTCTTCATTTTTATTTTATTGAGTAAAAATGTAAGACTATAGGAATGAAAGGGCTACTCACAAAACTCATACTTTCAAAAGTTTTGAAAGATTTAAAAAGTAAATTAAAAGTGCTTTAAAATCTCACAATAAAAATTAATAAATTGAATACCTGCAAATAACTAAACTGTGAACTAGGTACAAGACTAGGAGGAATCCCCACCATTAATTAACCAGCATCAGAATAAAAAGCACTAAACAAAACCTGGTGTTTGTGGATGGGCCAAGGCTCACTGGCAGCCAGAGGACACCCAAGTTTGCATGTGAAAGCTGACTTTCTAAACTCTAACAAAGCACATGACTGTGATAATGCTTTTAGAAAGGTAGCAAAAATCAAAGGCAGAGGGCCCCTTGGCCTATACCAGTGGTCGGCAAACTGCGGCTCGCGAGCCACATGCGGCTCTTTGGCCCCTTGAGTGTGGCTCTTCCACAAAATACCACATGCAGGCGCGCATGTACAGTGCGATTGAAACTTCGTGGCCCATGCGCAGAAGTCGGTTTTCGGCCTGGGCGAGTCTATTTTGAAGAAGTGGCGTTAGAAGAAGTGGGGGGTGTCAGTCAGTCAGGCAATGGGAGATGCGGCGCAGGCAGGGCCTCGGGATACGCAGCGTGGGGAGATGCGTGTGATTCATGCACGAGTTGAGTGAGCCAGTCAGTCAGCAGTTTCATGTGCAGTGGTTAGTGCTAGTCACGTCCACAAATCGAGCGCGGGTGACAAAAGTACCTACTCGAAGCATAAAGTTACTTGTATTTTTCCAACCAGCTGCAAATCCTACAGGTATTTTTGTCATCAATTTAAGAATTGTAATTAGTGGCTTTATTATTATAAAATGAGGACGTTTTTAGCAAAGGCCAACTTAGGAGCACCCTAATTAAGTTAATAACAATGTACCTACCTATATAGTTTAAGTTTAAAAAATTTGGCTCTCAAAAGAAATTTCAATCGTTGTACTGTTGATATTTGGCTCTGTTGACTAATGAGTCTGCCGACCACTGGCCTATACAATACCGTTTTGGTTCTCTGGGGGTTTGTAGGTGAGATTATTTAAGGGTCTTGGGAAAGAATGTAATAGAAATGTCAGACATGGATTGCTATGAGACAATTAGACACTCCTTAAAATTGCCCAATCTATATATATAAAAGTCTAAGTGACCAGATGAAAAGATGACTGGACGTTAGCTATGACATGCATTGACCACCAGGGGGCAGACACTCAATGCAGGAGCTGCCCCCTGGTGGTCAGTGTGCTCCCACAGCAGGAGCGCCGCTTAGCTGACAGGCATCAGATGCTGGGCTCATGGCTGGCGAGCGCTGCTGTGGCAGCACAAGCCTCTCCTGCAGACACTTCCCCTGCACACCTGAGCTGTGGCAGTGGCAGGCACAGGGGGGCCGGAATAAGCAGGAGGGGCGCGGCACCCAGCCCGAGCTCAGGCTCCTCCCCTGCCGCCTGCTGCCTGCTGCTTCGTGGGCTATTTGTGCTGTGCAGGATCTACACAGACTGTGGGCTGGAGTTCGACAAGCTGGCAGATAAGGCCTGGCTGCGGTGGCATGGAGGTCCACTGATCCCTGCAGGCCAGGCTGAGGGACCTCACTGGTGCATGAATCCGTGCACTAGGCCTCTAGTTCTGAAATAAAATGATGGCCGTAGTCATGCTGCTTGCCATCCATGGGCCTCCAGAGGAATGGTCCTGCCCATCTTTCCAACTTTACTTTAACCAGCTCCCAATCGTATTCCATACAGATTGGCTTAGTAATTTTTCATTTACCGTGTCTGATAAAGTCCCATGGTTATGCTTTTGTTAAGGCCATTCCCTCTTGGAATGCCCTTCCCTCTGTTACCATTTGAAAAGGTGTTCATCTTTTGAAGACAAGTTTCACAATCTTTCTTATCCAGGAAACATTTTGTCTCTCCACCCAAACACGTTTTCTTCAAAAGCATGTTGTTTGAACTCTTCTTACAAAGGTAGGTTATTTTGCGTTGGTCTTCTCCCTATTGTATTCTGAGAAACTTGAGAGCAAGGTTGTATGATTTTTTTGTACATGTGTGAGTGCACACACATGCAAATCACTGGAAATACAGAACACGGTTCTGGCTAAGAGTAGGCATTCAATCAATGATAAATTGTGTCTCTTCTATTTTGTTAAAACTACTATAGATAACTTCTTTTTGTCGAATATGCTCTGTGATTGTTGGTGTGGTTACTGGATTAAAGACTTCTGATTAGCAAACTGATTTTTAGCTTAAATGTCTGTCAACATAACTATATCTATAAGGAGTGTTTAACAGGGAACGTACTTGTTAATTTTATGGTTGCTTCCTTTCTTCACACTGTTTCACTACATAAATGAATGAAGCCTCATTAAACCCCAGGTTCCATTACCTGAAGAGCTGTCCTGTGCTGCCTGCTGGCCGAGAGGGGAATCCCAGCCATCATTTTGATGAGCATGCATTCAACACAGCACCTCCCTTGTACCAGTACTGAGCGCTGGTCTGACATGCAAGCAAGTCTCTAAGCCTCTCTAAGTCTCAGCCATCTGCTTGTTCAATGTCAAAAACAAACACAACTGCATGAAACTAATAATCAGCTCCTAAATCCTTTCTCCTGGGACCTAAAACAGCGTGCCCAAACGTGCCCCACAGTAGGGCAGCAGGGCTCTCTTCCCTGTGGAATGCAGAGGAGGTCTGATTGAGTGACCAGCCAGCAGTCTAGTGTGAGAATAATGGTAAAGCTTAAGCACCCCCCTGAACCAATATTTTTATATACTGAACTCAGGACGCATCCATCTTTCCCTTCTCGTTTTTATAAAACTGTGGGTATTATCCCCAAATAGCTGACTGTTAACTAGGCAAGTAGCCAGATCTCCGAAGCTCCATGTGGACGCTGGCTGGTGGACTTCCATCTGCACTGGGGGGCCCGCCTGTGTTGGATTTTGGAGAGCTGGGAGGGGCATCCAGGAGATGAGGATTCCGTGGCATAGGTTGCCTCTGCTCTGGCTCTCACCGGGCAGATATTTCTCTCTTTCACGCTCTGACGGTGGCTGATTATACAGGATTCCAAGGACCCTCCTCACTTTCAAAGCATTTCTGTGGGAAGAAAGCTGACCGGCAGTTCTGAGGACCAGGTGCAGATCTGATTACCTTCAGGTGGCCTAATGCCGTGTGTACATGAGCATTTCAGTTCTCTCCTGTCCTTTGTGTCTCCTTTTTATTTTACACTTTAAACCTCGGGGATTCTTATTTCCTTTAAACAAACCACATAACAGGCACTGAGCCGAGAAACGCGTGCGCGCATGGCCCGTGGTCACGTCCTTCGCCTCAGATGTTCGATGGACTCTAATCTCTATCGTGAGCGGCGACAGGTAAAGGTTTGAAACCCTTTCCAGCAGGCGAATAAGTCTTGTCAGTTATTACACTGTCACTGAGCTATTTTTAGTTTCTTATTTTTTTCATCACTCTTCTTTCCTTTGTTAGATTATGTGCCATGATTTTAAATGATATGTTTTTTTTCTATTTTGAAGCAAAAATAGAAATTTCCAGCAACTATTGACTTACTTTCACTTTAATGTCAACTTCTTTAACTGTTGACTTTAATAATTTCACTCTCTGCTCTGTGCTGTCTATGTAGCAGAGGCTTGCGAAAATAAAAGTAGAGGATGTTGTTAATAATTCTCCAAAATACAAAATGATGCCACTGTCGTGTGAGATAATGAGTGTTTCTTTCTCTATTTTGGTTTTGATTGATGCCTCCATTCCACTTTGAATACAAATGTAGCAACCAGGAATCTCTACAACTTGTACGAGGAGTGACCTGGTTAGAAACGAGGACTCCCGTCCTCCGTTGAGCAGCTCTGATGGAGGGAAACATAGCTGGGCCCAGTGTGAGGCTGTGGGTATAAGAAGCTACTGCCCATGCAGGAGAGAGGTTAGAAAGTGGGGTCCAGGGCTCTACTTTTAAGTCAAAGACCTTAAAAAACAGAAACTCTGCTGAAGAAAATTGAACCAAAAAGTGATGTTAGGAAATGAGGTTGAGATAGAAATCAAGTGGATGAAAAACAACATTCATGTAGGTATCCCTGGTCTAAAGGGGTGCTGAGCCACATGCAAAACTTTTCGTACTTGCTGCCCTCTGTCCTTAACTAAAAGGTCAGTATTTCCCGTTTTCCCTCCCCAAAATGATCATGACAAGAGTTCATCAAAACTCCCAGCCCCACTCCATGCATGACACCCGTTTATCTACAGGGCTCTGCGCTGTGGCTAAGACCACGGGTCCTCCCTGCAAGGCTGATGTCCTGGGGCCAGGGCTCATGTCTGTTCACCCCGGGCTTACTCCTGCTCTTGCAGTTCTGAAAGGGTGTAAAGGTCCGGAGCAGAAAGGAGGCATGTAACAACAAGCGAGCAGAAAGTTCCTAGAATGGGCAGGCGACGAAATCTATATATATAAAGAGCCAGGGGCCATCACATCTGAAACAACTGAATGGATGACCGAACAGGCTGAGTGGGGCGACAAGACCAGCAGGGGGTTTAGTGAGGGACAACCAAACGACTGAACAAGCAGGCTGTATGGGGCGACCAGGCCAGCAGAGGGGGGCAGTGAGGGGCGGCCGGGCTGGCAGGGGGCACAGTTGATGGCAACCAGGCTGGCAGGGGGGGCAGTGAGCTGTTACCTGGCTGGCAGAGGGGGGCAGTGAGGGGTGACCAGGCCAGCGGGGGGGCAATTGGGGGTAACCAGGCCCATAGGGGAAGCAGTTGATGTGACCAGGGCAGCAGGGGGGGCAGTTGGGGGCAACCAGGTTGGCAAGGTGAGACAGTTGGGGGCCACCAGGCTGGCAGGGGGGCCAGTTAGGGGCGATCAGGCAGGCAGGCAGGTGAGTGAGTGATTGGGAGCCGGCAATCCAGGATTTTGAGAGGGATATCTGACTGCTGGTTTAGGCCTGATCCTGGGGATCAGAGGCCTAAACCAGCAGTCGGACATCCCCTGAGGGGTCCCGGATTGGAGAGGGTGCAGGCTGGGCTGAGGGCCACCCCCCCACCCCCCGTGCACAAATTTCGTGCACAGGGCCTCTAGTTTAATAATAATCCTGAATTGTAGACTGGAAAAATGGAAGTTTTTTTTTTCCTCTCTTTTTTCTTGATTTCATTTTTAAAAGGCCTTGTGATGGCTAAATTCAATTTTTAAAATATTCAGACTAACTTCAGAAAGAGACGACATAGTTCATTGGAAATAATTTTACTTTTCAAACCATAGTCTTCATTTAAAAAATAGGCCCATGGCTTACTTACTGAGGGTCTCTATGAGCTTGCTTCTTGAGCTCTAAGTTACCACTACTCCTATAGTGTTGTTGTAAATATTAATGGGATAATGTTGTGGAATCCCTAGCATCAAGTTTCTCATGAAATACACTCTAATAATTTATCCTATTAAAAGCAATTGCGATCACTGTACTGAGTGTCATGACTAGCTGAAATTTGAACATATTGTCTGAACAAGCATGTAGGCCAAATAACAACCAACTGGCAAAAAGATTATTTTTACCAGTTACAGTCTAAAACATTTCAAAGAGTTATGTCTCTGTAGAAGTAGATACAGCCAAAGTCAAGGGCATGCTGGTATAAAAGTTAAAACAACAACATTGATTACCCTTTTCTAAATGCATAGGTGTTCTTCATTTACGCTTATCACACACTGACGCTTGTTGCAAACTGAGGGCATAATTTTACACCATGGTCCTCTAAAGATAATTCTGTGGGTGGCTGTTCACTTTAATAAACCACCAGTCATGGTGGGTGGCCCCAAAATGACCCAATAAAACCTGGAGAAGGACGGTGGTCTCCCAAACTTAGCACTTGGGAGTAAAATCTTATTGAAATGTGACTCCAGAAAATGATAAATTAGAGTCACTTACTAGAAAAGTCAATCCTGCCTTATTCCGTGAAACAGAAACAAGAAAAAGGTATTAAAATTGGTTTTGTTTAATAGTGATAAACCTATTACAAGTGACAGAGTTGGTAAGACTAAGAAGTACTGAAAATGAAATTTTCTTTCGTTTCCCCCACCATTGTCATCACAAAGTAAGACGGGGCCCATCTTTGCCTAACAAATTCATCATTCTGCTTCCTTAAGGTTTTTTTTTTTTTGTTGCTGTTGTTTTTAAATATATTTTATTGATTTTTTTACAGAGAGGAAGGGAGAGGGATAGAGAGTTAGAAACATCGATTCAGCTGCCTCCTGCACACTCCCCACTGGGAATGTGCCCGCAACCAAGGTACATGCCCTTGACCGGAATCGAACCTGGGACCCCTCAGTCCAAAGGCCGATGCTCTATCCACTGAGCCAAACCCATTAGGGCTGTTTTTTTGTTTGTTTATTTTTTGTTTTGTTTTGTTTTTTGCTCCTGACTATGGGGAAAAGTTTGTTTTCAAGCCACTTTTCAGTCGCTGAGTACCTGTCACAGTAACACTGTGCCCGTGTTTCAAGGATAGACATTTTTCTTCTCATATCCATTAAAAACTCCTTTCTTATATCTTATTGCCTCTCTGCTTTGCATTTTAGAATAAAGCAAATAGATAAACAAAATCTATTCAGTTATCAAATAGTTAAACTAAGGGATTGATAAGACTGATAACTGGGTCCTGGGCCCTTAACTTGGGAGAGATTTTATTTAATAAGGCTTTTTCTTTCCATAAGAGGAGTAAATAATTAACGGTGCTCTGATAAGACATTATGGGACATATTTTAGGCAGGTGTGTGTTTGGAGCTTCTTTAAAAATACTTATATTTGATCTGTATATTAAGCTATGTCTAGTTATCACATTCCCAGAAAGAGGTCAAATTTGAGGATCAAGTACATTGATTAAAAGGAGAACCTGAGACAAAATTAATTGTTTGAGGTCGCAAGATGTAACTCTCATCCCTTGATATTCACAAAAGAAGCCAAACTTGTTAACACATTGACCATCTTAAAAGTATGCAATATTGGCAATAAAGGCACAAAAAATATAAGACCTTTAAGAAGAAGTACTGCTTTGAAACCCCGCGGGCAGATGCTCCCCAGATGAAAAGCCAGTGGATCTTTTCTTATTACAATCACATACTCACACTCAAACTGTTCTCTTTTGAATGGGCGGGAAGGAGTTTCCTTTTTTTAAAAAAAGCAGTATTTCAAACAATGTGCTTTCTTGTGATAACAGATCTGTTTTAATGTCTTTACAAAAGGGGACCTTCAAAATGGTATGTTACAGGGAAAGCCGAGAGATTACAAATCCTGCTGATTTTAAAAGGGCCCACAATTCTGGAAAATTGATCCACCCCTTGCCAAGTACTTTCAGGGAGATGCATTTTTTTTTCTGAAAGATTTATGATGGAGTTATTTGCTAGTTAGCACTGCTTTGTGAAGGAAAAAAAAAAGCCAAAAGGGCCTCTCAAAATTTCTCAGAACTTAGCGTCTACCACTTCCCCCCTTTATCACAGACAAAAAAGTCAAATTAATGGACCATCTTCCTAGGAATCTCCTCTATAAAAGTATATTGTTTAGAAAGAAGTCAATTATAAAGTCAACTTTATTATATTTTCTTGCTATATTTTCCCCCAAATTAAATGCTTTTTTTTTGAGGGGGGGTGGCTCGAGATTTTACAGCATTATATTAAATGTACAATTTAGGAAATATATTTAGCCTTTATTGTTTTTTGAAATTATTTGCAAAATATTTGAGAATTTTCCTCTCATGTTCTAGGTTGAAATTACAGTGTAATAATTTATGCAGGGTATACGCAATGACACCTGGCCCTCAGCCCCTTGCCTAACAATACGCTAGACAAGAATTACTGCTCCATAATTCACACCCTGTCATGTCTTATTGCTTAATTAAAGCGCAACCTTCCTCTACATGACAAGCAATTGGACTGTTAACATTATAGATGATTATCCAACCTAGCATATTTTATTTTTACAACTCACTTTTTTATGTACACGGGATGCTCATTTCGGGTGTACCTACTTCTGAAAACCTGAAACTGTGTCTTTACTCACCTCTGGCTATTGTGCAAAATTCCACTGGCACAAACATGGGCAAGATATTGGATGTTAGAAATTAGCGATTTTAATATTAAAATAGCAATCCACTATCTATATAGCAAATTAACGTATTTGTTTGAAAGCCTTGGTAATATTTTCTTGTCTCTGTTCTTTTATTGATTAAGTAAACACTCAAGATGATGCATATATGTGTGTACTTGTAAAATAAGTATACATACATAAGGGTGCAGGGTCTGTGTAAGAAAACTTTAAAACTCTAGTGAAGAACTGAGAAGAAAATAAGTAGACAATGAATCCTACCCTGCACTTAGATAAGAATATTATATCAAAGTTATTGATTTTCCTCAAATTTATCTACTAACTTAGCAATAATTTAATTCAAATAAAATCAACAATATTTTTTAAATTGACAAAGTGCTACTAAATTTTTTAGGCTAAAATAAAAGTATTCAAAATTGCTAGACGAGTCCTTGGGGGAGAGGGAAGAGAGCAATGAGCAGCACTAGTCCTATCATATAGTACAGTGATGGCGAACCTATGACACGCGTGTCAGGGGTGACACGCGAACTCATTTTTTTGGTTGATTTTTCTTTGTTAAATGGCATTTAAATCTATAAAATAAATATCAAAAATATAAGTCTTTGTTTTACTATAGTTGCAAATATCAAGAAATTTCTATATGTGACACGGCACCAGAGTTAAGTTAGGGTTTTTCAAAATGCTGACACGCCGAGCTCAAAAGGTTCGCCATCACTGATATAGTAGATTATGTTACATTACAAAGCTACAGGAATTAGCATAGTTTGGTAATAGAAAAGAGAGATCAATGCAAGTCTAGGAGTAAACACGAATACGTATAGGAACTTGAATAATGACATAAGTTATATTTGAAATAAAGGGAATAGGGTCAATTGGGTAATGATTAGGGAAAAATTTGACCCTTACCTAATTCTCTCCAGCAAAATAAATTCAAATGCCTCAAAATTTTAAATGTGAAAACTGTAATCATATAAATTCTGGAAGGTAAATTTATATATGAAGTTGATAAGACGTTTTTAAGCAAGAAGCAAAACCCATAAGGCATAAAGAAAAGATTGAAAAAATTAGCCAAGAGGGTTATATGTAAAATCAAAATGCAAATTAAAATTTTAAGGAAAACACTTTTAATTTGTGTAAAACTGTATTTTTCCTTAATTTCATAACAAACATTCAAATCAACTATAAGAAATATGATTACTACAGTGGGAAATGGTCCCAAATTAGAAAAGCTATATTTTGCGTATATTAATGTCAATATCCTGGTTGTGATATTACATTTTACCAGGTGTTTTCTGGTACCTGACTATGTTTTGCAACATGTTACCATTGGGGTAAATTCTGCAGTACAAGGAACTCTCTGTATTACTTTATTACTGCATGCAGACATCATGGAATATACTTACACAAACCTAGATGGTATAGAATATTACCTTAATTATATGTGCTGTACTTTTGTCTGACTGGTCGCACAGTAGATTTGCTTACACCAGCTTCACCACAAACGAGTAATGTGTTGTGCTAAGACAACATCACTAGGTGATAGGAATTTTCACCTCCATTAAATCCCATGGGATCACCGTCAAACATGAGGTCTGTCATTGACCAAAATGTCCTTATGTGGCGTATGACTGTATATAAATTTGACCCACTGATGGCAATTTACTTCATGAATACACCAGCAAAATTTGTCAAGTATATACATTTACAGAGAGAGATGACAGAATTGTATGTAATAGTGAAAAATTGGAAACAACTGGAGAATTTATCATTGGGGAAAAAAAAGTGTTAACTAAATGAATTCTGGCACATCCATGAGGAAGCAGCTGTGAAAAGAATGTGGAAATATCTCTGAGCCAATACACATCCAGAGTCAGGTAGAAAGTGCAATGTGTGAAGCAATAGGTATGAATGCCTCTTTTTTTTATTGTTGACCTTGTATTTTTTTTAATTTTCTTTTTTTCCCCTTTATTAAGATATTACAAATGTATCCTTATCCCCCCAATGTCCCCTCATCCCCCCAATCCTAGAAATGAATGTCTCTTTTGTATAAATAAAAGAAATTCCCCATGCCGTTTCTTCTCCATGTACTTAACCTCTACCCTGCAGGACATGAGCCTAGGGCCTCATCACTGTCCAGGTGGGAAATGGCATGTCAGTTTCCCACAAACCTGTGACGAGTCTTCTTGACCGCTCCCCCCCTTGGCTTTGAGGATGGTAGCCAACTCAGATTGACCCCTGCCCTTACTTAGTGGCACCCTCAGGAAGTAGAGACATAGGTGTGTACAGGTAGAGCGACGTAGGTAGATAAATAGCTTTGCATATGGAGTTTGCAACAAAAGCAAAAATATTTCTTATTACCACTCACAGACTTGCCCATTCCCCGTCCTTAATTAGGCCATATTGAATCACACATCGCTAGGTTACATCACCCTTTACAACTCTTCCTTGTAAATCTCCCCCTAGGCACCTCCTGCCTTCCTTGGAGAATTTCTAACCTCCTTGACTCTCATTTTTTCCAACAGCCTGTCAAAATTCTGGGTGATTTGAACATCCATATTGATCCTTCCAATATCCTAGCATTTTAGTTCTGAGCTCCGAAGCCCATGTACTCTTTTTAACCTCCTTTAACCACTTACATGGTCACAATGTGAGTGCCTTTAAAAAATGATAACTAAAATATCTCCTAGGTATGTGACCTGACCAGGAATCGAACTCACAACCTTTTGGTGTATGGGACGACACTCCAACTGAGCCTCTCAGTCAGAGCAGATTCTGCTTATAGTTTGCTTCAAGAATGTAAGCCCCATGAGGGCCAGAACTTTCAAAAATGTGTTTTGCTTACTGTTACAACCCTAGAATCAAAAGTAGTGCTTGGTACATAAAAAACCCTAAATACATATTTATTGAGTGAATGAATAAAAGACATATAGATATGTAAAGGAATAGGCATTTTATAAGTACTAATTATTTTAGAGGGGAGAGATTTTTTATAAATGTCTATTTTTTCCTAACCATGCACATAATAGCTTTCTGTTATTTAAAGTTATAAAAAATTGTATTAGTATTGATATGACAAGATATTGTAGGTCATTTGTCTTTTCTACATACTTCCATTTTTTTAAAAAGGTACAAAATTTTATTTTCAATAGATCTGCAAAACGTTTTAAATTGTTATAAGCCAGCAGTTAGCACAGAGATCAAACAGTAGTGGAATAATGAATGCTCTAGCTAACTGAATAGTCCCACATCTAAATAATTATATAAGTTCTTAATAAAAATAATACCAGAAGCAAATCAACTGACCAAAGCAATAAGTATATAACAAGTGTTCTGTTTCAAAGACCGGAGAAGAGGTTATGGAGGTTTTATTGTACTGTATACAGTACCATGGTGGAGGGTGACCAGCACATCTCTTACTACGTTCATTCATTCATCAACTATAAGAGCATGATTGTGATGTGATGTAGGAACTGGAAACTTGGATGTGATAGTCCACATTCAGAAACAGACTCGAGTAAGAGCTGATTTGATTAGCTTGAGCGACAGGCCATTATATTAATGGTTCCCTTCAAGGCAGGGCAGCCCTGGCTCATCATAGCGCTGCCAGGGCTCGGTTGCGTAATGACATATGGCTTTCTGTCCAGCATGAGCGTTTTGATTACCCAGCATGCATGGAGACAGAAGTTGATACTAACTCAGATACCTCACACCAACTTAAATCCAAAGGCATCATCAATGTAGTAATATATTGTAAAGTATGTTGAGTTTTCTGCTAAGTACATGAACAATATGGGAATTCAAGTAGAATGATCTTCCAATTTATGAACATATGGTTACTTTTCCTACTAATAAATATTTCTGCAGATATGAGAATAATGAAGCACACAGTGATACTTGCCTTTTCAAGATTGTTAAATACATAAATTCCCAAGAGATATAAATAGATTTAGGTCACTTCAAGCATAATTTCATAGAAACCACTTCAATTACCACACCTTGCTTAGCACAGAGGATATGATGAAGGATTGCAGTGTGAACTCATAAAGTGCAGAAAAGCAAAATGAAAACAGGTGTTTTATTTTTGAGGTACATGTTTCATGCTTATTACCCCGAAGTAATTTTTTAAACGGAAAATGTTCTATTACTTACATTTCAATGGCTTTGCTACATTATATTTGGATACTGTTAGCCACCAAATAATAAAAGGATCTCACAGTAAACAAAGCTGTTCCATTTTTATTTCCTCTCAGTCATGGCCAGACGGTCTTGATGTTAAAAGGCTTTCATATTTTTTACGAGATTATCAGCTCAGGCTTTTCTCATTTCTCTCAATTTTTCCCCACTTCAGCTTTTCTCACAGGTCATAATAAGGCTATTTTGATAGAAATATAGCTATCGTATGACTTTCTTTATAAGTGGGCTCCACATTTTTCACAATTTGAAATAGTGGGCAGAGCTACGCCCATTGGAGTGGAAAGTGGGGGACCCATATGTTGTTTCAGGGATCCAAAATCTTAAAAACACATATTTTTATTTTTGTTACCAGGACATGGCAGTTCACCTAAATATTTTGTGAATTTAGTCCTGTTTAGTTCTATCACCTTTTTCTCTATTTTTGGCTAGTCATAATTGTTTGGAATGTTTAGGTTTGGTACTTCATTGTTTCTAAAACTATCTGATTGCCCACTTCTATTCATTTTGATATATCACCTTTATGCTTCATAATTTCTTAATCCACTTTTCTCTATAGTCTTTCTTTTACTCTTGCCTTTTACATAGTAAACTCAAGCCCAATTTATATTTTGTCTGAATAAAACATTTTATTTTAAGTAAATACTTAAATATCCTGAAATTCCCATATTTTCAATATTTTCCTTGAAATGTTTGAAACTGGATTTTTCATAATTGTTAAAACATTTGTAAACTATCTATGAATAAAAACCTTAAGGTATAAATGAGGATATTTAATATGGTATAATTGTCTTCATTTTTAGTAAATAGCGCTGTTCCTGAATTTTATTTTAGGCTAATAAGCCACTTAGGTTATACCAGATGATTAATTAGATTTTATCAAAGTCAGGGTCTCAGAATACTTATAAATTTCTTTCAGAATGAAATGAAATATTTCAGTATGGTCTCTGGTGAGACTGAGGATTAGGTATATTTACAATTAGGTAAGTTTCTGAAAACTAAACTCAAGAATGAACGTTGGATTTGGTTTCCAACAATCTCTCCATAGCATCTGCATTGGCTGCTATGCAGCACAGTTTAATATCAATAAATGATGCCAAATGATTTATGCCTACTGTAGTTGGCTTGTAATATCTGCTGCTTAAAAATTGCGAAGAGACTGCGGTTCCTTATATTGAAATGGCTATGTCAAAAATGCTAATTTTTATCATTTACAAAAACCACTATAACACAAAACCTACCTCTTAAAACCGAAGGAAGAACCTGCCTTCGGCGATGATAAGTATGCTGGCCTGGAAAGTTTCTCGCCCACCCTGTGGGATAGCGCAGAACATACTGCAACAACCTTTTATGCTGGTCTACTCACCTAGCTTCTCTGATGAGCTGGCCGTGGCAATCACAGAGGCAGAGCTCAATTAGTGGAATGTCTGTAGCCTTGGCCGTCAATCATTCCTGTCGAGAGGAGGGACTCGGAAGCTCTCAGTGCATTAATTAAGAGCTCATCTCAGCAGAGCCATCTTTCTACCTAAGGACCAAAAAGAAAGTTTTAATTAGATTTTTCAAAGCGTATGTCATACCGGAAAGCAAGGCGCGTTCTGGAGTTGGTGTCAGAGGCAACAACACAAAGGGAGTCTTTCAAACAACACAAAGGGCCCGGTTCTCAATCACTGGTGACACCGAAGGGGGAGCATCTGTCTCCATCACTGGCTTCCGCCCTCCGCACAGTGACTTCATGAAATAAGTGAAGTTCTGACCATGTGGTTTCGTTGCCAACATAGGGTTGGGCGCCTGCCTAATGACTGATGCAGAGCTGATGCTGCCCAGGGCAAGGACCACGGAGGACACTGCTCTCCGCCGGCGCCTGGCGTGTGTTCCAGGCCAGCTTCCTGCTGAACACCCAACAGGCGACACAGTGCAAGCTCAGCAAAGGGCGTGAGGGCACCTGCACAGCACGGCCATGCCACTGGCGTGGTGACGGATTGAGGGAGCCATGGCTGGCTCCCCTAAAACCAGAGGGACTCGCCCAGCGGCCTGGCTCAGTGGTTGAGTGTGGACCTGTGAACCAGGAGGTCACGGTTCAATTCCAGGTCAGGGCCCAGGCCCAGGTTGCAGGCTTAGTCCGCAGTGTGGGGTGTGCAGGAGGCAGCCGATAGATGACTCTCTCTCATCATTGATGTTTCCATCTCTCTCTCCCTCACCCTTCCTCTCTGAAAGCAATAAACATATATTAAAGTAAAATAAAATAAAATAAAACCATAGGGACTCAAGAGAGGTGGAAACTGGCGAGGCTCCCTGTGGAATGGCGTGTGTGAGGCCATCGGACAGACTCCTTAGGGCTCACTTGGGAAATAACAGGTGCATTACTGATTAAAATATTTATAAAATAAGGGAGGGAAACAAATTTTAAGAGCTAGGTCGGACTCTAGAAGGGGAATATATCTACTAATAGCTATTAACCCCCACCCCCCTATGTAATTAAGTGGGGAGGGTCAGAACTCATGGCTGAGAGAACACAAGCAAATGAGTTTACCAACATCAATTGAAAAAGCAGGTAGTAAAAACAATAATAAAATAGTGAACAATTGAAACACCATAATAAGTTGTAGAAATAATGAATACATTACCAAACCTAAATATCCCCCAAAAATCAGCACCGGAAAAAGTAGAAAAATGACATTTCTGCTTTTAGAAAGGTTACATACGATGAGGAATACATACGATGAGGAAATATAAACCAAGCACAATGGGCACAAAATCAATGGTGTGCTAATTATAAGGGAGAAGTGAAGAAAGGGTGGCTCATTGACTCAACACAACAAACCCTGCCTATTATAATTTATAATTCATTTTGTTTTTCCGAGGAGGGTGGTTAGGAAATCTAGCTACAGTATATGCTATAAATTTACCACCTAACTAGCATCCCAGACATGTGCCGAATAACAGTAACACATCTGACCCCCCCAAAAAAAGCACTATAGATTTTACAGGTATATAGTTTAGTACGTTTCTAAATGAGAATATATAATGAGAACATTACTTTATAGACAATTTGTCAGAAAAATAAAGCCGGGGAAATTGTAGCCCATCCTTTATATTAATGTCCATAAAGATATTTTATAATCCCTTCTCCTCTCTTTCCCCTCACACATTTCCCAACGATTTTGCCTTGGTTATTGTGCTGCATTATGTTTATTGCACAGTACTAGACCTGTATTGTAGTACTCCCCAGACACAAGTTGGCAAATTGTGGTGCTCACACCAATCTTGTGTGCCTGATAAATTTATATAATACAACATCTTGCCTTCGAGTGCCACTTTTGTGCCTTTCAATGCATCTTTTTTTTTTTATTTTTGGTTAAGCCAGGGTATATTACAAAGTCAAATTTCCTCTTGGGAATATTGCACTCAAGGATGTCTGACTGGTAAGATTAATATGCACAGTTTTCTGTTTTATGATTGTGTGCAATTTGTTTACCTCAGTGGTCTCTTTGTTTTCCAAGCAATGTTTAAATTATCTTAATGATAGACTGAGGACAGAACATGTCTAAATTAATGGCTATTTAGTGTAGTTGTGCTCAGAGAAGAAAAATATCACTGTGTGCTTTTCCGTGGGTTGTGAACTTTTTTTTTTCTCCCTGAAGTAGTGACACTTAGTCTTGTGATCTGAAAGCACCTTCTGGTGACATTGACCAAGGCCACTGTTACACCTCCCTCTTCCTATGGGAGCTGTATCTTGATCAAGAGCATAGCAGAAGGAATAAGCTTCAGAGCAGGCAGTACATTTCTGTGCTTTTAGCAGATTCTATTACATTTTGAAAATGAAATGTATTTTAATAAATGCTGCCTCTATAATTACTCAGTGTGTATAAATGTTTTGGGACACCTGTATATATTTATTGCTTAATTTGCAGCTTCAGAAGAACCCAAATTTAGTATATTTAGGGGCAAAAGTAAGCCTTTTCCTGAATAAAAATGTCCTTGTTTTTCTATATAAAACTTTCTCTACATGGAGGGAACTTTTGAGATCAGGTATGCGGAGGCCAGCTCAGAAATGGTATCTGGAATGAGGGATCCATATCAGACTTTGTCATTTGCTCTGAAATTGGTAGCAGTGGCCCCATGGCATTCCAAGGAAGACACCTGGTATGTGTGTGGAGAATGACAGCTGTTGGAAGACCAGGGTGCATCTGTCCCACCCTTATTATAGGAAATCACAACATTTTTCAAAGATCCTCATAGTTTGCGATCAAGCCCAAGATGCTCATCTCCCCAGAAAGGGCTTCTGTGTTACCAGCTACATGCTTCTCTTCTTCTCCCTTTCAGCAGCCAAGATGGCAGTTTCTTATAAGAAAGTGCAGGGCACTGTTCTCCTAAGGTTTGAAGAGCCTCCCCTAGCTCTTGACAGTATGGCAGGGGTATCAATTTGATGAACTGGGGGTGGAGGGAGGTGATAAAAACATGAGACTCAGAGTGACATTACAGAAACTCAATCTGTTTCACTTCAAATATTAATTTGTTCACTATTTACAAGCAGTAAAGTTGGCGTGGGCATTGTTCTCAACGGTATTTGAGCATAAATGCTCTCATGAAGCTCTGGGAAACAAAGACGTAGAGTGCATCTCAGTTTTTCACCTGCTGGACCAGTAAATTCTTCTGAACATTTAGCAAATTCATGAGGTGACATCTGTCAAGCTAGTGTATCTTAAGTGACCACATTCTACGCTCATGGGACTTGTATCTAAAGGCAAACTATAATGAAGCTGCAGCTAAAGTGACCCAGTTATTATTTATTTCATCTCATCGCAGAGATACGTGTGCAAGAGCACATTTATTGTCTGACCTCCTCCATTCTTCTTGAGAAATTATATTAAAAGGAACGGAAGTTGCTTTTCAATATATCATGAGAAAAGATATAGACATCACATTAGAACAAGGCTCATATACACACACCCTGTCAATAGCATGCACTGGGACTTTGAGCAATCTTTCAATGACAAAAACAGCCACTTGGTGTTTATTTTATAATTTAGATTGACAGTTGGGAAATGTATTAGCAAAGACTTCCATATTTGTATTAATAAGATTCCATCAAAAATTCTACGGATACGAACTCAATCTAGTAATGCTAAGAAAAACAACAACACAAGCCTAATATCCTATATAATAAAAAGCTAATATGCAAATCAACTAAATGGTGGAATGACTAGTTGCTATGATGTGCACTGACCATTGGGGGGCAGATGCTAAACGCAGGAGCTGACCCCTGGTGGTCAGTGTGCTCCCATAGGGAAGCCAGGCTCATGGCTGCCAAGTACAGTGATGGTGACAGCACTAAGGTTGTTTGATGGAGGACTTAAGCACTGAGGCATCAGTCCAGACATCCCACAAGGGCTCCCAGACTTCGAGAGAGCACAGGTTGGGCTGAGTGACCCCCCCACCCCCCCGAGTGCACGAATCCCGTGCACTGGGCCTCTAGTGTTAGAATATGTAGGTTTGGGGAACAGGGCTCAATTAGTGTTTAAAATGTCTACTTGTTTAGGTATATGTTTTTTCTCAGCCATACTGGAGAGAAGTTGGGAGGATTATCAGTCTTTTATATTTGCCATTTTATTATTTATTTTTAATGCTGAAATATTTTATTGTACATGAGCCTAGAGGTTTTCTGCTTTGATGGGTTTTTAAGACAGAATAATAAATAAATGATAGTTTACTTCAGTAAGTCTGTCATAAGTTTCATATTTTCTAAGCCTTTCCCAATTCTGACTGCGGAAAAATTATTACTTTCTGGTTACTTCCTTGATAGTTATTATTAGGGGGAGGATCGTCCTCAAGCTTTCTGAGTATTAGGTTATGCAAGTGATATCAACTAATAGCTACTTATATTGAATATTTCAAATACCAAATTGTTTTCTTGTAACACCTACAAGTTTAGTAACAATGGAGGGGCCAATAATTAATGTACTCTACTAAGAACGTTTCAATGTAATTTTTGAATTAGACCTCAAGCCCTCATAATAAAAGTTTGGCAGTTTGTGAAACTATTCAAATACTTTATAGGAGAAGCCACTGTGGTAGAAATCAGTAGAACAAATCCATATTTATTTATTTAAATAATCTGTGCGGGTTTTTCCAAATACTCTGCTCTATGTATTTTCAGGTAGATTCTATATGTGGGCATGCTAGCATATATTATCCATATCTGTAACTGCATCTTTATTAATTTAAATGAATTTCTTTTAAAGAAGATTGAGAGTGGAGAATTTTTAAATATTCAACAAATACTCAGGCCGTTTCCCTGCAGATCCTGTACAAATGGTGTGCAAGCTCCTTCTCAGAAGAGTGTTTGGTGTGGTTTTTTTGTTTGTTTGTTTGTTTTTACAGCTGATTCCCACTCTCACAGTCCCATTTCTCCATATCTCAAAGCAAGGAGGAAAATAACAGCTTTTTTTCCAGTGATCTGGAAAATATTAAGAATTGGGGTGATATTTAACCAGCCATACTTTCTTTTTTAAAATATATTTTATTGATTCTTTACATAGAGGAAAGGAGAGGGATAGAGAGTTAGAAACATCGATGAGAGAGAACATCAATCAGCTGCCTCCTGCACACCCTCTACTGGGGATGTGCCCGCAACCAAGGTACATGCCCTTGACCGGAATTGAACCTGGGACCTCTAGGTCCGCAGGCCAACGCTCTATCCACTGAGCCAAACCAGTTAGGGAAAACCAGTTATATTTTCATGTAAAACATGAAGCACTTTGAAAATTGGTCTCTTGCAGTCAACATCACCTAAACAACATTTGTAATTAAGTATATGTGCCTAAAGGTGTATGTATATATACATATACGTATAAGCGTAATACCAACTTAAAAAATCTTCAACTTTTGTACTAAAAATATGTATATTTGGTGATGTTGGGGCTGTAAATGAGACTTGATTGGTTTAGTCACATGTGTATTTATTTCATACATTTTTATTGAGCAGCAGACAAGAGTCAATCACTGGGCTGTGTTCTGGGATAGAATAATGAACAAAGCAGGGAGGACCCTGCCCTGGTTAAGTTTCCATCTGAGGAGATGTACAGATGTAGTGCTTACCCAGGACCTCGATACAGTTACACAGTCAGCCTCCACTGTCATCAATTTTATGTGCCATGTCATCCTGATGCCATTATCAGTTCTGTGACTTTCGCTTCCCCCAAATATTTGAAAGCATGCTTTGTGTTGAAGGCTGATCTGCCACAGAAGGTGACTGAAAAAGGGACTCTCCATTACTTCTAGGCATTTATGATAAAGGGAAACAGTCAAAGACAAGTTCATGACAATAATTACATCTGGGCGGGTGTGCCTGCTGGGAACTTGTGCAATAACAACAGAGAAGGGCAGGTTCCAGGCCACAAACAAAGAACTATTTCTCTCAAAGACCTGAGTCACAGCATATTAGTAGTAGATTTTGCATTTTTAAAATGCATAATGCCAGAATTTCATGGTAAAGAGTCTTGAATAATTATTCAAGTACAATCCGAAAGATTTTCAAAAACAAAGGATAGGAAGCAAATATCCAACCACATAAATAACCCCAAGGCTGTTAGGTGCCTGAAATAGCAAGACAGAACTGCTTTCATTTCAATTCTGGAGTCCCCCCCTTTTTCTGTACCAACCCTCATAATATACTCAGGGACTCAGTCCTTCTCTGCCTTCTCCAGGAGAGCCCAGAGCTGACAACAACATCCAATAACTACAAGTGTTGCCCACAAGGGCAATGGCCATCTGGGCACAATATTGATGGTGACCGACAGACCTCCAAGTGCTCAAGGTTTATGGAAAGCTAAAAGCAGGACCCTAAGCGTATGCATGAATTAGCTACTTCTGACACTCCGTGAATCCAGTTACCCTTTCCTTAATAAACTGATAACAGGAAAATGACACGAGGCTGTAGAGATAAGCAACAGCTGGGATGAAAAAGACAGGTACGTTTTCCAAATGTTACAAAGATACAGCCTAAATCGATTTCAGAGAATGTTTTTGAAAAATAACTCCGTTTTAAGGTCATATTTTAACTTAAATAGATTTCAGGAGATTGGGTGTAATTATACATTACATCTATTTACTTCAATCAATACTGTCTATTTATCTAACTTCAGAAGTCCAATAACAGCACAGTTCTCCCTTCCCTCCACGGCAGTAACTGTAGCTGGCAGACATTACTCATGCTCTGAGTTTATTTGCAGAAGTCTACGAATGAGAAAGCAACCTCCACTCTTCACCTGCAGCGTCTGGCCGGAGAAAATCACAGCACCCCCAGGTACTCTCCGAACAGCGAGGAGATTCTCACACGTGTCCATTCGCCTCCTTCACTTCCTCCTCAATAAATAATGGATAAAGATGCAATGGGTCTTTGCTGACGTTTTAATTCTCCTAATATACAAAAATTATCTTGTGGAAATAAATGCGTGTCTACGCAATCGTCTGCAAATGCTGCGGAAGTAATTTGCTGGTTCTTAGGATGCTCCGTGGGCTGTATTTTATTTTGGAGCCAATGAATCACTTATCTCTGCACCGTGGCCCCCTGCTCTCCCCACCTCACCCCCACCTCAGAACACAAGCTTCTGTCACACGGTTCTTGTTCCCCTTTTTTGGGTTTGCTACCCAATTTTTATTAATTGCAGCTAACTGACATATCAATAGTACCAATGCAAATGTTATGCAAATCTCAAAAGGAAAGCTCTTTTTTACTAGAAACACAATAACTTTGTAAATATAATAGTGGTACTAATGGTACTAATTGCAGCCTCCTCGATATGAAGAGGGTATTCTGGGTAAGTGGATTTTAAAAATAATGGCCGCTTGGCCCTTTAATATTTATTATTCTTTTACTTGATCTTTTATTGTTTGGAATCTCAGAAAGAAATGAAGGCATTGCAGCCCTAGCCGGTTTGGCTCAGTGGATAGAGCATCGGCCTGTGGACCAAAGAGTCCTGGGTTCGACTCTGGTCAAGGCCACACACCTTGGTTGCAGGCTCCTCCCTGGCAACTAAATCACTGTGTTTCTCTCACATCGATATTTCTATCTCTCTTTCCCTCTCTCTTCTACTCTGTCTAAAAATCAATGGAAAATATCCTCGGGTGAAGATGAAAGAAGAAAGGAAGGAAGGAAGGAAGGAAGGAAGGAAGGAAGGAAGGAAGGAAGGAAGGAAGGAAGGAAGGAAGGAAGGAAGGAAGAAAGGAAGGAAGAAATGAAGGCATCGCACACTTCTCTGCACATTCAGGAGATAGGAACGGAAACCAAAATCACCTGAAACAAGCGAACGGTGGGTGGGATGACCCTAGTTGTGTTGAAGTGAGGGAGGCCTTGTGCTTTCATTAATGGCTTCAGAACCCTATATTGGGGTGCTGGTCCCCCCATCATTTCTTAGTTATGCAGTCACATTTGGCCAAGGCTGGTTGGTGTGCTTCTTTCCCACGACACAGCTCATCTGTCCTTTCACCCCCTCCTCACACCGCCCGCCAATCAGTTCTCAGCACTCACCATCCTTGCAGGGTTTCCTACCTCAGGCTGGAATGAAAGCAAGTCGAAAGAGAAACTGAGGGAAACCTGGCGAGTAATTTTGTGTCCGATGAGTAAAATGCATGCAGGAAATTGCTTTCTTGGACTCATATCCTTTTTCTTTTCCCATTTAATTTTAGATTCCGTCTGCCTTTAAAGCTTGTATGCAAGTTAAAGACTGATGTAGAAATAAAATACAGTCTTTCTACATCCTGTTAATCCTCTATGCCCCCTGAAACTACAGAGCTCACTCTGGTGCCCAGAGAGGTAAGGCCATTGGAACAATCATTTTCCAGGCAACATTTACTCCTGATGATGTTCATTTATCTCATAACTACTTTGTTGGTATATAGAATGGTGGACTATAGTAGGCTTACTTTATTTTTCTTTTTATATATTTGCCCAGTTAAGAGAACTGGGCATACCGTTTCTTTTAATCAACTACCCTTGGAAAACCATCATGTGAGGAAAGCATTGAATTAAACACATTAAATTAAAACCATATAGTATCTTGCACAGAGAAGGAAGTCAATAAATACTTACTGAATTGAAGTAAAGTACATAAAATATATTCACTTATTAAAGCTGTTTACTCACACAATAAAATGAATCTTAAGCCTGGCTAGTGTAGCTTAGTAGTTGATCATTGACCTATGATTCCTGGTCAGGGCACATGCCTGGATTTCCAGCTCAATCCCCAGTAGGGGGCAGCCAATCAATGATTCTCTTTCATCATTGATGTTTCTATTTCTCTCTCCCTCTTTCTTCTTCTCTGAAATCAATAAAATATATATTAAAAATGAATCTCAATATTAATATTTAGCAGGGATTCCTATAAATATGCATATTTGTCTATTTCATAAAGTAATATGGGGCCACAACATTAGTAACAAAGAAACAGAATTTCTGGAAGATGAGGCCCAGAAGTCAGGATTTTAAAAAGATTCCCAGGTGATTCTAATGTGCAGCCAAGGTTGAGAACCACTGTTCTAATAGCATCTTCTGTTAAAGTTATACTCCAGTCTTAAAGAAATACATTTTACATAGTGTCTCTCCTCTTTTCTTTTGTACATAATGCTCCACCCTCCTGGAAAGACCTTTCTTTTGGACCCTAATGTAAATTATTATCTACTAGTAACTGCTATTCATCTGTGTGACTTCAAGACCTACTTCATCAGTGAAGTCTTTCCTGACCTCCCCTTCCCCTAGCCTGGAGTGGCTGCCTTGTCTATGTCCTTCCAACAGACCCCCTTTTAGAGATGTATCCACCCCCTCAAGGTAACCCCACTGGAATCCTTGTTTCAATGACATAACCCTCAGGAGACGTCCCCTGCAGAGGTTTCCTTCAGAGTTAGTGTCTGAGACTCATGTGAAATTTATCTTTATGATTCAACTTCCTTTTTTCAAAAATATGATTGCCTACTGTGATCACCAAAATTATGGAACAGATTTGACATTGAATAATTTTTGGTTATTTCAAAAAAATTCAAATATACTCTCAAAGGACAAAGACTTCTTCCCACTGAGCACATTCAAAAGACTGTTGTCAGATGTAAGAATTCTTGAACTTTGGTAAAAAAAAACAACAGTTCAAGTATTTTAGAGGTTTAGTTTTAAATGTACACATGCCACCTAACATATGTTTTAATTAAAAACTATAAAACAAAGATATAATTTTTGAATGAAAAAACTTAAAGCTAATTCATAATTTTAGAACATCGATGCCCTATATTAATGCTTTTAATCAATGGATAAGGAAAATACTAAAATGCAGCATGTAACTTCATGTACAATTAGAATACAGTACTGTACACATCAAAATAACGACATTAAGGAATGCAGGAAATAAAAATGACATCAAATATCTTAGGAGAATGTTATACTCAAGGCTTAGATTATTAATGGACAGAATACAGCAATACTAACACAGAATTCTAATTCACTGGTTTGTATGTTCACCCTTATTTCAAAGTCAGAATTATTATACCATGAAAGCTGTTCTTTGTCATTGTGTTTTCTCCAATGAATAACATTCTATTTGAGAAGAGGAGATAAGAAATAATGAAATACAGTTTTAGATGTATTTGTTGCTCAATACTTGAATATTTAATTTATAGCTATATGACAAAAGTTAAAATACATATACTACCTAGATTTATAAAGAGCTGTTCTTAGAAAGTATTCATTCAGCATATTAATAGATCAAAGTCTTTTGGGACTGTTACACAACAAAGGCACTACATGAATATAAACAAATAATATAATGTATGCAGAATGTACTTAATAAATATTTGTGAAATTGAATGCCAAATATTAATCAAAGGTGATGCTTGTGAGTCAGCAAAGGAAACTAAAGTAATTTACAGAGTCACTACTTAGTTCAGATTTCATTTTAATGAGCATTAAGGCATCATTTAAATTCTAACTTGAACTTATTATGCAGACCATTGCTTAAAATTGTGAATTACCTTCTAATACTTGGAAAAATTTAGGGTCTGACTCTTTTCAGTGTGACTTTGGACTTTTTATTTAGTTTTGGTTTGAGCCTGTTCTTTTTCCAAGAGAATTCAGATGCCTGATTTACATATACATATATATATATATTTCAGTTACATGAAATAAAGGAGAAATGGTTGTCATTTCACAAGAAGTGTATATTGCACCAGACCTTTATTGGACACTGAGATGAAGGCTACAATTTCCTAATGTTGAACATACAAAGATGAAAAACAGACACAAACCATGCCTTCAGGCATGTCCAGTGGGTAGCTAGGAGCATTTCATTATCATTTAATGCAACAAAACAAGAAAAAAAAAAGTGTGATCACAGAGGAGAAGCTGGCCCAATTTAGTCTGGAAATTCTGGAATAACGGACTACCATCTCACATTTATGGATTTAATTTCCATTGAGGATAAAGCCCAGGTAAACTTTAGATTCAGTCTGAATTCAAATCCTGGCTTTACCCCTTACTACCTATGTGACTTTGGTCATGCAGTAGTGTGGGGAGCTGATATAGGGTTAAGTCTCGGACTGACCTGTTGGCAAAGTCACAAACAGGTCTTCGGAGTCTTAAATAACCCAACCTGAGAGGTGGCCGCTGATTTACACGCGCTATCATTTAAAAAATAAAAAAGGGGGAATTTGCCGGAAGCCGGTCCATCCTTGCTGCTTGACACAGTCGCTGCAGGGAAGAAACATCTGCACAGCATATGTTTCAAGGGATCTGGGGTATATGGCATACTGTTCTTAATATGTTTGCTCCCCTTCGTAGCGCTATGTGTTTTAACCAAGGTCACCTCTCCGAGAAAGGTTGTTTCCCCAGGTGGGGATTTTTTCCTGGAGTTAGGGATTAACAGGACTAAGGAAGGGAATAAAACCCCTTAACCAAGTGCCAGGTGGGTAATTAATCACTTTAACTACGAATAATCATGCTTAAACTACATAATCTTTACTTAGGATAATCTCCTTCAGTTACTTCCTTGTACCTTAACAGAACAATAGAGTAGTGACCTTGGAATGAGATAATAAACGCCCTAACCTTTGGAATAGAATGGATAGGATTAAAATCAACTGGTATAAATACAGATGTAATAGGAGAATAAAGGGAGAACCTAGCTATGCTGATCAATTGAATGCTACTGCCTCCGTGTCATTCCTTCTTCGCCGACTCTGTCCACACCTTTGGGAACCCCTGGACCTGCTGGGGCTGGACCCCAACACAGTAGATGCTTATTGAATTACTATATGAAACAGTGTAGGAAGATAAAGGAGGTAAATCTGAGAACTCTGGGAGTTTAGGAAGACATGATGGGTGAAATGAGATTCAAACTGAACCTTGGGAAACGTAAGAATTGGGTACAATGAGTATGTGCTCGAAAGAGGCAATTTTGAAATGAGAAATGAAGATTCAGAGAAGGCCATACCACATGGTGTGTGGACTACAGGCAAACAGGTATAGAGTTTTCATGTTGGGAAAAAAGATATCAAACTCATTATCACAGATCACCGAAAATCTTCAAAGGTTTCTCATAAAAGATTGATATGCAACCAAAGAACTTGTATGCACCTATGCATAACCCATGAACCCAGACAATACTGTGGTGAAGGCCTAGGGTGGGGAGGGGCGGGTGTCAGCTAGAAGGGGTCAATGGGGGGGGGGGGGAGCGGCATATGTAATACTTTCAATGGTAAATATTTTAAAAATTGAGAGTGTTTTTCCAAGCCCCAATCCGTCCATGCTCTTACACTACTCACTAATCTCTTTCAAATATCCATGAAGAAATGCTTAGTTGAATGCAACACTTTGCCAGCATTTATAGTAATTACTTCCTTTTCGTTCCTGTATTAAGGAAAAACATAATTCAATGCAGAATGCACAGCCCCGGTTTTCTCAGCAGTAAGTTATCTGACCTTACTGCAATAGACCAGCGTCCCAAAGAGTCATTCCAGTGGAACAGGAAAACATACCTTAGATTTTTAAACACGCAACCTGGCACTTTTCACATCTCACCTGGCGCAAGTGTAGCAAGTAGTTCATCAATCTTATTCAAATATATCATCTCTACTCCCTTCCTGCACAGGGTTTCATTCCACTTTTCGCATCCCAGTGAATGGGCTTTTGTGTCACGTGGCTCAGCTAGAAGGAATGGATGCACATGGCCACTTTCTAGACAGAGATATACCAGGTGCAAACAATACCGCTCTGTAAAGTTCACAATAGATTTATCACAATCAAAGCGGCCACAGGAATCTGGACGTTTCTGGGTTACTGTGCTGTTCCCGCCCGCGATTCTCTAACCATCTCGGACAGGCTGACAGGAACCATTGTCATCACTTCTGCCCGTGTCATATTTATACACCGTATTGGTTTGGCTGCGAGACCTTGGGACAGGCAGGGGCTATAATGTACTCTTTCAATTTGCACAGGGAAACTTTTAAGAGTCTATTATCAGGTTTACTTACTAGTACAGTGCCCATCACCACCATGGAAAAATAGAAAATGGCACCACCAGGTTGAAAATAGAATGTCCTGTGGAGAATAAAAGGACATTTAAAAAAAAAATCTCTCCTGGAACATTTCACACCCCCTGAGTTTCTTCTGCAATTTTCTCTGGACATGAAAAAGTTTGCCAGGAGCAAGGAAATAAGACAGGGTGACCTGCCAATAGTTGTCTATCCACATCCAACGAGGGGATCATTTACATGCCTCTAATGTGGGATTCAGCAAGGAGCCCAGCAAGGAAATAATTATGCGAATGATCTTACCTGCATGCATCCTGTTTACTTAGAAGTCAGCAGGCAACCTCCAGATTCCAATCTACACATCCCTTAGCTCTCAGTATGTGGGGAAGGATCAAAATACAATCAAAGCTCTAAGACACAGTATCAGGAGTGCCTACAAGACCAGTGCATTCCCGGCTTCTGTTTATCCGGCAAGAATACCTGCTGGTGATGTACACCGAAGGAAAGACCATGAGGAACCGTTTTTGTTTGTGGGGGTGAGAGGGGAGCCGGAGAAAGGAGATCTCATGTGTTAGGACACTGTCTGATGAATCTATCGTTTCTACCCCAGCTTTTGATATTGTCTGGCTACTATTTGATAAACTCTGAATTGATAAACTGAGCCTATGGAATAGAATGAACGTTTATTGAGAACTTTGTCAGTTTTCTGTTCTTTATATATGTTAACTCATTTCATTCCCACACACCCTTTTGGCTAGATTCTACTTTTGTGACTAATATATTATAGATGATGAGACTGGGGCACATAGAGGTTTTAAATAAATAGTCCAAGGTCATATATTTAGGTGTAATTTTTGCTGACATGATAATTTTTGGACATACACGGTTAAACAAAATATATATTACAGTGAATTTTACATCTTTCACTTTAGTTCTTTAATGTAGCTACTAGAAAATATTTCTATCCCATATGCAGCTAACATCTATAGTAATAAAAGGGTAATATGCTAATTAGACTGGACATCATTCTGGACTAAGCTGGGGCTAGAGGGAAGCCCGGGTCCCGGGTGTCAGAGGGAAGCCGGTGCCGGCAGTCGGGGGAAGGAAGGCCTACTCTTCCACGATTTTCGTGCATCGGGCCTCTAGTAATTTCTAAAGCTGGCTCTGGTGTAGGCTCTGGACCACTCTGCAATATTGCGTTTAAAGTCAGAGTGGCCCTAGCTGTTTTGGCTCAGTGGATAGAGCATCAGCCTGTGACTGAAGGGTCCCGGATTTGATTCCAGTCAAGGGCACATGCCAGGGTTGTGTGTTCAATCCCCACTGTAGGGCATGCAGGAGGCAGCTGATCAATGGTTCTCTCTCATCACTGATGTTTCTACCTCTCTTTCCTTCTCTCCTCCTCTCTAAAATCAATAAAAAATATATTTAAAAAAAAGTCAGAGTGAATCTTAATCTGACCATGGAGGCTTCCTTCCTTTTGTTTCATGTTTTATTAATTTATTGCATATGATTAGTAATAGAATCTCCTCAAGCTTAAAACATAAACTGAACCTTTACATAAAACCACCTGATGAAGTAACTGTAGGGACATTGGTTATTTTCATAGGTGGTTATGACCATATGACTGATGAACAGTGAAATTGAAGCAAGGTCATCAACATGAGGAAAAAATATGACCCTATTATTATTATCTTCAAGAGTATTAATAAAAATAATTATCATCATACGGCCATTATCTACTAAGCACTTAACAAGCCAGGCATTGGGACAAGCTGATGCCGTTGATTGGTTTGGTACTGCCCAGTTTGGGGTATTTTGGCAATTTCTGGGTTCAGTTTTGGTTATCCCAATGATTAGTATTTAGACAAAGGATGCCAATGGAACAAGTCTTGGGTCAACCCTGTACAATGAAGAATGCGATTGGTGTTCTCATAGATGAGACATCATTTCATAACACCTCAGCCTAATTGGCTCAGCCTAAAACCTGACATGGAAACAAAAGATTTGCTGACACTATTTTAATATGCACTGGGTCTTGCAGGAATACAGCTGCTATGTAAATCAAGGAAAGACCATACTTTGGTCAAAACTTTCAAAAGTTGTTTACCATTTTAGAAATAGTATCACTGGTAATGTTGCTACTCTTGGTATTAAAGCTGCAAATTCAGCACATCTGTATTTATACGATTACATTTGCCATATTCAAAATGAAATAAATGCAGCATCGGATTACTTTATATATCATTTAGATTCGTCATGCATGACCATCTACATATTGAATCCATATTAATTTGTTATAAATTGCTTTCCTTTTGTTTAAGCCTTTAAATTACAGTTAAGGAATTATACACGTTTAAATATTATGTATGTAGTTAGAATACATTAAGTATGAATTATTTCCCTGAGAGTAAAGGGGGCATTATAAAATATTCATTTAAAATAGATGACATTGTTCTTATAAGATTGAAAAGTGATAAGCTAAATTCTTTATATGCATTAACTTATTTTAACTTAAAAATGGCAAATCCCAGGAAGGAGGCAGCATTTTTTTTTATCTCTGTTTCACAGATAAAGAAACTGAGCCTTAAAAATATTAGGTATTTTAATTGTTCAAGGTCAACATCTGGGGTTCAAAAATAGAAGACCTAAATCTTATGTTTCAACCACTAAATTGTCTTCCTATTATTAGTATAAATTAACTCTAAACTTTAAAAATGTATTTTAAAATAGCCAATTTGGAAAGATTTTTAAATGTTACCTACTTGTTGCTGTTTTTAAATTATTTTTAAATTTCAAGTTAGTGTCTTTCGTATTCTCCATGGGAAGCATAGGAAAGCAATTAGCTCTGCCAGTTGGAATAGGATCCCATAAACTTAAAATTTTAAATGCAG
Source organism: Myotis lucifugus (assembly GCF_000147115.1). Taxonomy (NCBI): domain Eukaryota; kingdom Metazoa; phylum Chordata; class Mammalia; order Chiroptera; family Vespertilionidae; genus Myotis; species Myotis lucifugus. The sequence continues at coordinate 2,142,590 of NW_005871202.1, read as the reverse complement.
TCATTATAGATTGAAGAGTCATGGAATTTTTTCAAAAATGTATAACATAGAATATCCTGAATTCCCAGCTAATAGGAATTTAAATATTTACATATGCATTTACCCTATGTCATTATCTCAGTTTTTAGGAATCTATCCCAATAACATCACATTGAAAACTAAAATTAGTATAGAAGTGCTATTCACTGAACACCACTTGTAATGCTGAAAGACTGGCAACAACTCAAGTGCACACAGTAGGACATGGTGGGATGATCTGTGGACCTCCTCAAAGAGGAGTACTATGCAGCTGCAAAAAACCCCGGGAGCCCTCTCTCTGTTGCTGGAGTGGCCCACAGAACACAACCCTCAGTGGGAAAATGAAGCAGAGAATACTCTGTAGGGTACTGGTTCTCAAGGTGTGGTCCCCAAACCAGGTGTAGCAGTGGCAGCATCCCATCGCCTGGGAACTCGTTAGGAATGAAGGTAATTGGTCACTGTACTAACCCCGCAGGACCCAGCGCTCTGGGCTTTCACAAGCCCCCCAGGTGATTCCTTCAATTGCAGCAGAAGTTGAAGGCTGTCACTACACAGCACGCTACTGAGTATGGCAAAAAGAGAGAGACTGCAGGGTTGGCAAATATAGGCTTATAGTTGTGAGTATACGAAACACAGTTTATTCTTGTCTTATTAATTAGTGCACTACAATTTTCCATACAACTGTAAACCTACTTTTGCCCCACCCTGTATAATATAGACACATGCATGTATAATTATACTACATATATATACACATATGTTTGTTTATTTGTTTATTTATTTATGGTTGTTTCTATGTTTTCAAAAGACAGAATATTAACTAAATAAGAGATAATAAAACTATATAAAATAGTTACCCGGGAATGAGGAAAGACTCAAGGTTGATGGGACATGCACAGAAGTAAGACTCTGAATAGGCTTTGAGTTGTAGGCTTAAATTTGGAAACAGGACACATACATATAAAAATTTTAAAAATACAAAATACAAAAAGAAACTATATGTTAAATGAGAGGCTTAATAAAACAGAATTATTTTTAGTTATTTCAAACCCAGTAATTTGATTGTACACTAACTACTAGGATATAATTAAGTAGGACAAAAGGGACTACAAAGATATCTTAAATTCTTTTCAGTAATCATTTTGTTAGCAATACAACTGATATTACTATTCTCAAACTACGGGCATATTGCTATGACTATAGGTTCAGGGAAATAATTATGTAGAATTTCATTTAAAGAAAAAAGAGATACAAATACAAAATAAGATGATGTTAAAACAATGTCATTCTAAATTTAAATTGGCAATATTACTATAAGCAATGCCCTCTTTTTTTCTGATTTCAATTTTTAAAAAAATCTTTATTGTTGAAAGTATTACATATGTTCCTCTTCTCCCCCCTTTTCCTCCCTTCTAGCCCATCTCCACCCTCACCCCAGGCCTTCACCACCCTATTGTCTGTGTCCTGTCCATGGGCTATGCACATATGCATACAAGTTCTCTGATTGACATATAACATTAGTTTCAAGTGTACAATATAATGTTTCAATATTTGTATATATTATGAACTGATCATCACAAGAAGTCTGGCTAACACGTATCACCACAGTTAAATTTTTTTCTTGGGATATTAGTCTTCTTGAAAACTTTATGAGTGCTGTCTGCTAAAGGCCTAGAAGCAAATGGCCAACCTGTTAAGAATATGTATCTCAGGAACACAATTATGGTCTCAAAATTCCATTTCCCAATAAAAGTAACCTTGGTTCCCTGAAAAATAATAGAATACAGGTCTGGGGAGGAATGTACTAGATAAGCCAGGCCATCTTTGAGTGTATTATTCATACAACTCAATAGCAAAACAAGAAATTCATGTATTATTAATTACTAGAGGCCCGGTGCACAAATTTTGCCCCAGTGGGATCCCTCAGCCTGGCCTGTGGGATTGGGCCGAAACCGGCTCTCCGACATCCCCCAAGGGGTCCCAGATTGTGAGAGTGCACAGCCAGGTCAAGGGACCCCACTGGTGCACAACTGGGGGCCGGGGAAGGACGCGGGAGGTTAGCCAGCTGGGGAGGGACTCCAGGGCATGTCTAGCCCATCTCACTCAGTCCCAATCAGTCAGACCCCAGCTGCAAGCTAACCTACTGATCAGAGCGTCTGTCCCCTGATGGTCAGTGCACAGCACAGCGACTGGTTGACCAGTCGACTGTCTGTCCCCTGGTGGTAGGCCTTAGCATATCATCAGCATATTACACTTTGATTGGTTGAACAGACAACCAGATGACTAGACACTGAGCATATTAGGCTTTTATTATATAGGATTGTATTTGAAAATAGATACAACCGTAAACCTACTTTTGCCTAATCTTGTATATATCTGTTACCCCAATCTTTTCCAACTGGAATATATGCTCTTTGAAGTCAAGAACTTTATTGAAATTAACAGTGTATCACCAATGCTTAGAACAATTTCTGAAAACAGTAGGCATACAAATACTTCTGAATGAATAAAATAAGGATGGTTGAATAAACAATTTCAGTTAGTAAATATATAGTTGTGGGGTATTTTTTATCCTCACTTGGGGATATTTTTCCATTATTTTTAGAGAGAGTAGAAGAGAGAGAGAGAAACATTGATGTGAGAGAGACACATAGATTGGTTGCCTCCTACATGGGATCAAGTCTGCAACCGAGGTATGTGCCACCGGTGGGAATCAAATCTGGGACCCTTCAGTCCACAGGCTGATGCTCTATCCCCTGAGCCAAACTGGCTAGGGCAATATATAGTATTTTTTGTAACTATTATTGAAAGCATATCTTTCCTTTAGCATAGTTTTTATATTCATGACCCACCCCTGTGTTGGCATACCTACCTGCTGTATTATTATGGACTTAATGATTTTTATAGATTCCACTTACTCCAACTGACCATTTGTTTTTTTTTAAACATATTTTTATTGATTTTTTACAGAGAGGAAGGGAGATGGATAGAGAGTCAGAAACATCTATGAGAGAGAAACATCAATCAGCTGCCTCCTGCACACCCCGCACTGGGGATGTGCCCGCAACCAAGGTACATGCCCTTGACCGTAATCGAACCTGGGACCCTTCAGTGCGCAGGCTGACGCTCTATCCACTTAGCCAAACGGTTAGGGCTGACCATTTGTTTTCTATTTCATATTTATATCGAAGCAATGTTGGAAGTTCCTTTAAGTTTGATTCTTTCTACATGTTAGCCCTATCCCATAGTTTTGAAAGTGTTCTTGCTTTTTTGAACACATAAAATATTTTAGCTTTCTTTTTTTACACATGGCAAGGTTTTTATTTTTCTTGTGTTTCTGTAATCCTAGAATATTTCTTGGTATAATAAGCCTTTATCTATCAATGATGTTCTAGCTCTTACTTGATGTTGCTGGCTGCAAACATAGAATCAGTTATCCTCCAAAAAAATCTGATTTATTTTTTTTAATCTTTGTTGCTGAGAGTATTACAGATGTCTCCTTTTTTCCCATTGCCCCCTCCACCCAGTTCCCATGGTGCCCCAGTCCTTCACCACCCTATTGTCTGTGTCCATGGGCAATGCATACGTGCATATCAGTTCTTTGGTTAATCTCTTCACCCGTTCCCTCTAAGATTCCTCAGTCTATTCCATGTTGACATATCTCTGGTTCTATTTTATTTGTCAGTATATTTTGTTCACTAGATCTCACATATGAGTGAGATCATGGGATATTTGTCTTTTGGGACTGCAGACTAGTACAGCCACTATGGAAAACAGTGTGGAGTTTCCTCAAAATATTAAAAACAAAACTGGCATTTGACCCAGTGATTCCACTTCTGGGAATATATCCTAAGAATCCTAAAACACCAGCCAGAAAGAATACATGTATCCCTATGTTCACGTGCATAGCAGCATCATTTACAATAGCTAAGATCTGGAAACTGCCCATTTGCAGATGTGTAGATAGAAAAGTAGTAGTACATTTACACCATGGAATACTATGCAGCTGTAAAAAAGAAGGACATCTTACCCTTTTGAGACAGCATGGAGGGACCTGGAGAGTACTGTGCTAAGTGAAATAAGCCAGTCTGAGAAACCATGATTTTTTTAATGCAGTGGTTCTCCAGCACACCTGCACATTAGCATCATCGGGGAGCTTAAAAGACTGCTGTGCTCAGGCTGCATACAGATCAATCAAATCAGAATCTTGGCAAAAGGATCCAGGTCCCAATACTTTTAAAGTGGTAGTCAAGACTGAGGACAATATTGGAGATCCCAACTGGGAGATCAATAAGGACATATTAAGTTTCCATAAGAGTATTGGATTGAGGAGAGAGGATGCCAAGATCTCCTGCTCCTCTAGAGATAGAAAAAACACAAAACAAAGAAACAAATTTTAAAGAAAAAACACCTTTTTTCCCTTTCAGGTTGAATTTATGTTCATTTTAAAAATATAATTCATCCAACTAAGTTCTTTCTCATGTTTTTCTGATAGAAAACTTTAAAATGTATGTGTACTTTCAAAGATACCAGCTTTTCTTATTTGACACATGCAATATCATCCTATATAATAAAAGGCCAATATGCAAATAGACCAAACGGTGGAACAACGGGTCGCTATGGCATGCACTGACCACCAGGGGGCAGACACTCAATGGAGGAGCTGCCCCCTGGTGGTCAATGCGCTCCCACAGGAGGAGCACTGCTCAGCCAAAAGCCAGGCTGATGGCTGGCAGTGGCAGGAGCCTTTCCCGCCTCTGGGGCAGCACTAAGGACCTGGTGGGGAGCGGGCCTAAGCCAGTCGGACATCCCCCGAAGGGCCCCAGACTGTGAGAGGGTGCAGGCCAGGCTGAGGGCCCCCCCTCCGCCCACACACACACACACCCTCAGTGCATGAATGTCATGCCCTGGGCCTCTAGTGCTATATATTGTTATACTAAATTCTCTGTAAGTGACAGTATTACTTAAAATATTAAAAACAGTCCATTTTCCTAAAGACAACTGTATCTTACCTGGGTATATTAAAAACATTTGGACAATACATTATTCATTTTAACACTGGTGTCCAAAGAACAAATAACACACTATAATTAGAGAAGAATATTTAAACAAACTATACATGAGGATTACTACATGATATAGAGCCTTGTCAGAATCTTAATCTAATGTCTTAGAATGAGTTTAACAGTATATAGGCAATAATGTCACTTTTTCACTCACACTCATATACTGTCTGAATGAGAAGAAAAGTAAAATCACAGCCATCATGTTGGGAATTTCAAATAGTCCTGGGGACAGCAAAGGAAACACATACTGCTGATGAATCATTTGTCACAGGCAGAAATAACTAAAAACTATTATATATTTTCCCACTTCTGCTATAGTCTATACATTTTTTATAATTTATATTTCATTATCCTTTTATAAACCAACTATTGGATCTATTAAAATCCATGAGGCCCTGGACCAAATTATAAATACTAACTTTGGATTTGTATGTAACGACATTGAGACTGATAAATCCTTAGTAACAGAGAAGGGGTCAAAACAAATAAGTTGGCCCTAACCGGTTTGGCTCAGCAGTAGAGCATCGGCCTGCGGACTCAAGGGTCCCAGGTTCGATTCCGGTCAAGGGCATGTGCCTTGGTTGCAGGCACATCCCCAGTGGGGAGTGTGCAGGAGGTAGCTAATCGATGTTTTTCTTTCTCTCATCGATGTTTCTAACTCTCTATCCCTCTCCCTTCCTCTCTGTAAAAAATCAATAAAATATATTTTAAAAAAACACACAAAAAAACACAAATAAGTTGTATAGCACTATAATTTTGGATGTTTGTTGAGGTCATGTGGTCCAGCTATTTCTTAGACATTTTTGGTCCCTGACACCGTTGATAACTGGGAACATTTATGGACTTTCTATATCAAAAAATTAATAATGCATCTAGGACCACACAAAAAATTTCATAAGCCTCCTAGACATTTAGCCATAGACTTCTCAAAAGCCCATTTATAGCGAAGGCAATCAAAATTGACAAAGGGATGATGACTTTGCTGAGAACTCCCGATTCATTGCACTAGTGTAGTCTTTATTATATATGTAAGTTTCAGACTAGCCTCCAACGGTGGGGTTTTTCTGCTCCATTAACCTGCTGAGCTCCTGTTTGTCTTTGGAATTCCAGATTATTTTAAATCTAGGAAGAAAACTGAGTCCAACAGCAAATAATTATCCAAACTTATAAAACAGAAACTATGAAGTGCCCTCCGCTTGCCGAGTTCTTACAGGGAATCTATTTTGTTTCGTTTTTAAAATTTACCCCATGTTGTTGCTTCTGTAAGTAATTCAATTTTGCCTCTAACAACGCTGCCAGCTAGAAAGGTTGAAAGAAGGAGGTTCCCTTTTCCTATCCCCTAAGCGCCCACCCACCCGGTGGCAAAGCACTTTCCGGTGTGTCTCCTGGGGAATATAATGCCATGGCCTGCCATCTACCACTTCAATCAGATTCCCACTTGTGGGAGGTCGAGCACTAAAACCCACTGAACATCCTTATCTGGAAGCTTCCGGGACAAGGGGGCTGGCAACCTCCACCTCACTGGTAGCTAACTCTGCTGGCACAGATTCTGGCAATCAGCCTATGAAAGAGACACTGATGGGAGAATACCCTAGTCCAGTGGTCGGCAAACTGCGGCCCCTTGAGTGTGGCTCTTCCACAAAATACCACGTGCGGGCGCCCACGTACAGTGTGATTGAAATTTCATGGCCACACTCAAGGGGCCAAAGAGCCACATGTGGCTCATGAGCCACAGTTTGCCGACCACTGGGCTAGTCAATATCAGAGCACTCAGGACGGCCTCAAGATACTGAAAACCAAGTCAGGAAGCTGGGCTTAGTTGCTTCTCCCTCTATTACTTCTTAGACCTTACTGGTCATAGGCTTCCAGTAGTAAGAGAAGATACTTCCCTGTTTCTTTTAGTGCAGTGAAGCTAAGCATGCAGACGAATGTCTTGTTTATCACCCTTAATATAGATACCATTGTTAACACACTCAAATGTTCATTCTATTTCAATAGAGAATGCTCACTTAGGATATACCACCCACTCCTGGAACAGAATTCTAATCTCATGACTGCCTACTTCATATATCTACCTTGTTCATAGCTTTGCTGTCTCTGACTTTAATTTCCTGAAAGGTAGAACTGTTCTGCATTACTGCTGTCTCAACCAGTCTATGAAACACTTTATTTTTAAAAATATATATTTTTATTGATTTCAGAGAGGAAGGGAGAGGCAGAGAGAGAGAGAGAGAGAGAGACAAATCAATGATGAGAGAGAATCATTGATTGGCTGCTTCCTACTGGGGATCAAGCCTGCAAACTGGGCATGTACCCCTCCTGGTTCATAGGTTGATGCTCAACCACTGAGTCATGCCGGCTGGGCCAGAACACTTTAGAAAGGTGAGTGGTGTGGGCTGAGTGGTGCTCCTTCCCCATTCAGATCTAAAACCCTAACCCTAGTACCTCAGAATAGACTGCATTTGGAAGCTTATTACAGAGGTAATTAAGCTGAAAGGCGGCTATCAGGGTGGACTGTAACCCATAGGACCGGATCCTTGTAAGAAGAGGAAATTTGAACACAACTGAACAGAGAAAAGGTGATGCAAAGATGCAGAAAGATATGGCCACCTGCAGGTCAAGAACGGAGCCTCCCTCCCTTCACAGACCTCAGGATGAACAAGCCCTGTCAACACCTCAGTTTGGAACTTCCAGCCACCAAAACTAGAAGGAAATACATTTCTATTGCTTACGCCCCTCATTTGTTGATACTTCGTTATGCAAGCCCTACTATAATGTAGTTATGCAAACTACTATAATGACTTGCATTTGTATTGAACACAGACAGTAAAGAATAGTGTGAGGTTAGGTGCCAAGGTGGCTCCTCTCTGTGATTGGGCCTCCACCACTCAGCCTCTCCCACGTGATTCCTCATGTGTGACATGGGGGTAATGTGACTGTGAAAGAGTCATGTACAAACTTAAGCTAAAAAAGGAGAAAAATAAGTCTTAAGCATCTCAATACTTAAGAGAATTGCTTTTCACTTATCAAGCAAAGTGAAAGAGAGGGATGAAGAAGCTATAAGCCATTTCTCCATTAATAAAAATGATGGTTCACACAGCAGTGAGCTGGAATGTAGATAAGATTTCTCCTGCTATCCAGACTTCCAAGCTTTCTCTTTGGAGTGTTCTGCAGTGTAAGCAATGGATCAGAAAGAGGACACAGAAAAGATCATTCAGACTTTCCAATGAATTCTCCAAAGCCTTGTACATAATGTTTGAATGCATTGATTCACTTATTCAGGAAACTTTTAGTACATGATAGCCCTCCCCCTGTGGTCTCACATGAAGCTTCCCTCTTGTAGCTTTCATTGCAGACTGCACTTTTTCTATAGTTCTTAGACTAACGGGAATGAAATTATCATGTCAATGCTAATTTATTTAATGACTATTCTCCTTCTATCCACCCAATCATCCAATCAAGACAGAGATGGAGGTCTCTCTCTGATAGTTAAAAGTCTATCACCTAGTGTAGGGCATTGTAGAAACGTATACAAATAAACAGAATGAGTTCCTGAGTACATGTCATAGGATGAGGAACTTTCAAAGAACAACTGCCCAAATGGGAGGACTCCTGCATGGATCTATCAATTACTATTCCAGTTCTAGTTTGTAAGTTCACATGTCTACCGAAAGGGAAAAAAAAGTGATTTTTATCTCAACAAGATTGGCTGGGGATTATCATGGAGATAGAAGGAAAAAAAGGGGGGAAAAAAGATTACTTATTCATGAGGGTTAAAATGTATTCAAATGACAATTATCAACGTTTCCCTTTCCTCCAAACTGCTCAAGAGAATTCCTGTTTTTCTCTTAATGCTACCATGGCCAGCATTGCTCGTGGGCCAGACTTCCTTCTGACTTTGCAAGGCAGGATGGGGAGAAAGTGGGAGAGGAAAGGGGGCTGGAGCCTTCAGAGGAGGAGGTGAGTGAGTGGGAGGGTTATACTGGGGCGGTGAGAAGAAGAATAGCCTTGTTATTCACTGGTTGCTTAAAGGGGGTGGGTTACATGACAATGTTACAGCCTCCAGCCACAGGGCAGGTGGAGCTGAATGAAGGTGATGTTATTTCATTGTTGAGTGCGTTCCCTTCCTGCTGCATGACCACACCCGCTGGCCTTCCTGCAGGAGGTGGTGCTCCCAGAGAGGCCAGGGAGATGCTGCCCTGCTGTCTTCACTGGGCACCCCAGCGCTGCACCAGTGTGCTGAGACAGGGCCTCATGCCCGGCTGAATGTTCTGCCCCAGTCACACCCAAGCGGTCACTGAACCACGGGGTCATTTTCGAAGGGTGAAAAGCAATTTCATAAGCTTGAAGGAAACTCTGCTGCTTTTCTTTATACTTACTCCAGGAAGAAAAACCCTTCCCAAAGAACTCTATTAAGAAGAAAGGAAGATAAGTCCTGGCTGCCAGGAGGAAAGGGAAGATGAGCTGAGCTGGGCAGACAGACAGACACTGCTCCACCTGCTCCCTGCAGGAAACATGGAATTAGCGGCTCAGCTGGCGGAGGAGAGAGAAGCTCACAGGAGCCTGTGCACTTTGCTCTGCGGTAGAAGCAGGAAGCAGACAGAGTGACCTCGATAGGATGCCTGAGTCTGCGAGAGAGAAGTCAGAGTGGGAAGAGGGAGAGAAGTTTTAATGCATCCACATCACACCTTGTTAAAGACAAAATCTATCACCCAGTTACTAGGTCTTAGCTATTTCCCCTCTTAGATCTGTATGCATCCATTTAAGTTAAACCATGCAATCCTGCTTTATGTATATTAGAAATAGTATCTTACACTGTAAGGGAGAAAGCCTGAGGGTAAATTATTCAAATCCCTGAGCACTTAGCAGAGAACAGAGGCGCTCTAAGGATAGAGTGCCATCTACGATATGTACAACCACTACATCTCAAATCGAGGGAGACCGGCTGGTATGTGGTGTGTCAACTTGCTTTGTGGGCAAGGCCTTGGAGTGGCATCCTTGAATGACCAGGTGTGCAGACTCTGGTTGATCAACTCTGGTTGGTTTGAAAGCAGCTCCAGGGGGATGGGATCCTGGTTAAAGTACTGCAGCCTTCTGCACCTTTTTTCCTGGCCTGTGAAATGACAACGATCATATCTCCTACCTCATCTACTGTTGCGAGGGTTAAGTCAGTTAATATGTGTAGAGTGCTTAGGATATAGTTAGCATTTAAAGAGTGCTAGCTATTTTTTTCATATTTGTTAGGGATGGTTCACGTGTATAACATATACAGTGTTAGTTTCATTAGATGCTAAGTGCTCTAACGTAACCCATGTCTAAAACTGAGTCTGATAAAGAGTAATACTCACAGAAGTTATAATAATACATGTGAACACATGATTGAACCTGAGATCTATAAAAATAGACTGCTACATCTGCTTATGCAGTGAGGACTCTGTAATTCATGTTGGCAGTGAGTATAATGTGGTTTTTATAAGTTTATATTATACATTATTATTTGCTGGTTGAACTTTATATTTTTTTACTTTAATATACCTTGTGGAATTAATTTTCAGAATCAATAAACCATTTGCAAAATAACTATTACATAGGAAACATCAATATATTTGAATAAATTACTATCTATTCTAACAAAATAGAACCTTTTCCCCTCTACTATCATGGTTTTGTTTGACAAACATATGATCCACTGAGTAAACATTGAGGAGTTGGGATTAAGAATAGGTTTCCCTTTCCTTTTCCTCTGCTTTTCCTTTCCTATCTTTCCAATAATAATTCATCTTCTCTCAGAAATCCTCTTCGGAGTGAGTGCATAGTGTGCAGTCCTTCAGTTGCATAGAGGTATGTCAATATCAAGTACGGTGCTCATGCATGTTAGAACAGGGCTTGACGCTCAGTGACTAAGAGCTGATGGCAGCAAGGAGGGACAGAAGACAATGACATTGTCCTGGTTCCTGCTCCTGCCATGTCCATCTTCAGAGCTAATTATGGTCACAGCTTGTACACAGGACTGAGCTCCTGACACCATAGTGTGGGGAGAGCAATGCCGCACTTTTTGTCATGTGTGTGGCAACATTTACAGAGCATAAATTGAGGTGTGCTACACAGGTGTTCTTGACTTAGGACCACTTATCTGAGCAGACCCCACAGCACTGGGCTGCTTCCCACAGTGGGCCCACTGGTAGAACCACAGGCCGTCACCTGCTGAACCCAGCAGCCTACGTAAAAGTCTTTTTAAAAAAAAAATCTTTAATTTCTTTATTGATTAAGGTATTACATAAGATCCAGAGACAGAGAAGCAGCGATCAGACTGTCAAACCTCAGAGGGAAGGTAGGGGAGGGTGTGGGTAAGGGGGAGAGATCAACCAAAGGACTTGTATGCATGCATATACGCCCAACCAATGGACACAGACAACAGGGGGATGAGAGCATGAATAAGGGAGGGTGGGGGTTAATGGGGGGATGAGGCTATGTAAAAGTCCTATCCATCACTTTGGAGGGGTTCAAACTTGGGAAGCCCCGAGAAGAAAAAGAAAAGTTTTGTGCAGTGTGCATAAGTGCCCTTCTATTACAGAAAGCTGGGAGCCAACATTGATTTAAATAAATCTTCAGCTTCCAAATTATGCGCAGCAACTGGACTTAATGAAATATTTATTCAAAATCAACACAGTGCCCCTAGGAGCCTCCCGCCATAAAGGTAAACATGTTACTCAGTGCGCTGATTCTCACCTGTGGCAACCTCACAGCGGCCTAACATTAGGGACATGGATTTATTTCAGGGAAAGCAATTTAAATAGGAGGTAACCTTGCCACGCAGGTAAAAGCGCTGGCCCGTGGCTATTCGCCTGACCACGGGGCTTTCTGGAAACAGCGAAAGCTTTAGACAAGTCAGCTCGTGGCCAAATCAATGTTTATGCATGCTGCCCCTCAACGGCAGGCGCTTGTGGCCTGCAAGCTAAACAGCGTTTTTGTTTGTTTGCCTCTTTCTGGTCCTTCAGCCGCTGCACGGAGTGTTGCGAATTGCATTTAGTCACAATTATCTGTATCTGCTGGTAGTTGGTGAGAAGGAAAGAGGTGTGATTAATGAAAAGTGACACACACCCATTACTCTGGCATGCCAGTCGCTGTGGCGAGAGAGGGCCTTTGTTGAACCCAGGTTTGACCTCCTTTACCTTTAACAAGGTCAAGGGGAAGGCTAAGTGCTTGCGAGATTAGCTCCTACAGATGCTTCCCTGAGACTTCAGGATGCGGCCTCGGCTAATGAACTGCCGGTGGCCAATTAAATAGAATGGCACCCAGTTCACCTCGGTAGCAAAGGTGGAATTAAAAACAAAAGACGCCGTGTTTTCTGTTGAAATGTGTCGAGTACAAAAACTGGAATTGGACCTGCCTTGCTCCCTCTTCAAAAAAGTAAACAAGCAATTCAAAATCAAACAAACGTTGTCGAAACTGATCAGGGCTTGGGCTCAGCGTCCTCCTTTCTATGTCACACCCAGAATGTGGCTCCGCCCCCTTCACAGCAGGGAAGCATGTTCACCTTTGTTTGACTCCTGGGTGACCTACAGGGCAACAGGCTGATAAAGTAATAGCGATTGTTCCTATTAAGGAATTTTTCTTTCTCAATACACCTCTCGTGACCAAAATAGTTCATCTTTTTATAGTATCGTAGTATAAATAGGTCAACAAGAATAGAGGTACAGGGGAAAAATATATTTTGATGCATTAAATGTTTCATCAAAATTTCTAGGCTTCTCCTCAAGTACTCTGTCAGATGGCAAACACACAAAAGTAGCAGAGAAACGAGACACAAAACAGAGTGTATTATTTTAACTCAGAAAATATGCCAAGACCAAAGTCAGTGCCTAACATGATCACAAACGAAGATATATTCTCTCCATCCCTCATTTTCCATGGATTTTAGAAGACTGGTTCCTTTTTGCATCAGTAATATTTACAACTTCATTCCGAAGCAATTGATTCTTTTCAACTTGATTAAAATTAACAAATAAGCATATTCCCGAGAAGCAAGAAATTACACGTAATTTTGTCACTGACTTCTATACCGGAATGCTTCCTTGCAGGAAATAAAAAATGGCTCTGAAGTAAAATGAAAATCAGACTTAGAAATGCTGACAATCACTCCAAGGAGCTAATTTTCATGAGTGTTTTCTTTCCCACACGCAATCTGCACAATCTAGCATCATTGTTCTCGGCGGTCAAGGCCTGCTTCCTGGGAATCCTGATTCTGCCTGTGAGGAATGGAACAGTCACACAGAAGCAGCACTTTTAAACTTTTCAAGAGCACTGACATGACAATTATTTTTTTGAGTGGGGGAGGAGTCTACAGGAAAATTTAAACAAAGCAAAGCAAATAGACATCTCATTAAGATATGGCACTCATTTATCAATAATCCTTTTTGTTAAAAGAAAGAAAACGTCACCCTGGTCAGTGTGGCTCAGTGGGTTGGGCATCATCCTATGCACCTAGAGGTCTCTGGTTCAATTCTCGGTCAGGGCACATGACAGGTCACAGACTGGGTCCTTGGTAGGGGACTTGTAGGAAGCAGCTGATCTCATCGATGTTTCTCTCTCTCCCTCTACCTTCCTCTCTCTATAAAATCAATAAAAACATCTTTAAAAAATAAAAGAAGAAATCACCTGCAGAAAACTTGATTACCAGTCTTCCTCTGCATCTAGGTACATATTAGATAAGCAGCCACTCAGCAACTGTGGAGGTTAAACTAGTAGGTGCGAATTGTCCCAGAGGACATATATTCAATTTTCCTCCTGCAGTTCTTAGACTTCAAATGGTTTCTATCAAGATTTGCTTTATTGTAAAAGGAAACAAAGAGTGTCTCAGCGAGATGACAGCAGGCATGTCTCTAATTCAAAGCCTGGAAATGAAACTGCATCCGTAAATACACTCAGAGTGCTTAGCTTACACTCTCTTTCCAATTTAAAGGGAATTCTGTTTTGCACTCATCTCAATGGTGAAAAAGTCCTCACCTAATTATGTCCCACAAGCTGTATAATGATGTATTAATAATACTGCCACAGTATTTTTATTATTATTATTATTATTATTATTATTATTATTACTGCTGCCTACAGGCCTGTATCTTGATGGAGACTGAGCTGGACACACTAAATTCAGGCCCTAACATGAGCCTAAATGGACACTGTAAGCTTTATCTCAACAGTGTTCTCTTTCTTCTTTTACTTTAAGGCACATTTTTTTATTACTTAATCTGCAGCAAAAGAGTTTCACCTAGGCTCTGTTTCTAAAGAAAATAAGTTAAATAAAAGTAATTTTCACTTAGAGGCTTTAATCACGTTAGTAGCAGTAAATTATATCAGAGGGGACGTGTAACAACAGACATATTCCTGAGGGTTTTTCTTTTTTAAGAGGAAGGTAAAATTGTGCATTGCATGGCTAACTGAAAATGACTTTAAAAAAAAATGACAGATAGTTAAAATGTAGAGATATCTTCTAGACTGGAAGGCACCTCCAAGATCATCTTGATCATACCGGGATGGAAATTGAGGTCCAAGGAAGTGAGGTATTTGTCAAGATCTTACTGCCAGTCTTTGGCAGATTTGAAATCAAGATCTTGATCAGCTGGTTTCCATTACAGTGTTATATTTTCTCTCTTTCCTACACTGTGTGATCCTGAAACCCAAAATACAATTTTATTAAAGCCGTGTGTGGCAATTATTCTGGAGTATAGTTCTGTATTTGGAGCGTGCTTGACTGATTTTTTTAAAATATATTTTTATTTATTTCAGAGAGGAAGGGAGAAGGAAAGAGAGATAGTTAGAAACATCAATGATGAGAGAGAATCATTGATCGGCTGCCTCCTGCATGCTCTCTATTGGGGATCGAGCCTGCAACCTGGGCATGTGGCCTGACCAAGAACTGAATCGTGACCTCCTGGTTCATAAGTCAATGCTCAACGACTGAACAACATTGGCCGGGTAATATTTTAAAAATAAAGCTTGCAAATGCATGGCTCATGGGAAATTTATGTAAAGAAATTTTCCTTGGCATGAAAATAGATAACTAGAAATATTTTGAAGACCTGGAATAGACCAGGGAGAACATCAGGGTCTCTGGAATCGGATTTCAACAGCCTTTTGCTGCTTTTGGCCTTGGTCTTTGAGCCTTGGTGTGCTTAGTCACAAAGGAATATTAAGTTCTATCTTAAGAGCTTTTTGGCATCATTTTTTTAAGATTAAGGTCAGAATATAAACTTAAACAGTGTCTTGACAGTAGGTATTTAATATATATCTCAGTTTCTTCCTCTTTACTCTTAGAAATTAATATTAAAGGGGACGCAATCTGTTGGGAAATCTGATTATTCTATACATATCAATTAGGTGTGGTTAATACTACACATGAGGTGAGATTTGCGCTGTAATATAAAATTATAAAACAAGGGAGTAGAAAGGGAGATATTGGAGTGACGTACTTCATGGTTCTGATGCTTCGAAGGACAAGACCCCAAACCTAAGCTAAGTCACCAGATGACACAGGAGGTCCACAGACCTCCCTTGGTCTCCAGGCCAGCAGGGCCCTTGCAGGTCAGCCCACCCAGAACAAGAGACCAGGACCGTTAGTTTGATTTGAGGGTCTTGAGCTCATGGTTCTGGTTTTGAAATGTTTAGTAATGGAAGGCGGGTAATTATAGGTAATCAAGGCCTAATCAGTGCGGGAGGAGAGGCAGGGAGGTGAGCCAGGAAGAGAGAAGTTGGTGGATCCCAGAAAATTTGCAACAGAGGAGGAAAAAGAGTTGAAACCTGGCTTCTAAAGCTGCATGTGTCCTTCCTGTGTTTCAGGCCCTTTCCCCCGGGCCTGGCATCCCCGCACTCTGACGGCACCCTGCCCTCTGACCTTGCCCTCTCCCCTGTGCCCTGGCATCCCCACACTCTGCACTCTGACTGCACTCTGCCCTCTGACCTTGTGGAGACAGAGTGTGGACGTGCCCAGAGCCCTGAGTGCTGGAGTCCAAGCTCTAGGGTCCGTCTCTGCCCCCACAACTCACTAGCTGCCACCCTGGACACTTCAGTTCTGGAGCCTCAGGCCCTTTATCCATGAAGTGAAACCCATCATCGCTCAGTTTGCTTAACCACTGACTGAGCAAGTACAGTTCAGGAGCTGGTCCCGGTGCCAGGCGTTGAGAATATGAATCAACTTTGGCCCTTGTTTTGAAGAGACCAGCTAACCAGTCTTCCTTAGGAACCCAGGGGAAGAGACAGATGAGAGTCCTCCCCATGAGCCACTGGGATATAAAACAGTGTGCACAGAAACCCACCGAGTGTTAGACAGGACATATGCTGCACGTTAATGTGGTGATGGCCGCGATTCAAGGGCCTCGCTGATACATTCCTCATGTGCAGCAGATCACTGTGGCCTCGGGGGACAAAGCCCCCTTTGTTCAATACATTGTGGCTAATAGCCAGGTAATGAAGAAGTAGTGATGGAGGAGGAGGGGCGGAAGGCAGTGGGAAAACTGTTGTCTGCTCTTGCTGCGGGACCCACATAATTACACGCTTAGTCGCTACAAGATTCCTGTTATACAGTCACTACATGCGTCTGTCCCCTCAGATGTCTCATTCTACCAGTTCCTCCTGGACACTGGCCCCTATGATGTAACACCGCCAGTTTGTAACTCACCATGGTGCACTGGTGTGGGAACGCTCCTCTTGGGAAGTGAAGACCCGTGTCCAGTGTTAGAAAGCTCATGTCACCGCCTTCACTTCAATCATTATTCCAGATACCGTTCCCAGGTTGGTAAAGATATGCTCACACTCGCACCTAAGTTCGGCTTTAACCCCTATATAGTTTAAAGTCTTTCTTCTAGCCAAGTGCTTGGCCTATAAACAGAATACAGTTCGTATTACTGATTGCTCCCTGGCATAAGCCGTCCATTCCCCTGAGCGAGCCGTTAACTGGCTGTGGCCAAGTCCCCATCACAGGGTAGCTTGGCAGTTTAAAGACAAAAATTTTTAAAAATCTGCAAAGTTACCTACTCTGCCTAATGAAGTGCTTTTTAAAATTTTTTAAAAATATATTTTATTGATTTTTTACAGAGAGGAAGGGAGAGGGATAGAGAGTTAGAAACATCGATGAGAGAGAAACATCGATCAGCTGCCTCCTGCACACTCCCTACCGGGTATGTGCCCGCAACCAAGGTACATGCCCTTGACCGGAATCGAACCTGGGACCCTTGAGTCCCCAGGCCAACGCTCTATCCACTGAGCCAAACCGATTAGGGCATGAAGTGCTTTTTTGACTTGAAAGCATTGCTGTCTTTATGGCTCAGAAGCTGAGCCGATGGCCTCCCTGCCCGAGAGAAGATGTGAGTAAGCAAAGGCCTGGGGAAGCTCCTTCTTCAGCATCGGGTGGGACGTGAGACGTGAGATCTTCACTCTCCACATGCAGGAGGGAGGGGGAGAGGGTGTGTCCCTGAGAGGAAGATAGGCAAGGTCTAGTCATCACGTAAAATCCCTGGGTTTCATTATGTTGTTTGCTCTTCTGTGAGATCCTAAACTATTAGAACTCTATGATAACTACACAGTAAGTAATAAAAACCCACTGGAATGCAACATTTAATTGTTTAGTGGGATTATCTATGGTTTTGAATTGTTCACATCACTGTTCCCCACTTTGTTCGATCACCCGAGAACTGAGTCAACTTAAGTAAATTCTGGACATAAAATAATGCGAATGTTTCAGGGGCAGATAAGTCACCTGTAGCTAGATATTTCCCCCAGACATTCTGGAAACTGATTATTCTGATTATCACATAACTTACTAGCAAAATTAGTTATCAGGTAGGTAGCATTTCCTGGGATGTGGAGAATTACTAATTATAATGACTAGAATAAAAAACAACCACTTTATAGTATTTTATATTTTCCATGCTTTCTGAAGCGAGCCAAGTGCTTACCATGGAAACCGGATGAAACCCAACCATCAACATTTTCAGGATGTGTTGAGTTGGAGAGTATGGACATAGTAGATGCTGATTTTGCAATAATTTGGTTTTGAAATTAAGAGAACAGAGGGGCAGTTGAAAAAATACTGAATGTGAGAATGTTTTTCTTTTTTCTAAGATGGCCGAATCTGAAATCACAAAGCAGCCAATGAGAAACACTTCAATATCTCCAAGTAGATAAATGAATTGAGTAAGAGAGAAAGTTGGGTTGAACAAATGGGTTGGTCAAAGCAAAGTTGTGTCTGCTGCATTCCCCCACTCTCTGGCTGGGTCCCATGGGTGCTCTGACCACACCCTAAGCTTGTCTCTACTTCAACACTGTGTTGTTATTATTGATATTTGTGGATATTAACTCATTGAAAGTAAGGCCAGTCTTGTTCATCCCTGTATTCTTGGAATTAGCACAGCAGTTGGTACCTAGTATACGTTTGTGTCTCTGTACATAATTATGTACTAAACTTGAGTAAAGTGTTAAAATTTTAATTGCTAAATGAATTTGCTATTATAAAGGGATAGCTTGAGTCTGTAGCAGACCTGATACCAAATATCAGTTTATCCTGAGGAAGGCTGTTTCTTTGTGGGCATAATTCAGAAACAAATTTATTTGCATTTTTCTTTATTTGCCTTAATAATAATAGCTGATCTCTACTGAAACCTTACCATGCTTAGAAATTGTTCTAAGGACTTGGCACAAGAGAATGATTTCATGAACTATCCTAAGCAGTATTGTGAACGAGATATTATTATTATCTCATTTTAGATAAATAAGTGAAAGCTTAGAAGGATTAAGTAGCTTATCCAAGATGCCCAGGCAATCTGCCTATGGACTTTGTGCTCTTAATTGCTGTACTCTGATCACTCCAAAGTATCATCCTGTACTGCAAACAGAATACAAAGTAGTAAAATAGCATTGCCCAGTACAGGTTCACCCAACAAGACCTAGCCAGCCAATCAAATCTCTGCAGGCGCCTATTACTATACAAGGCAATTCTCATTCTTTCTGCTCCATGAAGGGAGGAGCAAATCTAAGTCCTTCTGCCTAAGGTAGGATTTCCAGAGGGGGCACCGTACTGATGCTGAACTTGGCACCATGGCGAGATCCCAGAGTGGGGAGTAATCCTTCCCAGACTCCCATTGCAGAACTCTACTCATGTTCCCAAATTCTGAGTTTAAAAACGAGGAATCCTGAAGATCCCTTCCCTTTCCCTGAGAACAAAATAATCCCGCTCTCTGCTTCTTTTTCCAAGTCAAAGGCAGACCACTTAACTGTACTCTCAGTCATGTATTGTGATGATGCATCAGACACTCTGGGCATCTCCACTGGGTGTCTAAGGAATGGACTGTCAGTGGCAATTAACACACACGAGAAATAAAACGTATGGATGATGGGTCTGATTAGAAACAAATAAACCTGACATGTCACCCTGAAGGCTTGTGAAGTCTCTAAGACAAGTCATAGAGAAATGAATATTTTTGTTCTTAACCCCATAGACACAATGAGTTTGCCAGGGGATATTTAGAATGTCAAGTTCACTCTCAACTACAGTATGCTCTTGTACAGATTATGTTCAGTTTAAATAGTTATAAAAGATGAACATGGCATGGCACCAAATGTAAGAATTGGTAGTTTGTTTGGGACCAAAAGATTTGGTGCATTTGATCCGCTGCACCTTGTTCTTGTAGCAATACTGCATGACTGAGGCTGGGAACAAAGACAGCAAAGTCCTCCACACTCTCCCTGTCCTTCCGGCCCTCAGCCCTCAGAGGAACAACACTACCCAGAGATCTCCTCTGCAGTGTCTCTTCTAGAACTGGACTCCTCAAGTAGCTGCAAGGCGCTACCCTTCCCAACCTCTATGGCAAAGGCAGCATCTCTCAGCACAGCTGACCTCAGAGAGCTGTTGGGAACCTGATATCTTACACCTTGTGCGTTTCATAATATTAGTAAGAAAAGAAAAGAGTAATTGATTACTGAGGACAGAATTTCACTAGCAGGGAAGACCCACAGATGGCCTTCACTCCATGTTGTACACACAGACCCTGGCCCATCTAGAATCTTTGGCATTACTGTAACAGAACGGCATTGATGTATCCCATCTACATGAACTTTGCTAATGGACACAAAGCACACATCTTCGTGTTTGTTGTAATACCAAACTAAATCATAGGTTATAGGCCATAGAGCAATCATATACCATCTATATGATTATGGCCTCCATCAGTGAGGGAATGTGTGATGAAACTTTTGTTTTAAAGTAAAACGCACGGTGACATGCATCATATTAGAACTTTGCTCTGGTAATGACCTTAAACATTACACTACAGCCTACAACCTACAACCTTGACACATCATGGTGCTCTGCACAGTTGCAAAGCCTCAGACATCATCCACATCCGCCCTCCAGATTCATAAATGATAGAGTGTAAGACAACACAGTGAAAATTAATTGTGTGTGCCAGACACTTATTCAACAGTGACTCTTTTGCAGAATGCTTGAATATCATTGCTTGAGCAAAGTTTGCCAAGTTGATTATAAATGTGATATCTTACCTCTTAATGCATTTTACAATTTGCACATAATGGCTCCAAGGGAACTTGTAAACCATAGTAAATCATAAAATTCATTTTGTTTTGCATCAATTCATTCATCCATGTGCCAACTAATCACCTCATTTCAAAATTCAATAAACCTAAATACCTGGATTTATGATGCTTTGTCAGAATTAACAGGGGAATATCCACAATGCGGAATTAGGAGTCTAGTGCAACTTCAAGGCAAGCACCTAGTTGAAAACAATTAAAAAGCCTCGGCAGCAATAATTATATCCACGGAGTTAGCAAATAAAATAAATTAAAACTGATTTAATTTCTGCTCTGGGAGATGGGGGGAAGCACAGAAAAGCCTTAATTTAGTCCGTTAAAACACTGAAGTTGTTTGAAGCAAAACTTTAAAGTGACTGTGAATTGGTTTCTTTTCGTGTTAACAGTTCATAATAGCAAATAAAATGCAAACACAAGTGTATTTTTAAGGGCCCATTGGTTGGTCCCATTGTATAATGGTCACCGTAGTTCTTGAAATTTGTACTCTCCCTGTAAGAAGTTTGACAGCGGGTACCCTGCTGCAGCATTTGATGGCATACCCACGTGCTGTGCGGCTTTAGGGTAGACAGTCGAAGGCAGGGGTGTACCCTCCAGTTTATGCACCTTAAAGAACAGTTCATGTAAAGGGCCCCCCTTCGCTAAACCTGCATTATAACACATACTTTTCAAAGATGCCCTTCATCTTCTCTATTAAACTCCAGCTTTGGATTTATAGCCCTTTACAGAAAAATGTCTGTAATGCTGATGTGAAATATATGGTTGTGTGTGTAGGTGATCGTCACGTTCTGACTGCATGCACACACACACACAGCCCATATTTTTTTTCTTGGAGTTGGGATCCAGAGAGAAGAAAAAACACAATTATCTTTGGCTTTTAGTTGGAAAATAAAATCTGGAGACGTCAGTTAAGCAGCTGTTCTGATTCTTTATCTCTCAGTGTATGTTTTAGTTAAAATAATTTCTCTGCTAACAACAACGATGGATGCCCTTGGGTTCCGTTTTTAATGTTTTCTTAATCAATCTTTCTTGCCAGCCTAAAATGATATAAAGAAGAAAAATAACATGAATGGAGACACGCGGAGCATTTAGTGAACACAAAGCCAAAGGACAGGGGAGTCATCTATTTTTTTCTTTAAAACAGGCTTAAAAAGGCATCAGATTGGGAGAGTCACAAAAGGTCTATACGGTTCTGTTGCTCCTTTAATTAAATTCTTAGAAGTAATCAGATGCAAAATGACAAATAGCAAGGAGAGAACATACCACTGCTGGATAATTTTATCATTTATACCTATAACTGCCAATCCACGAAGGGCTATTCTTTATATGTCACCTAAATCATAAGAGCTGGTACCTTTCTCTGTGATTCATGTTAGCCCTGCTCTATGATTTACTGCTAAATTATTTCCCTTCTCTTTCAGGGAATTTTTTTATCTCCTTTCCATGATTAATCTCTGTGGTCTGAATGAGCAAAGCTTTTTAGATGAGTGAGTGTCACAATTGCATTGAGTATACATTTTTTCAGTATGATTTTTTATACAAATGTTGTTTTTTTTCAATGTGCTCAAAAAAGATAATTATTTATTTAAAGGCTTATATTGCCATGAAAAAAATCCTTGCCTACCTGGGGTATATATTCCAGGCTTTTCTTCTGGAAACAAATGTCCTTTGCTTTGACAAGATGTGATGACAATGGTTATTGGCAGATACCACACACCTCAGAGCTTTGTCACGAGGTACATGGCCCTGGTTGGAGTGATTGAAGACCACAGAACATCTTGATGTGTATTTTCCTGGTGGGAGAGGTGAGAGAGAGTGCTAAATAGTCCGTGTGTGTGTGTGTGTGTGTGTGTGCACTCAAGTGTGTGTGTGCTTTCCCGCTGGTTGTTAAATGCTAACAGGCCTGCCCTCTCTGTGAATGACTAACACATTAATCCCTGAATGTGAGTCCTTTGAACAGAGAAAGCAGATGTTTCAATGCGCTTTAATGAGCCCCATCCACTGGACTCTGTTGCCGTATTGGATCCCTGGGAGTCACATTTCATTTCAGATTGAGGCATCCGGTATGCGCACAGCAATCTTTCCGAAGGCTGTGGAAACGGCTTCCCCTGACCCATCTTCCACGGACATCCCTTCTTCCTTCTTTTAATAAAAATCTTACCCCAGATGTCACGTTTATGTACCTAACGAATATGTTTGTTATATAAGCACTCAATTTCCCTCTGTGTCATAGTGAAATGTGTACCTTATGTACCTCAAAGACAGGCACCAAAAAAAGCATACCTTAGCCAGTTTTATTAAGTTCATTAACCCTTTATCAGGAAGGGTGCTTAGGAATTATTGTGTGACTTTTATCTGCCTTCCCTTCCTTTGCCCTTTCTCTAGTGAAGGCTAAAAGAGAAATGTCCTCAAGGGAGTTGATTCTTAAATACAGTAAAGGAAGATTATGCCTTCGTTTTACCAAAAACTGGATTATCCACCACCGAGTAATCTGAGTTTGACTGGTAAGTCACCTGCTCCCCCGTGGCCCTACTTCACCAGAATCATAAATATTGTCAAGAGAACCCTGGGCTGAGGGAAAGTCTGGGCTCAGTACAGGTGCGTTCTCCTTTTCGTCTTTGCCTGTGCCTCTGGACCTGCAGACCAGCAGCAGAGAAATAATTTGTCCATGGATAGCTTCTCCAAGCTGGAGAAGAATCCCATGGGGGTCACTTACTTCTGCCAGATTTCAGTCAATTAATCAATCGTCAATCAAACATCAAATTTAGTTTGACAAAAGCCAGCACTGTCAGAAACCAGCTTTTACAAAGACAGCTGTGTGCTCTAGTTTTCAGACGACTTTTGCTCTATCTACACTAGCAGCACATAACACAGACTTGTTACATACAATATTGGAAAGGAGAATTCTAAAAATAGCGATTGGGCATCCATGCAGAGAATAATAATATTTCCTGCATGGCTCATGTATGTATTCATTCATTTACTCCTCAGCACAGGCCTATTAGTCTTCACGTCGGACTACCCCTATGGATTTAAAGATGAATAAAGTTTATGTGTGCCAAGTGGAGGGGAAGAGAAGGCAGAGTGAATGGGGAGGAGATAATGTGATATATCTTCACTTTGAGGCAAGCTTTAAGCTAGAGAATACGGCTAGATGCAACCCTGTGAAAGAGAGAAGTGAATTGGAAACAGAAACGATAATCTGGTGCTTTTCAGAAACTTTGTTGTCTTGTATCATCTTGCTCAATAGTTCAAGACCTGCCCTTCACCCCTGAAACCCTGAGTGGTGCGGCCTCTCTCATCTGTGCTACGTTTACTCATGGACATACACACATATCCTGTCACAGTCCCCTTTTCAAGAAAAAAAAATCATTTCCCATTGTCCACTGTACAACAGGAAATGTTGCAGTCAGATGCTCAGTGGACCACAGTGACATTTATGGGTCAAGATGCACATTCAAATGCAAGTTGATTTTCACAGTCGGGGACATGAGACACAATGACACCTACTTGCAAAACCCCGAGGCTGACAGAACAAGAGCAGAAAAAACACTTCAACAACAGACTCTGGTACATGAATAGGTTTCTATCTGGAGAAAAACTTAACTCTGTTGGATTTGAAGACATGACTTGCATCCAAACTACCTACTTTTCATGTTTTCCCTAGTTATTCTCTACATACAAAACAATCAAGTTTCCTTTGTGAAATGAATAGCATGAAGTTGGAAATATTAAGAAAGGTTTGGACTTAGGTAAAGAAACTTACCCAAGTGAACAGATGTGCAATCGTGTTCGACATTGGGTTAATGAGTATTTTCACTCTGATTGTAGGACTATGACAATTTTGGAAGAACCGTATGAAGGTGATTACTGTGATGATTACAATAGTCCCTATCGAGTAGCAAATATACTTGTCAAAAAGGTAAGGCATTCATTTACAGGTTCTGATGAATAGAGTATGACCAGAAGGCAATTGTATTGCTGGATTTTCTGAGTGCGAGTTCATCTTGGTAAATCACTCACTATGCTTACAAGAGTGCGTAGTGGGTATTCAGTGAATGTTTGCTAGTATTACTGACTAGGTATAGAATGTTTAATGTTTCTGTCACAGAAAGACTTCCTTATTCACAATATTACAAAAGCGTCCATTTGAGGGTCTGCACTGGGGTTGGTCTTGGAGCAGCCGTACATTAGAGCATAGCTCAGCCAAGCAGAGGTTAGCATAAACTCAGGAACTAGGATGGAAGAAAGCACAACTCCATCCTACCCAGGAAATGGCTCCATGGGAACTTCTGACATGAAATAACTCAAGGTTGGGTATCTAACCACTGCTCTGAGCAAGATGTAGATTCCCAACCTTCCCTGCACTGGCAGACTTTCCAGTGGCCTCTGTAAACAGGAGGCCAAGTTCTCCCCGAGGCTGAGACATCAGTTACATTTTTGTGACAGACACATACAAATAAGTCTTCCAGGGTATTCAGCCATTCTTTCTGGAAATATTTTGGAAAATGATAGACAAGCCAGCTTTTAGTAAGAATAAGCAGCTGTGACAGGGAGAACAAAGAAAAGAAATTCTTTTTAGTTTCTAAAAAAGTGTGTGCTATCTTTGTGGCAAAGCTAATTTTGATGACATGAAAATCACTATAGACCCCACAGATGAGTCAATAGAGTGTGGGATTAAATAGTTTCATTACAATGCAAAAAAAGGGCAAAATAACCACTAAATAATAGTCATTTTCGGTAGCAGCTGGCCTAATGTCTTTCTACTAACACATGTAATGGCCAGGCTAATTTAAATTGGCATTCTTCTTCCATTATATGACTATTCAATGGTTTAATAAAATTTTATTTTGAAGGTCTATAAAACCACTAATTTGGCGTGACAGGACATATTTCTAAAACTCATTCTATATGTAGACTCTATGTGTCTCTTTTAATAAGGAGACCCGGAATAGCAGCATATAAGCAATTAGTAAACAGAGATCACGTTTTTTGTAGAAAACAATTTTTCATTTAAAAAATGAAAGAATGTAAAATAAAACAAAGTTCAAAAGGGAGGAAGAAAAAAGAAACCTAGCCTATTCTAGGTGAGAGAGCATTTTCAAATTAAAGAATAAGACAATAACCATGAGTTTTTTTAAAAAATTTTAAAACTTAAAGCAGTTGCTAAAGTGAAAGGAGGATTTACTAAATGATTTCCATAGAAGAAAACAAAAGAATGAAGTGAACACAAATACTTAAAAACTTTATACGCCTTACATTTTGAAAATCACCCTTTTCTTTCTCTATAACTACATGTAAACATTGCATCCCCTGCCAAACTGTAAACTTCTTAAAACAAGGAGCCACGTCTGGCTCATCTGTGAGTTTCCACACCATCTAGCAGAGAGCTCGCCACCTAATTGTGCTCCACAGATGTTTACTGACGAAGGGAAGGCTGGAGGGAACGTCTGTCCTTTACGTTATGCTGAAAGCAGACAACCTAAAACATACGTTCTATCTGCAGAGAAGCAATTGTCATTTTACTCACCCAGGGAAAGGCAGAAAACCATTTCTGACTCAACAACAGAGAGGCGGCCCTGCTTAAAATACAAACCCCGAAGATTTCTAAAGGGCCCTTCTGCGATGAGGGATTGTCTCAAGGAATTATGTTCAAGTGAGAAGTTTCCAATGGTCCTTAACGGGGAAATCTTGCCCCTGTGATTGATGCTGCCCCGTGAATCCTCTCCCCTCCGCAGCTGCCCGCTCTAACCTGCAGATGTTCTTGTGCTTCGCCCACCAAGATGAGTAAAGCGAGTTGCCTGAGCTCTGCCAAGGGCAGGGTGACTCAGAAAGCTGTGCAGAGGGAGGCAACCAGTGGGATTTTCATTTGTCAGCCTGAGTTCTGTGTCCCCTATGAAAACACCTTCTATCACTAAAATGCCAGGACGCCGCAGACAAGTAATACTAATACCCTGAGAGCAACATTTTGAAAGTTACAATTAAACGTGTGTCCTGGGCACACCCACTAGTGGATGAGAAAGTGGGCAGGGGTTTCGCGCAGTGATGTGTGACACTGGCAATCGCTGAAAACATCCCATACGTTTTAGGAAGCAATCTGATTTATCATGAATTACAGGCTGCCTTCCTGGCAAGAGAGGGTGCGGGCAGGAACACGTCCTCGGACGTTATTCTCAGTTGTTGGCTTTTTAGAGATTATTCAGTGGAATTAGTCTTGGGCCTTTGGTAGATCTCCCACGACGCTCTAGATGAGTATGGATGGGAACAATCCTAAGCACCTTGGTGAGATATTTCTTCTAAAACATCTGAGACATTTTTTTCAAAACTGTTTACTTGCCTAGAATAATTGGAGTTGGATTTAATCAGTTACCAATGCAATGAGGTGAGAGAACTCACATCTTGTACTTCACAGTAGCATCACCTAGCAGACAAAAGCATCTTATCAAATAAATTGAGATGATATAGTGTGTTCTTGTGATTTTTAATAGGGGACATTTGACGTCTCAAGTCTCATTTAAAGAGGTGCCTCTAGAACCATAAAATTAATGGGATAAAATTCCATGATGTCACACCTAGAGGACCAAAACATCCTGTTTAAACAAATAAAAATCTTCACCAGAAGTAGAATGAATTCTGCCCAACACTGAAAACCAAAAGAAATAATTTTAAACACATCCCATACAATGAATCACATCCTGGTGTCTTTTCAGGTGACTATATTAAAAAACAAGCATTAATTTATATCCGTAATTTCCTCCCTTTTTCATTTTCTCTGTCTTTATCTTAAAACATCACTGAAATCAAGTCTTCCAGAATAATGGCTGTCCCATCAGAGTTAGTTAACCATGATACAATCTAGCGCCCAGTGCATAGTGTGTATTTTAATGCATTTCGGATTCGCCTAAGAAATCTCAAGTAACTGACATGGCCATATTCATTTCCCTTAAAAACACATTCCTTACATTTTCACACAAACAGATTCTCCAGTGAATAAGATGGAAAAACATTCGATTAAAAGTCAGAGAATGTATTTTCTTTGCATATTGAGAAGGATGAGGGACTGGAAAATAGAAAGGGGCAGAAGGAAGAGATTTCTATAGGCCCCTTTAAAAACAATAGACTTTAAAACCTAACTTCATCTGTACAATGTTGAAAGGATTGGGGTTCTGGCTGCAGGTGTGGCTTTAATTCTTGCCATCTCCCTTGTCCCTCTATGTTCCCTTGTAGAATACTGAGTAGGAATGGGGGGTAGTGGGCTGGATGGAATGTGGGACAGGGCATAACCAAAGACTGTGTAAACCTGCGTGGAATCTACCAGGAACTCTGAGCAAAACAGTTTACTTAGATTTATAAGCCGGAAGCTGCCTGGAGTTTTCTCAAACTGTCTGCACCACCTATAATGATAACTAATATTTTTAAATGCTTCCTTGTGCTAGGCATTATGTTAGCTTCTTTACAATTTAATCCATTATTTAAAAAAAAAACCCAACAAACCTTACGCCATCTGACCACCACTCATCTTCTGAATCAATCAATTTATCAGCTCCCTGTTTTCTAGGGCGAAGGATCTCAAAAGGCAGGCTGAGGGTCAGCATCAGCATCAGCATCAGCCTCACCTGGGAACTTGTAGAAACACAAATTCTGGGGCCCAAGCCCAGATGTACTGAAGAATAAAAAAATCAGAGTAGACCCAGTAATCTGTATTTTCATAAGCCTTGCAGATGATTCTGACTGTCTGCAAAGGAGGATACAAAAGTAGGGGGATAGGAGGCTAGGGAATAGTGTTTATTCTCTAATCTCATGGGGATCAGGCCAAGACAAGAGCTGCCTGAGCCCACATCCTGTTTCAGCGCTCTCTCCCCTTTCCTGTTGATAGGGTCCTCCTGAGGAGAGCTTCCCCAGTCAACCTTAGACTCTTAAATCCTGTCCCAGCTCCTGCTTTGGGGGAACCTCACCTCATAAACCCCATTTCTCCGGCCGAGGAGCTGAGGCTCAGGGGCCACACAGATGGTAGAGAGAATGGGTGGACCCAGGACTCGGAGGATCTCATCTCAGATTTGATAGTCTCTGTGCCACCCCTCCCCCAGCCTTGGGAAAGACTCCTAACTCATCAACCACTCTTGATCCATCACCAAAAGGGGTCTAAGTGATTATATCTGTCCTGTCTACCTAGCGAGTAGGCACAAGTTTCAAGTAAAGTAACATTGCAAAGACATTACAAAATATAAGCCCTAAATATGTAAAGGTGCATATCCTGATCTCTCATAAGCAACCTCGATTATCTGATCTTTCCTCATACACTCTAGTCCAGTGATGGCGAACCTTTTGAGCTCGGCGTGTCAGCATTTTGAAAAACCCTAACTTAACTCTGGTGCCGTGTCACATATAGGAATTTTTTGATATTTGCAACCATAGTAAAACAAAGACTTATATTTTTGATATTTATTTTATATGTTTAAATGCCATTTAACAAAGAAAAATCAACCAAAAAAATGAGTTCGCGTGTCACCTCTGACACGCGTGTCATAGGTTTGCCATCACTGCTCTAGTCTGAGACTCTCTCTGTCACTCCTGAGGTCTCAGGACTGTTCCTTCCCTCTCAGCTGGAAGCCCACGGGGATAGCGTGCCGGCCTTGCATTCCAGTGAGTCCCTGCTCTTTACCCAATTAGCTCCAACAAGGACTCATGTTTGGTTGGGATATGTGCTCATTTTTCCTCTTCTACACACACCCAGGCGGACTGCCCTATATATGTTTTTTTCTTATTTCATTCTATTTATTTCCAAGCACTCCTGTAATCTACCAAGGTCATGTAACAGTCTGATTGTATTACCTGTGGTACAAGTCACTCTTATGTGTGAGTGTATATGTTTTTTCTCTTCCCACCTTGGCGGTGTTATTTTGAGGTAGACCCAAAAGCAAGTCCAGTTGCTTTATTTTAAATAACGGAGGCCATGCCCAGAGTTCACATAAAACATCAGTGTCTACATCTAGAGAGGTCAAGGGGCCAACTGTTTCAACAATCCACCAGTCAATTTGATGAAACAACTGCTTTTACTCATTTTTCACTGTATGGAATAGTAAGCTGCCCACAGATGCAAACTTAAAGGGAAAAACAGAGGGAAAATGTCTTAGAAAGAACCCTGCAGTCACTGAACAGAAGATCTCCACAGAAAGGGAGATTCAAAGTCAAGGCTCTCTCTGGGTTAATGAGGTTTCTAGTTCATGGACATAAACAGCCTCTGTGACCGTGGCCTATTACTCACAAGGACCTCTTGTTGGGTGATTGATGCAATTCTCCTTTTGTTAATTGTTTCAGTTGATTTGAATTATATTGCGTTCCACATTAAGGCCATGAGTACCAGTCATATTTAAATGTCTGATAATTCCCATCTAGGAAGTTTCAAGACCTGAGCAATAGTTACAATATCATTTTCTTAAATTCAGATAAACTGGGTTGTCGAGTCCATGGAAATGAGCTGTCCCTTTGGTTGAGATTATCTGAGGGAGACTATAAGGAACTGAGTGTGCCTTCAAGTCACATCTCACATGTATAGGTAATTTTGGAAACACTGATTAATACAGGTGCTGCATTAAATTCCAATATTGCCACATTTTATTTATTTAAAATATTTAGAAAAATGTGTATATTGCTTTATATTGCATATTATCTCTACTGGAAATAAAAGGCTTGTGTCTGCCTGAAACCAACTTTTGCATGTGTATTTCTTTCTCACAGAAATGGAGAGTATTTCCTTGAAGTACAGTGGTGAGTTAGTAATTCCTTGAATCATTATAATCCTAAAGTTGAAGTAATATTCTTGGTAGAGTGAAGAAAAATCCTGCACTAGACAGAGGAAGATAACTTCATTGTAAAGTTACTTATAGAGAAAGGATATTGCATCTAGGCAATAAAGAAAAATACCTTCTAGTTGTGGATAGTAAAAACAGCACTCATATAATAATGGCCAACTGGAACCCTGAGGCTTTTCTGAATTGAGCAATTTTGGTGACAAATGCCTTTAGAACAAGAGGGAAAATGTCTCTGGTGTCCTTTCCACCTGCATGACCACTGAAGTGCTTTCGTTCAGAGATAAGAAAAGATCAAGATCCAGTTCAAAGTTAGCAGTTTCTGTTTGTTTTTTAAGCTGGAATGCAATAATCCCTTCATTTATTTCCAATTAAGCCACTTCTCAATCTTGGAAAATTATGGGATTTAACTTGCAAGGTATTTTTCAAATGCATGTGTTCCTTTCTTCTCATCTCTGCTCTGTCTGGCTTGGAAATGTTGTACATGTCCTCTTTCCATTTAACAAGAATGTGCATATCTTTGGCACAGACTGTGCTAATTTTCCTATGAGCTAAAATAATTATAAACATACTTATAATACATTTACTATAGTTCCACTATAGTATTTCCCATGAAAAACAAATAAAAAGGACAGGAAAATAATATTCAGTGTATCTTCTAGCTCACATGTTAGCTTTAGAGATGCCTCAATGGCCATAGACCCTCTGCACAGGATGTGTATGTATCTTCATGGACAATGGACAATTGTTTGGATAGTTGAGGTAGAATCCCCTTCAGGAAAACAAAGTCAATGGGAGATTTAGAATGTCAAAGGTTGAGCATGCATCTATAAAACCTGACAATTTAGACCAAGCATGTCAAACTCGTGGCCCGCGGGCCGCATGCCTCTTTTATTTGGCCCTTGCTAGCCTTTGAGTTGGACATGCTTGATTTAGACTGACTTGAAGTAGCAGCAGTACCTCCTATGTGTCTAGCACTTGGAAGTTTGCAGAGCACCTCGGCTCCTTGTGACAGTACTCTGTAGAGAGAGAAAACTAGAATAGCTTATGATATCTTTACAATCGAGAATTTTTCTATTTTTATGACTCCCTGACTGGTTATTTGCACTACACAGTAGAACACATTACAGTAAAGATCTCAATGAAAGAGACAAGACAGAGAAACGATCTGAGAGATTAAAAACACACAAACAATACACAACAGTTGAGTCTACATTTTTAAAAATGATCATCATTTCAAAAGCTTTGCAATTGCTCTTTATAAGAAGACAATCTCATTAAAATAACCAGATGAGTTGTCAATGAAATGTCTTCTGAATACATTTATAGTGTGAATTGGAGATATTAATAATTTATTGTTATCTGAATTATCTTGAATTCTCTTTCAAAAAAAAAGAGTCACTACAAACTTTGGAAACTTGGGGCCAGGCCGTGTATTTCATGTTGGATAAAACTGTCATGGACAGATCGACAAACGTCATAGACCTCTGGTAGCTAAGGCAGGTGACCAGCGTGGGTCTACTGTGTGGCCTTGGCAAGCACACCTTGAGGAAGTTTGTCCTGGATCTACTGACCTGAAGTTTGATTTGTTCTAGCATTTTTACAGAAACAATTACTTTTCAGTTTTGACATATTACAAGTGATTAACAATATATATAGTTTTAAAAAGGTGTTTAGTATTAGATACACTTTGGGGCATGTTTTATAAAGAGAACGACAAAATATGCCATAGGGCTTATTTTATTATTTATAGCCTACATACGAGAGAGAGAGAGAGAGAGAGAGAGAGAGAGAGAGAGAGAGAGAGAGAGAGAGAAGTTAGTTTACAGGTCATAGAGCTCAAATATATTTCTGGAGGACATTAGCCCAGAAATAAGGTTTTAGAAGGAAACGGGTTTAATTTCATGGATATAAAATAGAGTGTTTAAATCTAGGATATAGTGTGTGGGGTAAGCTGTAGGTAGGTATAGCTGAGAGCCACACCTGGCACTTTCTATAAGAGACAGGTATTTACAACAATATTGGAAAGGAAATTGACTAGACATGATTGTGATAAACAAGAGCAATTTGCCAGGTAAAAAACCTCTGTTTTCTGTGTCAAACCAGCTGAGAGATTCAGACAATGATTTGCGTACCAAGGCTTATCCCGCCTGAACCCTACTTTGAACCAACTACATAAATAATGCAGAAGCGAGTGTTTAAATTATCCAGACAAACTCCCACTTTAGTTCCAACACAGAGACTTAGTCTGATGTATTATTTATATTACTAGAGCATATGCACTGTTTAGTGTAATTCAGTCACCATAATATACTTGATCAAATGTTTTAATTTGTCATACTTTATGTTTTAAAGTGAATTAAATCAGTATCATATATATTTCTTCAGGAGCAAGGTGAGCTGTTTTCAGCATGATTTAGCCTGGATAAAAATAGCTGGAAAACTATCAGTTTAATTGAATTTCCATCTGGAACAGTGAATCAAATCATTGAAATATTTCAATAATGCCATAAAACATGCATTTTGCTTGTTTGTGCTCATCTGATCTGGGAAATTTGCTTGTTTTAAGGATCTTTATGACAGAGTATCCATAAATTTTAGTTTAAACTATGTTAAGAGGAAGCTTATAATTTACTACTGAGAAGTATTGGGATATAAAAGAGATTATGTGTATTAACATCATATTGCTGTTATTTACAGCTTTTATTGGTAGGCAAGGCTAATCCGAAATCATGTTTTCTCTTTTTTTTGTTTTATTTAAAGCCTTCCTGGGAAGGTTTCCATTCAAATAGCATAAGAGAGAAGATGTGGATAGATACAGATAGCAGTGCTAAAACTTAAGCAGATATATTCATTAGCACAAGTACATGTATAGCAATTTAAAGTTGGTAACATTTTTCTTAATGATTATAAGATTGTTATTAAACAATACCTTCATTTGAAACCTGAGTTATGTGTTTTTGCTTTAGAACCAAGTCGTTTTGTTAGGTGAGTCATATCTGAGTACCTATTTTCTTTCAGGAACTATATGCCAGTCACAGAGTTTGGCACTAGTGTCAGTAGAGAGCACGGCAGGCATGTTCCCTACTTTTCAGAGCTCGTGGACACAACAAGGCCTCCTGTAAGGTCTTTATAGACATCGACTTCTCCATACTCAGTACTCTGATGGAGCTTCATCCCTTTAAGGGGGTCCCTCACACCCATCCCTTGTATTTTAGGTCTCAGCATTAAAGTTACTTTCTCATAGAGATCTTTCCTGATTCCCTAAACAGGTCTTTCCATAAAGCCCTTCTCTCCTAGTACTGAACTCTATTTTCTTCAAAACAGTTATTACAATTTAACATTTACATACCTTTTTGTGGTGTATTTGTCTAGTTTCTGTCTTTTCTATTAGATTAGAACTCTAAGGGCACAGAATTCATACCTTTTTTGTGGTATATTTGTCTAGTTTCTGTCTTTTCTATTAGGTTAGAGTTTCCCAGTGTTTACTGTCACTTACAGAGTGCCTAACACAAAGTAGGTGCTCAAAAAATATTCGTTGAGAGAGTGCATAAAATAATGTCTATTTATATTATAAAGGGCCTGTGGCCATAACACTGTAATCATAATGACCGGTCACCAGGAGGTGCAATGAGCACCTCTTGGTCCCTCCCCGCCGGCCCGGCCCACAAGCAGCAGCTCTCTCAGCAGGTGGGGTGGGGCGTGAGCTACTAGTGGAAGAGAGATACCAGTGGTGGAGAGCCAAGAGTGGTGATGGGCGGGGCAGTCACAGCGGAAGCGAGCTACTCATGCATGATTACCTGTGTGCTGGGCCTCTAGTGATAATATAAGTATATGACTGAGATAGAGTCTCTCAAAGAAATATGGTGCTATGCAACCATATGAAAGGGGAACTTGATTTAGGGGATCAGAGAATGTTTTCCAGAGAAAGGGAATTGGGAGAAGAGAGGAATGCAGAAGAAACAGTATATGAAAATTCCTACTGGGAAAGAAGTACAACTTAATCAATGAACTGCTGTAAGATTAATGAGTCTGGAACTCAAAAAAGAAGTTTGGAGTTTGAAATGAGGATCTAGGACTAGGAAGGGGTCAGATCATGAAAGGCTTTGTTGATCATTTAAGTATCTTCTTTATTTGAAGAAAAATGAAAAGGCATTCACTGGTTATACACAGGGGAGACACATATTAGTTTGAACTTTTTGAGAAGCACTCCAACTGCAGTATAGAAATTAATAATTTGGGGAGGATATGAATAGAAGAAAACAGAAGGATTAGGAGGCTATGTTGTCAGCTTAGGGAAAGGGGCATCTTAGACTATGGAAGAGGCACAGGGTGACGAGGAGATACAGTTAAAGATAAGAGGACTTGATAACTGGATAATGTGGAATGAGGAAGAAAACATCTGGAAGCAAGGTCTCTCTTGTGGACAGCTGGATGGTGACTGTGCCCTTCTCTGGGAGAGGGTTAAGAGTGGAGAAGACCAACTCCAAGAGTTTGTTTGAAACATGGTAAGTTTTAGGTGCATATGGAGATATCCAAAGAGAGGCAACAAGCAGGTCAGTGCATGCATGAGTCAGAAAGTTGGGAGGTCAGAACTGGACATGAAGATTGTGGGTCATGGACACGAGGTAGTAAAAAAGCAATGGGCAGCGGTAGGTGTTCTTAGGAAGGGGGCATAGGGTTAAGAGGAAAGATTGTGAAACCCAGTTTGGAGGTACTCCCTGTACTTCAGGCACTGGTCCCTGTAGGAGAGCTGTTACAGAAGACTGGAGCCTGCATCAGATGGGGTGCACTGGGGAGTGTTGGCTTTATTATTAGTGACAAATATGACATAGTTCCGTGGTCGGCAAACTGCGGCTCACGAGCCACATGCGGCTCTTTGGCCCCTTGAGTGTGGCTCTTCCACAAAATACCACAAAATAACACGTGCGGGTGTGCACGTACAGTGCGATTGAAACTTCGTGGCCCATGAGCAGAAGTCGGTATTTTGTGGAAGAGCCACACTCAAGGGGCCAAAGAGCTGCATGTGGCTCGCGAGTCGCAGTTCGCCGAGCCGCAGTTTGCTGACCACAGACATAGTTTATAAATGTACCCCAATTAAAAATACATTTTAATTTGAACATATTTGTGATCTTCAATGTTGATGGGAGTTTCCGGCTTGCACTTAGAAAGAGATTCATTAAATTTTCATGATGAAAGAGATGACCCATTCTAATGCAAACGGTATTTTGTAGATGAGGAAAACAAGATTAAGGAAGTGTCTGAGTACTTTTCCATGGTTACAGTAATCTATAGAGTCTGAAATAGGGCCAAGATTTCCCAACACTTAATCATTTCCCCCCTTCATTACTATTTATCTCCCATGATATGTACTATTATTTGTAGATTCATCTTTATATAGATACAATACCAACTGTAATTTGGGTCAGTGTGCATTTCATTGCAATATGCTTTCATTTGGGATTATAAATCCAATTACAGCTCACTTTGAAGCTCAAAACTACCTAAAAAGATGGTGCCTGTCAATTAAACTATAGAAAAAAAATGCTCACCCCACAAGCCTCATATAACACTTTTCAAAAGCTCATTAGTAATAGTTTTATTGAAAAATAAAAATAAAAATGGGTCAGTAGATGAGGAAAAAAACAAAACGATTCATGATGCCACATTTCTGCTGCTTATGGACGCTTTTCTCAGATGTTTTCCTGCACAAGACATTTCCATATTTCCCTAAGGGATGTGTATTATCAAACCCACCAGTGTGACCCCACTCAGTCCAACTGGCACATTGAATATGGAATCTGAAGTCACTGAATTGGAGAAGTCCAACCCTATTCCTTCACCCATTCTACTTGCGTTCTGAATGCAAGAACATTTTCAGAGAAAAGTGTTCACCCCTTATGCCTGCCCTGTAAAGGAATGATGCCAATCTTCACATGGCATGTGAAACCCGGGCTCGCTGCTCTGTGGCCAGCCACCAGAAAAGTATTATCCTGAAGGCCTTCTGAAGACCCGGAGCAGGGATCAGCCACAGTGCCCATCACAGTGCCTGGCATAGTGTGGCTGATGCACATCTCTTCAAAGGTAACGAAGCTCGGCCAGCGAGGCTCAGTGGTTGAACATAGACCTATGAACCAGAAGGTCCTGGTTCCATTGCCGGGCAGAGCACAATCCTGGGTTGCGGGCTCCATCCCCAGTTTGGGGAGGGCAGAAGGCAGCTGATCAATGATTCTCTCATCATTGTTGTTTCTATCTCTCTCTCTCTCCCTCTCCCTTTCTCTCTAAAATCAATAAAAATATATATTTTTTAAAAAGGTAATAAAATACATTGCCACACTTCACATTCGTATGCACTTTAATTCCATCTTGCCTTATATCTAATTAATATTTATTCTCCAAATTATGCCAGATAAAGCTAATCTGATAAAAGTTGGTATCGTATTAGTGAAAAACTTAAGTATTTTGCTAAGTTCTGAACAATAGAAAAGGCCATATAAAACATTCATACTTATTACTACCTGGAAGCCACAATTCTTCCAATATAACTCATTTTCCAAACTGCAAGGAAACAGCTCACATTATAAAATATGAATGATTTCTTAAACTAAGCTCTGTCTTCCAAATAAAGCACAAACCTTATATCTTATGTTTTCAAAAGGGCATTCCACCTGCTCTTTGATTTGATAATATTTCTGGGAAATGACTTCAATTCAAATAAACCTAGATTCAGGCGAGTGCACGAAGACAGACAGACCCAGGCTCGCTTTACAGCCAGTAGTCCCCATGACAAGTGTTCCGGGCCCTGAGTCATTACCATCAAACAGCTTTTATGTGAGAACCTTCTGTGTCTACAACACTGAACTAGGTGCTGGAGTGATTTATGGGGCTGTGTGTAAGATAGAGAATCTGTTCCTAATTCAACTACCAAGTGGAAAAATATGCGATACTAATTGGAGAAAATTTGATGACTATGCAATCCATGGAGAGGGTCCCTATTGTAAATTTCACTATGGTTTCTGGTAATCATATTTTAACAACGGCAAGGAGTGTGGGAAACACAGAGTGCGCTTCTAGATGTGGTCCAAAGCATTAATAGGCCACGCCCGTGGGCTTGATGAATATCAAACTCTACTCAGAATCACTCTGGTCCGAAAAACTCATCAGTGTCCATTTTCCCAAATCGGCATTTCCAAGACTCTGTTCTGGGGACCACCTTAGTGAAGGCCTGTGGGGGAAACGGTACACATGCTTTTAATGCTATGAAATGCTGCTGCCAGACCGCCTTCTGGGGCTTTCACAACGCACTGTGGCTCAACAAGGCTTCTGAGAGGCCTGCACGGAAGAACCTTTTGGCTTTGTCTCACTCCGCCTTTCCCAGACTTGCTTAAACTCTAATAGTATTTATTCATAGGCCACCTACTAACATCTGAATAAACTCCAGTTTTGAAAACCTGTACTAGATTCATTGCTAAAATTATGATGATGATTGTGCTAGGTAGAAATTATGCAACACCCTGCTATGGCTGTTGGTTTACAAGACCCCAAGTACAAATATATATGTATGTTGTGATTTTGCTATAATTCTAAACACACACACACACACACACACGAACTTACACACACACACACACACACACGCCTTTTCCAAGGTGGGTTACCACACCTTTGCTCTAAATTTCTTTCTGGGATGTAGTGTAATCCGAGAGATTTTGAATTAAGTGTGAAATTAATTTACAATAGCTACATGTGTTAAGAAACAATATGAAGTAATGATACATTAATTTTCTTCTCCTTAATTCTTCCATTTAAAAGGAATTGTTAGTGTAGACTGCTTCTTTGCAACATAATTCTTGTCAACAACCACTAATAGTTATTGAACTACTTGCTTTAATGTGACATTTTATGCCACTCTTAGATATATAGTTTTGTCGGTTTTTAAAAACAGACTGTATTTTCTGGAGCAGTTTTAGGTTCAAAGCAGTGATGTCCCACATACGCCCTGCCCTCCACATGCACAGCCTCCTCCATTACCAACATCCCCACCATTCAGGAGCCCATGGCAGGGACAAAGTACTCAACTTCATGAGCCTGTTTCTACTCCTGTAACCCTAGGATCATACCCACTGTGTGATTTCTTCTGAAGATTGACTAAATTATATGCAAAGCACCTAGCACAGTTCCTGGCACATGAAAGAGAACGCTCACGCTAGGAACTAGAATGCATGTGAAATCACTTCTGTAAACGGCTACAGAAATAAAACATGATTAGAAATCATTGTTATGAGAACACCTCATCCTTACTGCTAGCATGTTTTCCCTTTACTTTGGGCAGCCTTTCTATACAGTGTGGCAGGGGAGAAACATTGCATTTGACTCATCATAGGATCTTGGTTCATTTCACTAAGCACAAGTCCCTTGCATAATAAAGACATTTATTACCACTTCACTGGAAGAATTGAGTTTACATTAGATGGTATTTGAACAATCTTGAGCATAGTGCTTAGATGGCAGAAGGTACTCAATACATGTTCATTTTCTTGTTTGTCTCAGAAACTAGTTGTTAGTACCATATTCAGACATAACAAGTAAAGCAAATCTTGTATTTTTAGAGTCCTCAATCTCCTGTAGAAATCTCACTCAGTGGTTGAGCATTGACCTATGAACCAGGAGGTCACAGTTTGATTCCCTGTCATGGCACATGCCCGGGTTGCAGGCTTGAGCCCCAGTGCGGGGCATGCAGGAGGCAGCCGATCAAAAATTCTCTCTCATCATTGATGTTTCTATCTCTCTCTCCCTCTCCCTTCTGCTTTACAATCAATAAATTAAAAAATTAAAAAAGAAAACAAAAAAATAGAAATCACAGTGGATTTTGCATTATTCTAGGCATCAAAGGAGGAGGCGGGGAGGCTCAGAGAAGTTAAAACACGTGCTCATGTGAGGGGCCTGGATCCCGCGGGTGGTTTGATCACGGTTGTGTCCCCTGGACAGCCTGTCCCAGGATGATCATCATAGTAGAGTGTGCAGAACGTTGGCACTGTCCTCTCCATGGGCAAACATGGATACTGACTCCCTAGAGGGGGCACACGTTCCAAGGTACTATCGAAGGAATCTCTTTTGGAATTCTGCAACTTAAGTTAGAACCTAAGACGTTTCAAAATGTCTTTTTATTAAGAAAAACAAGAGGGAGATAATGCCATTCCATTTTGGGGTACAGCCCTGTGCCTGTGCCAGAACATGTCAGAGGTGCTCCGCTGTGTGAGACCAGAGTGCATCAGAGGGAAATCCTATTATTAATGATGGATCAGAAGTCCCAAGTGCAAGCCCATGGCCATTTCAGGGAAAAGGCAAACATGGAAGAGGTCAAGTTTTCTTCCTTTAAATCACCAACTTTCTGGGGAAACAGACACACAGCCTGGTAATAACCTGCTATGTTGTCAGTGTTCTGATTGAGTATAAATGGCCATCGCTGGAAATAAAATAATGTGTGTTGATCACCAGGGCACAAAGGTGTTTTGCATAATTCCCTTTATTCATTCCTCTACTGACTCTGATGAGGAAAAGGAACCTCAGAAAGATTTAAAAAAAAACAACAAAAAAATTCGCCCCAAATCACTCAACTGATAAGCAGTTAAGCCAGGAGTAATTGAGGGCTGTTTGCTCCCAAGGTCACACCTACCCAGTTACTGCAGGGAGAGCTGGGCAACTCAAGGCAAGTCCGTTTCTCCCCTCCTCAGAGCTGGTAAACACAGCTTGGGTATGGCAACCTCTGAAGGAGTCAACAGTAGCATTCTCCTACTACGTTATATGTATTTAACACATGGATCAATTTACTCATGACAAACTTTAGTAATAATTGCCTTTATATTTATAACAGAAGGCAAGTTTACTATGATTTCTGGAAAAAATGAAGTAATTTGTTAAGGAGTCTAATTCGCTCCACCTAATATTAGGCAATTCCTAGAGCTCTTCATCACTTTCTAATTCTAACCATTTCCTTTCATGGAGAACATTGCCTACCCATGTTGGTAGATCATTTTCTATAAATTATGTACAACACGAGTCGCAATGTGTAATACCACTACTTAAATAAATATGTATTATTTATAGTGTCACAGGTGAAGTATTGAAAGAAATGATACAATTTGCCAAGAATCCTATTTTGAAAATAACTTCTCCAGAGTGCTGAACCTGGGCAATACGGGCTTTTTTTCTGCTGTTTAGATTTTTTTAGTAATAAATGTGTGTTCTAATAAAATATTTCAAATAAACACTGCATTATTAATGTACCTTGTACTTGCCCTGGGGCAGCCCAGGCATAAACGGTTCATTTAAATTCTGGGCTCTTCCTGCAACACACACAGTACTTCCACGAGTTCTCTCAGTCAAAACCGAAGCTTTGTGGTTTCCACTTGTACACAGACGCTACACGCTGATGTGGACAGACAGTATTCCATGCTCTACAGCCAAGTCCCAATCTTTTCCTTCTTCCTTCCATGCGGGTGTGGATGGCAAAACTAATATTATGTAGTATTGCTAGTATTTTTAAAAGCTAACATATACAGGGTGTCCGCCAAAATGTATACACACTTAACAGCTGATAGCTCAATTGATGTTTCTTTTCTTTTCTTTCTTTTTTTTTTTTTTTGGATTGAATCAATTCAGAGTGTTTTGAAGACTTTTTTGAAATGCCTTATGTAAATGAATTTCTTCTACAGTTCCAGATTTCTTGTTTTCTTGAAAAAAATATTTTAAATGTTTTTAATTGATTTTAGAGAAAAGGGAAGAGATAGAAACATCGATGAGAGAGAAACATCCATCAGCTGACTCCTGCATACCCACCACTGGAGATTGAGCCCATAACCCAGCATGTGCCCCTACCTGAAATCTAACCCCATGACCTCTTGGTTCATGGGTTGATGCTTAACCACTGAGCTACACCAACCAGATTTTTTTCTTCTTTT
This sequence comes from Myotis lucifugus, assembly GCF_000147115.1. Lineage (NCBI taxonomy): Eukaryota > Metazoa > Chordata > Mammalia > Chiroptera > Vespertilionidae > Myotis > Myotis lucifugus. The sequence continues at coordinate 2,101,139 of NW_005871202.1, read as the reverse complement.
TCTATCTTTCACTGGGTTCAAAACAATCCATTTTAAATGGCAACACAGTGCATGAGTCTTGAATTGTGTTATAGATCATTTCAAGGCCATGGGAATGAATACATAATACAGCACTGTCACTTTGTGCTTTGGGACATTCATAATCAAGAATCACCAGAGAAGAAAACATGGTAACAAACGGGCCACTCCTGGCAATTACTTTTTACCACAATGGACTAAGGGACAGACCCTTTGGCCTTACCACTTTTCAAATTCATTTATATTTCATTATGTAGTTTCCGTTAAATATTACCTAGCGGTTAATTAAAAATTATAAAATGGCATTCATTCCAAAGTATTAATCAATACCTGCAATCCATTTACCTTGAGTGTAGAAATCAATTTCTAGAAGTGGTATTATAAGCTGTTTATCTTCTACATTTTTTTTCTGGCTAAGATATACTTTTGGATAATCTATGAAAAGCACATTTCCTATCTAAATTAGAAACTGTACACTGCCTTTTAGTAGAATAATCATGAAATGATTTTTATTGCTAGTTGTCTAATAAAGCCGTCTTGTACCTTCTCCCCGTGTCGGGTTTCCACTTGTTACTGCTGTGCAGAAATGCTTCGGCAGGCACAGGCAGAACCAAGTTCTCTCCAGAGGTCCCACCAAACAAGCATTTCAACACCATCATAAGGTTCTTAAACAGAGTGGGCTTTACGTGCGGACTCCAAAGTTGAGGTCAGGCTAATTCACCGAACAGGTGCCAGGCACTGGGCAGACATCTCCCCGGTCTGCAAGTCAATAATGGAGCAGAAGCAACCAGGCCTCTAAGAGGTCCCTCAGCTGCTGAGAGGCTGGGTTGGCCTGGCCTCGCTTAAGTGAGCCTCCAGTCTGAATGTGAGACCCTGGGCAACTAAGCAGGGAGGAAGAAGAAGAGGGGAGAGAACTGGGGAAAAATAGTGAAATGGCTTATTTACTGAAAACCCACTTCTCCAAGATTCCTGGTAGGGACTATTCAAACTTAGCCCTTAAAGGATGTATCCCTTCAAAAATAGGATATTTAAAATAGCCGTTTGGAGTACAGGTCCCTTGCCCTAAACAGCCGTAGTGATTAGAAATTAAGTAATGTAAGAACTTGAACAAGTTACATAACCTCATCCATAAAGGTGGAAGCAATTGTATTATCTCTCAGGGTTGTGGTGAAGATTAATTGCATTAGTATGCAAAGAGTTTAGATTAGTGCCCAACATTTGGTGGGTCTTCCAAAAAAATCGTACCTATTATCATGATCAAATGTTCTTGCAATTTGGGGGTGTTAGGCCTTTGCTGCCTAAATAGGGCTAGATTTTTACTGGCCAAATATTTCTCAGGTGTCCTCTTCATTCCTGAGGATGCTGTAAATGGTGAGGCAGCTTCCATTACTCGTTCCTTAGTTATTATTGGTGGAATTTTGAGCAGAGCACGTAATTAGGCAATGAAGACTATTTTCTTCTCTCCCTTCCTCTCTTCCTATCTATCTATCTATCTATCTATCTATCTATTATCTATCATCTATGATTATGTTCTCAAGGGCCTTGCTATCAAGAAGAAGAGAAAAAATGAAAAGATATCAAGCTATTAAACTGTAAGTCAAGTTTAACTTTCTGATATTATAAAGTCCTTGAGTGAGAGTCAGATAGGTAGGGGTAAAACGGGAAATTCTATGTAGAAGGGACAGTAAGAACAAAGGCTGAGAGCAGAAATTGTTGTGGGTTGAATTGTGTGCTCCCCAAAATCCATATGTTGAGGTTCTAACCTGTAGTACCTCAAAAAGTAACCTTATTTTCAAATAAGGTTGTTGCCAATATTATTAGTCAAGATGAGGTCATACTGGTGTAGGATGGACCCTAATCCAATGGCTTGTGTTCTTGTAAAAAGGGCAAGTTTGAATGCAGTGCACTACCATGTGAAGATTGTGGAGTGATGCTGGCCCACGCCAAGGAAGCCATTACCAGAAGGAGAGAGGCCTGGAGCAGTTCCTTCCCCTGCACTTTTAGAGGGGGTATGACCCTGCCCACACCTTCACCTTGACCTCCAGACTGTGAAATGATAAATTCCGTTGTGTAAGTTGCTCACCATGGCACTTTGCTATGACTACCCTAGCAAACTAACACAAGGAATAAAAATAGAGGATGCAGCCCGGTCTGTGTTGCCTAGTGGTTGAGCATCAACCCACGACCAGGAGGTCAGAGTTTGATTCCAAGTCAGGGCACATGCCCAAGTTCTTAAAATCTACCCCAAAAGGAAAAAAAAGAGACAGAAAATAATGCAGTTTCTGCCAAAACCGGTTTGGCTCAGTGGATAGAGCGTCGGCCTGCGGACTGAGGGGTCCCGGGTTCGATTCCGGTCAAGGGCATGTACGTTGGTTGCGGGCACACCCCCGGTAGGAGATGTGCAGGAGGCAGCTGGTCGATGTTTCTCTCTCATCGATGTTTCTAACTCTCTATCCCTCTCTCTCTTCCTCTCTGTAAAAAATCAATAAAATATATTTAAAAAAAAATAATGCAGTTTCTGTGTGTATTTTCGGTGAAATGGGATTAAAGGAATCTCTGTCCCACTTTTCCTGATGTTTAAGACTTTCCCTAATTTGTATATATTGTCTTATGTGAAGGAAGCTTCCTAGATCAAAATGAATAAAAATCATCCTTCCGTCAGCAACAAGCAAGTGTGTACAAGTGTGTAGATATTTTGACAAGTCTGGCTACAATGTCAATTAAATCTGATGATGCGAAATAATTGATGAGTGTGCAGAAGTTACTGCATAAAGGGGAAGTATTCAGTACTGTGACAGACCAATATGTAAGTAGAAGCTTTTTTTCAAAGAATGTATATGCCATTAAAGAGTATTAATTCATTATTTTCACATTTATATACCATAATATTAAGTTTACTTATTTTTTAGATTGTTTTACTGAAATATACATATATATGAAATATATATGAACATTTTCTCATCTTGTATTCCTTGGACATTACTTTTTTTGTTTTCATTACCAAAATTAAAGAGGATTTTTAAAACTTTTATTCATGTCTCAAATTTGCTAGGTTTCCAGGTCTCTGTATAGAAAAGTATGTGTGTGTGTGTTTAGTATGAGTCCATCCATTAACAATTATACACCTGTAATATATACATTCATATTATATGTATAAATGTACACATAGTATTTGCCTTGATCCTAGAATATGTATAGAACATTCTGGAAGGATGCGCCAGACTATGTTTCTCTTAGGGAATGAAATGAGGAATAAAAGAGAAGGACACTTTCAGTCTTCTTTGTGTATCTTCTGTTCTATTTCCATTAATTTTGCATTTTAAACAATGTTTATATATTATTATTGGGAACATTTTGAAGACCAGTTTAAAGTTTTAGATAAAATGACCTAACATTTAACACCCATAATGTTCCAGGGCTTGCTCAGAAGTTTACAAGAGACAATGGTGTGGTGCCCAAGAGGCTCTCCAGCTGAACCTGGACCCTGATGTGGCCAACCTCTGGAATGTGAGCTAGGGACTAGGGGTGCTACCTCACCTATCTGAGCTCATTTTTCTACTTTGGTGAACTAGGAATGAGAGTAGCACCTGCCTAAGAACCGACAAAAGTAGGAAATGCGTTCATCTCTATCAGATGCTTAGAACAGTCTTGGTCCTCTTAATGTTGCCCATTAGTAGGATTGTTATCTCACTTTAACAAATATCATTACTAAGTTTCTTGGGAGAACATAAGAATTAAAGGAGTTGACACCTAGAGACCAAGCAGCGTTCCTCACCTACAGGGTTCTTCCTGTTTCTCTAGCAGAAGCCTGGGAGCTGAGAGCCAAGATGAGCAAAGCAGGTGAAAAATGCACAGGCAGCAGAGGGAAAGAATAGCACCTGACCGAGGTGGGTAGCTGAGTCTTGGAGGAGGCTGGGAATGGGGGGCACACACTGAGATTTAGGTCTTTGGCTGCTGAAGCACTGTGCTGACAAAGGGGTGGCCCATAGAGAATTTGAGTGGTGAACTTGGAAGCCCGTAGAGACATCTATAACGCTGATTGTGGATATCCAGTAATACGTGTGAGGTTATCGTTCAAAGAACTTTTCATATATTAACTCATTTAAACTTCACAACAATAGTTTTCTATAATAGACACTATTATTATCCCTATTAAATGATGTGGAACCTGAGGTACGGAAAAGGCAAGGAATTTGCACAGGTGGTTCAACTCTACAGCCTCTTAACCTTGACACTATATTATATCTGAGTGATAATGAAGAACTGTGTGTTCAAAAATATCCTAGCCCGGCTGGTGTTTCTCAGTGGTTGAGCATCATCCCATGGTACCAGAAGGTTATGGTTCAATTCCTGGGTTTCAGGTTTCATCCCCAGTAGGGGGTGTGCAGGAGGCAGCTGATCAATGATTCTCTTTCATCATTGATGTTTCTATCCCTCTCTCCCTCTCCCTTTCTCCCTTTGAAATCAATAAAACATATTTTTTTAAAAATCTAAATGCCATTCCTGAAAATTATAGTCATCAAGGATAACGGTAGAAGAAAAAAAAACACATAAAATCATCTGGAAAGATAAAAATAGCTGCTCAGGGAGGCAGAAGATGGCAGCACTGATAACGGGAAAGAGTTGCCTGGAAATTGGGTACTAAGAGCTGAGGAAAGCCTATCAGTCATGCCTAGGGAAGTAGTAAGCAATATTTATCAAGGAAGAGTTGACTCTCCTTGCATGTTACTTTCCATCCCTATCCCCCACCCAGTGGGAGATGTGGGAATCAACTTTCATCTGAAAATGTGTTCCCTTAATTTTGAAGGATAGTCTCCCCAAATCTGCCTGCTGAAATTGTACAGCATGTGAAAGGCTAAGATAAAAAGTTACGTTTCATAACATTTTCTCCAATACTCCCATTTGGAACTCGAAATTGTTTTGCCTAACTTTGTGTTCCCTAAAATCTATTATATAATATTTTCCTCCTAAAAAGATAAGCTCATTAATGAAAATGGACATAAGGGACCTGGGGTGTCCAGGAAAGATTAAGGATGGAGAAGAAGAGAGGGGAGTAGAAACTGATTTGGAGAAAAAGTAGATAATTTTCATTTACTTATGATATAATTTTGATAATTTTTTCACATTAGAATGAATAATTACTCCAAACCTATGTGCATTTGGGGAAATCCAAGCAGTTGCTGGTATTTTAGGTGAGGGAACATGCAGAGAACCCAGAAGAGAGCCAAACTCCATTTCTACCAACTGGTTACTGTGGAGACAGTTAAAGGACTGGAAACCACTTCAGGGACAGGGAAATAAAGCCTTCCATATTGAAATGGCTTGTCCCCTGGAAAATTTCCATAAAGCAGAGCCTTTGTTTGAATCATTAGAAACCAGTAATACTTCTTCTGATCTAATTGAAAATAACATTTAAATAATTTTACTCATTAGAAATTGGTCAAGTTTAACATGAAAGTGGAAAGCAGGAAAACAAATTGTCCCTGCTAGCCAATTTATTAGCAGTGTGCAGGTTCTAGGCTCAGGCTATAGTTCATCTTGAATTCGGCTATATATATATATATTTTATTTTTATTGATTTCAGAGAAGAGGGAGAGGGAAAGAGAGAGAGAAACATCAATGATGTGAGAATCATTAATTGGCTGCCTCCTGCACACACCCTACTTGAGATTGAGCCCACAGCCTGGGCATGTGCCATGACTGGGAATGGAACCATGACCTCCTAGTTCATAGGTCAATGCTCAACCACTGAGCCATGCAGGCCAGGCTTGATTATAGTTTTTAATCTTTATCTTTAATTGGTCTATGAGCATTTACTTTATCAATATGGTTTGGCAGCCACTGGAGCATTTTATCATCTTTTGAACCCTATCTATGTTACAGAAAATAGGAGAGGATAAAAGAGTAATTCTACGGGGGTAAAAAGGCGTCTTAGAATAAATTGGGCTGACTCAATGTGTGAAACTCTTCAAGAAAAAGAATATAAAGCACTTGGTTGTTTATTGTTCTGTGACTCACTTCAGCCCTTTCATTATGCAGCTGACATGAGGCATATATGGTTCAGTTATTTTGTGTCTTTGTAATACTAAAATTATTTGGTAGAAAGCATACATTAAAATCATGACACGGTGCCCTAATGGGAGAATAATCTTGGGTCTATGCCCAGGCCAAGGTCAGGAAGAAAGTCCCACACTCAGATTCCTGGGATGCCAGTATCCAAAAGAAAGGGGGCAAGGGATGTTAGTTCAAAAGCTGTGCATAGGAGTCAGCTGCCTGCGCCAGGGTGTGGAGATCCCGGCAGACTCAGGTGCTTTATATATCCCCTTGGGCGTGAAAACAAAAGAAAAAATAAACAAATGGGATCACATCAAACAAAAGAGTTTTTTTCACAGCAAATGAAACCATCAACAAAATGAAAAGACAACACACAGAATGGGAGGACATATTCACCAGTGATGCATCTGATAACGGGTTAATATCCAAAATTTATAAAGAACTTATACAACTCAACACCAAAACAACAAACAATCCAATAAAAAAGTGGGCAAAGGACCTGAATAGACACTTCTCCAAAGAGGACATACAAAAGGCCAACAGACATATGGAAATATGCTAATAATCAGAGAACCACAAAATTAAAACTGCAATGAGATATCACTTCAGACCTGTCAGAATGACTATTATCAGTCAACTAGAGGCCCGATGCACGAGAATCATGCAAGAGCAGGCCTTCCTTCCCCTGGCTGCTGGCACTGGCTTTCCTCTGGCACCTGGGACCTGGGCTTCCCTCGCAACCCCGGCTTCGTCTGGAAGATCATCTGGAAGGACGTCCAGAAGGACTTCTGGTCTAATTAGCATATTACTCTTTTATTATTATAGATTGAAACAACAACAACAAATAGGTGCTGGTGAGGATGTGGAGAAAAGGGAACCCTCCTACACTGTCGGTGGGAATGCAGACTGGTACAGCTACTGTGGAAAGCAGTATGGAGTTTCTTCAAAAAGTAAAAAACGGAACTGCCTTACGACCCAGCAATTCCACTTCTGGGAATACTAGTATATTCGAAGAAACCCAAAACACCAATCAGAAAGAATATGTGCACCCCTATGTTCATAGCAGCATTATCTGCAATAGCCAACATTTGGAAGCAGACCAAGTACCCATCAGTAGAAGAGTGGATAAAAATGTGGTGGTACATTTACACAATGGAATACTATTTGGCTTAAAGAAGAAGGAAATCTTACACCTTTGTGACAGCATGGATGGATCTGGAGACTATTGTGCTTAGTGAAATAAGTCAGTAAGAGAAAGGCAAGTATTACATAATTTCACTCATAGGTGGAATCTAATGAACAAAATAAACTAAACAAACAAAATAGAAACAGACTCAAAGACAGAGAACTGACTGACTACTGTCAGAGAAAAGGGGGGTTGGAGGGATGGTTAAAAATATGAAGGGTCTAGTTTTTTTTAAATCATAGACAAAGACAGTATAGTGATTACCAGAGGGAAAAGAGGATGGGGGAGGTAGAATAAAGTAAAGGGGGATAAAGGGTGATGGAGAGAGATTTGACTTTGGGTAATAAACACAATAGTCCCACATACAGATGATATATTATAGAATTATACACCTGAAACCTATATGCTTTATTAATCAATGCTACCCCAATAAAGTCAATAAATATTTAATAAATTAAAAAAAACATAAAAATAATACAATGTTTGCAGAACACATATTTAAATAAAGGAATAAATACCGTCAACAGAAATAACCTACATACATTAAACCTTGAAAGCCCATGGATTTTTGCAGGTTTCAGAAACAAATGAAAATAGCTCAGTCTTTTTACTAGGTATCATGCAAGTTCAGCATTGAATAAAATATTGGCAAAGTCACAGCTTGGTTTCACGTCTCTATCTAAAGTAAAATAATTCAGCACACATAAGCCAGAGTGGATAAAAACTCTATTTGAATTTTGCAATAAATATGCTCTATCAATAATAAATTTCTGCTCACAAACATAGCTAGTGAATTGCATTCTTGTGATATTCTTTGCGTTCCTGGGTACTCCACTTTTAGAACATCTAGAAAACCTGAGGGGAATGGCTCTTTAAAAGGAAGGGGTATTACTACATGAACATTTTTGAAACAATTAGAGTCTGTTATCTCAAATGCTATCAATTTGATAAAGCCAAGCCCAAGAACTGAAAAACAATGCGAGGTTTTACAAACTGCCACTCCTTGTCTGACTGCCAAATGGATACTCTTGGACCTTGGGAGACCTCTTTTGGGAGAAGAAAATGGCAGAAAAAAGCGGGGAAAACCTACTTAATATTTTATGGCCTTATTAAAAGTAAGTCTCTCCTTTCATTAACTGTGGGGAAAAAAACCTCCATTAATATAGAAATGGCAGCAACCAACTGGAGGAGACCCCATAACTGCACCTCCCAAGATAACAATATCGGCATATCAGTAATCGGTTTTCCCCATTTTAATGATACTTTTCAAACATGGCTCATGAATCAGTAGGGGCCAGTAAAACTTTACACTATCTGCTTAAGGATTGCTGTCTCTTTTGGTACATGTTTTTAATTAGAGCTTCACTCTAGATTAGTCCATAGATTGAATTACTCCAAACTCTTAGCTAAGCAGCCTTTAAAGAGGAGGGGGAAGGCCAGGCTGGCGTGGCTCAGTGGCTGAGCATCAACCTATGAACCAGGAGGTCCTGGTTCAATTCCCAGTCAGGGTACATGCCCGGGTTGCGGGCTCAATCCACAGTGTTGGGCGTGCAGGAGACAGCTGATCAATGATTCTCTCTCATTGTTCATGTTTCTATCTCTCCCTTCCTCTCTGAAATCAATAAAAATATATTTTTAAAAAAGTAGGGGGAAGGGAGTTCAGCAAGAAAGTAAAATGGGTTTTGTCCAGTGTTGTTGTCTTAAATAATTCAACTTAGTGCAGAAAGGTAGTGTGAAAAGACAACTTTCCCAATAATGTCATCCTGAAATCTTGCTTTCCTATAGGCCACCGGGATCATGAAATAAGGAGAGTAGGTGGTGGAATTCACAGTCATCCATTCTAAAGGGCCAGCTTATGGGAGGGTGCTGGTTTTAAAGTATAAAAGACCAAGGAAATAACGGTCACTGTGAATTTTAAAATCAATCTTGGGGCAGTCAATATTTTCATCACTACACAGTTGACATAGTTTGCTTGCAACATTTTAAAATTATTTCTTTAAATATGTTGAAAAAATTTATTATTGTTCCTTCCATTTATATAGTTAGGTTGGGGTCCACCCTTAATTTCCTTTTTCTTATGACGAGAACAGATCCATGGTACTTTCAGAAGTGTGTTGCCCTCTGACTTAATGAAAAAAAAAGGAACATTTCTGTCAATGTTTGAATACAAAAAAAGACAAAGCAGGGATAAATTTAATCCTTAGGAATACAGACTTTTAAGATATTTGAGCTCATAAAAATATTCTAAATATTAGCTTGTATCTTAGTTGCTGTAAATTAATCCATCCATAATGCCTCAACAGGTACAAATGATATGGAATGAGGGATTTGTCCCGGAATGTAAGAGGCACTGAGCAGATGTGCTGGGTACCAAACGATTTCATATTTCAATGTGACAAAATAGATGAGCCACATAAAGCCTAATTTCAGTTGCAAATTGCAAGCTGGAATAAGTTCCAGAATAGTAAACAATTAGCTGCTTTATTTTCTTTTTAATAAGACTAAATTACCAGATAATATCTACTAGCATCAACTTGGCTAATAAAAATCTGTTTAATAGGATTTGCCATTTTTCCAATTGCTATCCTGATCAGCTTTGCATTTTGATTATCTCTCAACTTTGCCTCAATTTTCTCATAGAAAAGCTCTCAGTGGTAATTGCTTTAACATTTATTCCAGGTCAAGTGGTTAAGTATGAATAATGATCTGTCAGAAATGTACAGTAGTGCCGTCGGTGGAGCAATTACCATTTAGCTGGAGATGATGATGGCCAAAGAGCACATTAACTGGGCACAATAAACAGAACAACAGAGAAAAAAGGGGCAAAGGTACTGACTGTTTGCAAAACCTGTGCCTGTTGTACGTGGGCCTGACAGATATTAATTGTCTTTCAAGACCAATTAACCATACCCCACAATGGTCTTCCCAGTACACAACAAATTAGGAACTTTTCATTACTGATAAAAGGAGAGAAAATGTTTATCCAGCTCACATTGAATATTCCCCAAAAGGTTGTCTTGCTATATATTCTGCAATGCTGTGCATTTCCGCGGCTCCTCGTTTCTTCCACGAAGGCCCACAATGGGGCGGTATGAGTTGTCTATTGTAGCGAATCACAGATTAAATTAATGCTAATGGGAGGTGACAACACCTGCTTTTGTTGTCAATATTACTACAAAGGCCCAATTTTTCAAAGTGTCTTTCTGTAGAAGAAGCAATGAATAAGGCTGTAACTCAATACAGTGCTACTTGGGGGCAAAAGGTGCTAAAAAGGAAATATGGTGTTTACCCAGTCAACGCAGCCTTGTTTAGTTTCGACTCCCTTAATATCTGGGGCTAAGGGAAAACCTTCAAACCAATATTCAAGTGCAGATGAAAAACAGCTTTTTGCCGAGAGGTAATTCTGTAGCCGGTGACTCTGTGGCCAGCTCCACATTTCAGTAACCTCCCGAGTCACGTCCACATGGTCAGGAGCAGGAGCTGGCACAGTTCCCTTCTGCTCTCACCGACTAATGTCTACTGAAAAGGAATATGTTCAGTTGTTAATTTTAATGGAAACCCATTCATAAAAGTGGCCGCAGGTCACCAAGGACTATTTATGTTTACTTAACTCAGAAAATGGTCCTGGGATCTTACTCTGTGTAGAATCAGACATACGAAAAGATGCTAATAATCAGCTGGTTATGGGTGCAAAACTGGGAGTCACAGGGATTTGGGATTGGCTCCCATGGCTCCATCTGTCACCAGCTGTGGCTCCTAGGTCTCAGTGTTCTCCTCTGCAAGCAGGGTTAATTATACACAAGGTGTGGCAAAAGTAGGTTTACAGTTTTTGATACGGAAAATAATACAACAATCCTATATAATAAAGAGCTAATATGCTAATTAGACAGGAAGGCAGAAGGACCTTCTGGAACAACCTTCGGGAATGACCAATGGGCGGGGACATAAGGCAGCAGGGCCGAGAGGCAGCTGGGGCTGCGAGGGCTGAGCCCCTTGCATGAATTTCACGCATTGGGCCTCTAGTTAATAAATAATAATACAAGAATACATTGTGCTTCATGTATGCATGACTGGATGTGTGGTGAGCGGGCCTAAGCCACAGTTGGACATCCTTAGTGCTGCTGCGGAAGCAGGAGAGGCTCCCACCACTGCCGCTGCGTTTGCCAGCTGTCAGCCCAGCTTGTAGCTGAGCAGTGCTCCCCCTGTGGGAGCACACTGATCACCAGGGGGCAGCTCTTGCATTGAGCATTTTCCTCCTGGTGGTCAGTGGGTGTCATAGTGACTGGTCTTTTGGCCGTTTGGTTAATTTGCATATTACCCTTTTATTATATAGGATTTATTTTCCATACAAACAATGGTGTAACTGCAAACCTACTTTTGGTCCACCTTTAAAACTGTCTGATGAATTCTTCAAAACTGAACTCAAATCCTTCCCACTCCTCTGCTGGGCCCATCTACATAGATGTCTTCTCCGGTGTCACTGTGCATTGGGTTTTCAACCCCAAAACTTGGAATCATCCCTGACTCCTTCCTTTCTCCAACTGCCCCTCATATCTGACCAATGGCCACTTTTCTCCAATCATCCTGCATTTTCTTCATCCTAATTCGTCTCCTTGCTCAAGTTTTGCTATCATTGAACCTTTTATTTATAGAACTCTCTAGAAATCTCTCCATGCTGCACTCTAACCCAAATCTATCCAGTTCCTCTAGGATGGGGTTTGAACTCCTTACCATAACTTCCAAGCCCCTCTGTTGGCTGACATCTGCTGCAGGCTGCTATGTTGTACAATCTCTCCTTCCTTTTTCATACTGGAGGCTATTAGCTGGGCTATATTCCCCATCTTCCCCTGAAGCTGGTTTTGGAGTTTGCCTATGCTCTGGTCAATGGAGTGACAGAAGAAGTGATGTATTCTTCTCATTAAAATGACTGGGCTTGAGCTCCCTGGCCCCCTCCTGCATCTTTCTGGCAGGAGATGACAAGAACTGGATTATCTCTCTTGGACCAGAGATGGAAAATCACATGTCAAGGAGAGCAGAGGCCCCTCATATGTACCACCATCCCCAGTCTGTTCATCCCGGACTGTTATACTAGGGAAAAACAAGCTCCTCACAAATTTAAACATGTTTTTTGCCATCTTTTTATTATTGAAGAGTGGACCCTACCCTAATTATTCTGTCACTTAAGGGCTGCTACTTCACTCTTTCACTTCTGTTCCAACAAACTCCATTCAGTTCTTCAGAGGTACCCCCACTTGGTTATATTTGGATTTTGCACACACTGTTTTGTTTTGTGTTGTGTGTGGGGGGGTGATTATTGGCATATATTTTCTCCCCTGTCCTCCCTTTGACTTGAAACTCCAATATATCCCTCAGGTTTTAATGGAAAGCACTGTCTCTGACAAGGACACCTGCCATGCACTCCCAAGGCACCTGGTGCTTCACCAGCCATGACATGGGTCCAACATTATTTCCATCATTGGTTCAATTTTCTCCAGTGTTGAGTGGTAGGGACTTTCTTTCTTTCTCACTGGTTTCCCCACTGCTTTTCAAGATGTCTGGTTCATAACAGACCCTCTGTACATCTTTGCTGCATCAACAATTGAAACTCAGCAGGACCAAAACCAACTTAATTATCTTCTCTCCCTAGCCTCTGTTTTCTTGCCTGTGATTCATGCCTTAGTTAATGGCAATTCCTACTCTCTAGATACCCCAAATAGAAAATTTAGTGGATCACTCCTTATTCCTTCCCTTTCCTCACTTCTCACTCTAATTGGACAGCAAGTTATTTTTAAGATACCTCTGAAATGCCTCATAAATAATCTCGGCTCTTAATTCCTACTGTCACCTTTCTTCTCTGACCTGGACAATTCTAGTACATTTCCCATCGGCTCTCTCCAACACTGTTCCTCCTGTGTCCAGCACTTTCTCCCATATCATTCACAGCTGATTACACTGGCATCCTTAAAAATGGTAACTACTCTCCACAGAAAACATCTGAAAATGGTTGTCTATGTATTCATTGTTAAACCCGGTCTCACTTTATCTTTCTACATTTATTTATTTCCTGATCTTAACCTAGGGCAGTGATGCTCTCACTTTGAGCTGCAGCAGTTTGTTAAAGTTGAAGATTGTTCAGTTCCCACCACTCAGAGTTGGGAGAATCAGAGTTGGCTACAAATCTGCATCTGTGACAAACATGAGGGGCTGATCTGAGGACCACTGTTTGAAAACATTGGTTTAACCAAAATGAACTTCTGGTTTTAGCCCAAGTAAATACACCATGCTATTTTACACCAATGAACACATATCATTTTCATTTCCTGGAAATATTCTTTTCCTCCAGTGGAGATCAAATGTCTCAAAACTCTGAAGACTGAAATGTCTGGGGTCATAAATTTGGATGTTTTTTCTGAAGGGAGAAAATCAAAAGAGGATTTGGAGCATAGAGTTGACATATTTTGAGCTTATTTTAAGAACATTAATCTGGAAGTAGCACATAGGAAGAATTGTATAAAAAAGAGACTAGCTAGGAAAAGTTTGTATTTTTCCTGAAAACAGTTTTTTCAAAGAGGTGGCAGTGAGAAAGAGAGGTATAAAGAAGAGTAAAGGACCCCTCCAAGTTTTCCAGCCTGACTGGGAGTCTGGTGGCTCCAGCAAAAGAGAGACAGATGTTTGGCTCACAATAACAGCAATGAAAATAATAGACTAGACCAGTGTTTCTCAAAGAGTGACTCATGGACCAATACCATCAGTGGCTCATTTTAACTTGTTAGAAAAGAATAACTATTAATTAGAAAGAGAAACTGTCAGTCCACTTAATATACAGCTTTAGAAAAAGGTTATCATTCCATTGCCCGAATCTTCCTCTGCACTGTGTTTTGTTGGGGAAATGCAGGTACATAGTATGCCTACCTTAGAGAGAGGACCTAAAGACCATTAGACTGCAACCAGAATCCATCAAATTCAAGTGGCTCTTCACTGCCTACAATTAAGCAAATATTAATGCACCAGTCTGATACTCATAGTCCTCCTCATTCTTGACATGGATCTTCCTCTTTGATTTAACTTAACTTTTTCCATGATGCCATGCTTATCCTAAAATCTGCTGTTTGGTCATATGCTTTCTACTACTTGAAAATTTCCAGCTTCTCCATCTATCCAGTGCTCCTTCTCCTCATCTTTTTCTCATCATCATCATTGTCATCAGAGATACTATTCGTTGATTGTTTATCATGTCTAAGACACTGTTAATCCCTCAGATTCATTAACCCCAAAACACTGTGCGATAGATATTCTTATAGCCTCTCTTCCAAGAGACCTCCTTTAACCAGTTGAATCCCAGTCACATCACCATCATTGAATTAAAAAAAAAGAAAGAAATGCAAATTCTCGGGTCCTCTCCAGACCTATTGACTCAGAAACTCTGGGGATGGGGCCCAGCAATCTGTGTTTTAACAAGACCTCCAGCTGATTCTGAAGCATGCAGATGTCTAAAAGCCATTGGCCAAGACGGCCTTACCTATCAGTGCATCCCCAGAGACTGGCACGGTCCCTGGCATGGATAAATAAACAACTGCAGTGAATGAATAATATTGGCTACCAACTTCTGAGATATTATTTTATGTTAGGGCTGTATGTTAAATCACTGTATGTATATGAAAAATGAATCTTTATAATACAATGTGCTAAGGTCCTTTTTCTTATTTTCACAAAAGAGAAAACTTTTAGAGAGGTTACATCTTGGTGAAGATCCCACAGCTGGCGGACAGGTGAAGAGTCAGTCAGAACTCATGTCGTTAGAAACTGGGCAAATACTCATTACATCAGAGATTTTCAAATGGTGTGCCTCAGTACACGGATGTGCTGCAATCATTTTTAATACGCGCAACACCTCACTATTTAGTCAGGGGCACTGACCTCTGTTCCCTTTGATTATCAAATAAATAAATGACAACAGCCAACACAACAGTAGCCATCCAGTATGAATCAATCAAAATTATACCTATTTTTTTTCATATTGGCAAAACATATAACATATTTTGGTCTGACATAGTTTTAGTAAGAAGTCTATGTGTGCCATGAGATGAGAAAGGTTGAATCGCTGTGCTGCAAGGGGAATGCGAGCATAAAGAAGATGCGGGGAGATTTTGAGGAGAGAGGGCATTAGTCATGTCATTTGGCATTTGTCTAAGTAAAGCAGGAGACATGGTCTCCTAGTGAGAAGACAGGGGATGAGGAAGAGAATCTGTGGATCAAAGGAGTCAAAATGTGAGGAGCAGCCTGTATATCTTCCTGTGGCCCCACTGCCTTCTGCAGAGTGCCTCTCTGTTATTGGTCCAATAATGATGACTTTGGAAACCTTTCTGAAGAACCGTCAGGATGAATTATGGGCTTCCTTCGACCATGTCCCATAGAAGAAAGAAACAACCTGAGGTTTTTTTGTGTGTGTTTCCTCTCCCAAGTTATTGTAGTTTGCCAAAGGAGAGAGGGGGAAAAATGGATTTGAAAGAAGGAAAAAAATTTGATTCTATGCAACAGGTTAACTAAATAATGGTATGTATTAAATGATATAATTTTTTGTGGCAAATACTATACTCATCTGCAAAAGGGGAAATTGCAAGCTAATTTCTATGTAATAGTTACAGAAACATTTGAAGTCAAAACCTTAATCAAAATAAGCTGGGTTCATTTGTACAGGAGTCATATATTTTGTCAATGAGAGTATTATAGGCAAATCAGTGGAATTTGAATGGAAGTGTTATTTTAAATAGATATTGGCATTATTCAGGAATATGCTATTGCAGAACAAACCCAGACAACATATTAGACACAATACTAACTTAATTAAATTATGAAAATTCTAAGAGTTCAAAGTTCCTTGGTGTTAACTGTGATGTTGTTTATTCTTTCTACCTATTCACGATACTAACAGAGGTCTCCATACCTAGTATGAACTATAAAATGTTTAAATCAGGTTAGAATTATACATTCCAGCTTGTTATTTCATTGATGACATCAAATGATGTCCTAATTTTGGTTAGTTTTTAAAAGCAGTTAACATTAATTTTCATTTAAATTCTGATGTCCATGTTGCTTTTGTCATCTTTAAATTAATACCATCAATGGAAGTTGCAAATTTTATGCTGTATTTATTAACCATCCATTGATATTTTCTTTCACTTTAATCCTTTTTATTCCTAAAATTTCAATAACCTCTTCAGCATTCCAGACAAAAAGACTCCCACCATCCTTGTTAGATGCAGGACAAACATCCCACAAGCTAAGAAATTGCAAGTGGGAACAAAGAGCTGAGCAGTGACTCTTACAGTTATTTATGAAATAATGAATTGCCATTTTGTATGCTTGTGAAATGTTTTAATTATAGTGAATCAAAGTAAAAATAAGAATACCACTGTTGTTTCTCTTCCCAAATACTATTTTGATTTAAAAATAGGAATTTGACATTTGCCCCCTGAGCAGCATTAAATGTGTTGACATTCTCTCTAAAATTCATCTTACCCATTCTTCTTTTGAGGCATTTCTTATAGAAAGTTCTAGATTTCTGTTATTCAGCCCATAGTATTAAACAACCTCCAGGGTTTTCACAGATTACTGTCACTATATATTTCCCTATCTATATGAAGCCAGGATGATCTCTTACAACTCCTACTAATGGGAGGCTGTAGTGTTCCAGGTGACAAGGCAACACAATGACTGTAACCATGACAATTGAGATAGGCCGACAGACAAGGGATGATGAACAGTCCGTCTTCACATGATGAGGCTGAGGGTAAAGATGGTTCCAAAGTAGAAGTTTCTAGGCAAGTGGAAAAGGTGTAACAAGGCCTTCATCACCTCTGTGCAGCAGACGAGTGTAATAAATGACAACGCACATGGGGGTGTGAGATTGTGCACGGTTTTCCTACTTCATGTTCTCTTCTTTGAGTTCTGAACATTCCATCTGAAGCAGACCCCTACGAGGTTGAATGACAAAGGAAACTTCGTTGACTCACGCAGGCTTCGGATTTAGCTTCCAGTGAGTCTGTTCTAGGAAATGCAGCTTCCGGGGACGTAAACCCAGCCGGAGTGATCTGCCAGTTCCGGGCTATCGTGCATACACTTTGAGTGACAGGTATTCCTTTCCTGCCATCAAACTTGCTCAGATTTTTATAATCAGGAGCCCACATGTTCTGAAAAAGCCTACCTGCCTTGTCTAATGAGTGACTTCCCCGAAATGAAGTTTGTCTGGGCTGTCAGCACCCCTCCGCCGAGGAAAAGCACGCCTGCTGGAACTCCGTCGGTTTCAGCTACTATCTCCTTCCAGAGACAACTTTTTAAGGACCCCAAACCCATACCAGCTCCAAGCTGGTTGAGACAGCATATGATTTCTGTACCACCACAGCTCAACTTAACAGGGATTGCAGACAATCTTATTATGAAATGTCACCCAGTTTCTGCGGTCAGACATTAATGATCCCTGGGTGATCAGAAATGAATGGAACTGACCACTTGCTCCTGAAATACATTTTCCATGTTCAAGTAAACATACGCTAATGACAAACAAACACATCACTACTCTTTTGATCTCCCCCTCCCTTTTCAAAGTAAAAACATACCATCCCTTTCATTCACCCCCAAGTGGTACCCCACTCTCCTGTACTCTTGTTCTACATTCCAGAAAGATTTGTCTGCCTTCTTTGAGCCAGGGGTCCCTGTATTATGAATACCGATAGAAATTTCTCAGCTCACCAGGCCTTATACTGTGTAATCCTGCCAGTCCGGACCAATATAGAAACAGCCATTTAGAAGATAACTCAGAGAAACAACAACAAAAAAAGAGGCCTCCCTCCAAGATGACTTATTGCCTGTTCCCACCTGATTCCATTTATCCACCTCCTGCTGGTATTGATGGACACGTGGGGGAGCATGGCTGCAGGCTTCACATTAGTCACCGGAATCACCAGCTCAATAATTGACAGGAAAGAGGCGCAGCTCGGGCAAGAGGGGGGCAATGGAAACTGTTTTCACGCAGCAGTTACCCATTTATTCAAATGCTCAGGCAGATGCACTTTCAGAGATTGGAAAACTCCTTCTCTGCTAGAAATGGAGGTGGAGATGAGTAAAAAGGGACATAAATGCAAAGGCCTTGAATTGCCTCTGGTCACCAACAGAATCCCAGGTAAAACAAGTGCAAGTGCAGGAGAAGGAAGGTAGACGGATGCTGCGGTGTTTAGGGACGCCAGGGCAGTGTCCCAGTGGTTTATAACCACAGGGTGCTCCTTGACCGTGGCCTCACCCTGCCCTGTCCATCTCAGACCCCTCCTAGGTTGCCAGGGCTGCGGGGTTTGGCTGTATAGCGATGGGTGGTCTTAGCCCAGGCACCAACACAGGCGACAGTTACTCTGAATGGGCCCCCGCACTCCTGCTGCTCACTGTGAGAGGGCCCCAGGGTGAGGATCAGTCCCCTTGGTGGACAGAGCAGAAATTACCCTAACGGTCCAATGTGCCCCATGAAACAGGAAGAGACCTGTGAAAACTTTATCCAGTTTCCTTACCCCAGGCCCGGGTATGCAGAGTCCTTTGTAAACTGGGAAGAGGACTCACAAGGCACAAAGCCATGCAAGGAGCTCGCTCACTCAGAGGAGCTCCCAGGAGAATGTTAGGAGCCATGTGACCTTGTCCAGAAGCCCATCACAGTGTTCTGTGCGTGTGTTTTTCCAGCAACCACTTGGTTTTGGGTCATCTGCCTGTGCAAGCAGAGGACAGCTGGTGTGCTGGCTCTTAGAGGCGACACAGTGACCAGAGCAGGCGACCTCACCCCTGGGCTGGGCCCCTTTTTCTAGGAAACCTGACTTTTCTTCACTGTTTCATGTGCATTTTGGAGCAGAAATGGAATGCCAGCCACAGCTCCTGAAGAGCATTTAGTGGCGCTCTTGTGAATAAGAAACTTGTAAAACCTGTAAGAGCAGCGAACAGACATGACAATTCCCGCAGCCGAACAGGCCAGCCAGGCAGGGAGTCTGCCCCTCTCCCGCGGCCCACGCAGCAGGCTCCCTGGAAGATGGAAAAGCCCACGGACCCCTAACTGTGCACCACAGGACTTCGGGGGGCCATTCTCCAGGTCCCCAGCTGGTGATCGGCAGCCTGCGCCCTGAAGCAGTGAAGTGGGAGTCCTTGTACTTTCATCCTTGACAATGAAACGAGGTGCTGTTCTTGCAAAGCGCGATCCCTTTCACTAACCTCCCCCACACGTCTGAGCGCAGGTGAAACCAAAGGAGCGCGGGTGGGAGGCGGGTGGGAGGAATTCACGCGCTGTGTTCAGGATCCTGTCCCTCTCTCCCTTTAGAGTCGCTGCCACTGGGTTTCCCTGAGCGTTGTCCTTGTTTCTTCGCTTCTGAGCAAAGAAAAGAAGGGGATCCGCTTGTGTCCCTCACACCATCCCTCACTGCCCACAGCACACACCCGCCCCACCCCGCCAGGCCTGTCCTGCTGAACCTGTGTTTATCATCATCGCTCTTATTCTTATTTTTTTTTCTTGGAGGAGTTACTCCTCCGTTCACAGCTCTTGCAAGTTTTATGACACGTTTTGGGCCTGTTTGTTGTTTTTCTTGCTGCTGTTGCATTTGTGAAGTGAGTGTCAAGAGTAAACATAGGAGCAAAGTGTGATCCAGAAGTCTGTACATGAGATGATGGCCCACACTGCACCATCTTGGTACATTTCCTAATCTGTATGATCGGATATTAATTTACATATTGCACATATGCGTTTTCCCACAGCTGCTGCAAATGGAATAGCTATTCTTACTCAATTCTCCACTGACGATTCTGTCTTTGTCTTGAAAAGGTTTATAGATAACCTGGAACTCATCATCGATAAAGGACTGTTAAAGATTCCATCAAACTACAGAGGCAGAGCTGCCTCAAACTGATTGTCAAACTGCAGTGGGAAGGCCAGGGAGGGTTGGGGGACAGGAGGGAGGGGAGTAAGAGATTAACCGAAGGACTTGTATGCATCTATATAAGCATAACTAATGGACATAAGACACTGGGGGGTAAGGGAGGGCAGGGGTTTGTCAAGGGTGGGGGGGAAAAAAGGACACTTATGTAATACCCTTTGTAATACTTTTAGCAAAAATAAAAAATAAAAAAGATTCCATCAAACAAAATAAATGTATATGTGCCCAGGCATATACTATATTTTTTGTATACATTGCTTTGCACTTGTCTGTATTACATTTAATTTACCTGTTGAGTTGCTGCTTGGTTTTAGGTTGTCATTTCATGTGCTTTGGACTTCCATCATATTTTCGTCCCCTAAACTTACCCTAAGAAATGTGTCCTCAGCAAACATGGACACTGAAATTCCCCTTGTCATCAACAGGCTTAGTCTACACTTCTGTGTCGCTTCACTCCATTTTCCTTGATGAAAACTTATCATTTCAAAAGAATGAGTTTCTCCCACCCATTTAATCTATTACAGGACTTGATTTCTCCCCGTGACTCTGTTTCTTGATAGATTCTGCTGAGACTGTCTCCTCAGAATGTTCACTGTCAGGAAATCATATTCAGAGAGCTCTTCTTCACTATCACCGTAGCTCTGAGGAAGTCTGTAAAGTGTTATGGAAACCATCGTTGGGGTCACATGGCGTTTAGGAGAGGTAGGCTGGCCTAGAACAGAGAGCATGAGCCCATCCAGAGGTGCACCCCAGCCATTCCCTATTATGATCTTGGTCTAGCCACGCTGGGCCTCAATTCCCTCCTTAAAATAGAGATGACGACCTCCCTCTTCGGATCTTTAGGAGGATTAATGGGACACAGTGAATGCCTAATAAATATGAATTCTCTCCCTCTTAGATCTGAGCGTGAGTCAACTAGTGACAGTGAGCTGCAGAAGAACACTCCTTGCCTCATGATTCTAGAAATCAATTTGACAGCATCCATGCCCTTTTAAAAAAATCCTTACCTGAGGATATGTTTTTAACCAATTTTTAAAGAGAGAGAGAGAGAAAGAGAGAGAGAGAGAGAGAGAGAGAGGTGAGAGAGAAACATAGATCAGTTGCCTTCCTGACCAGATCAATTCCACAACCTAGGTATGTGCCCTGACTGGGAATCAAACCCACAGCCTTTTGGTGTATAGGAAGATGCTACAACCAACTGAGCCACCTGTCCAAGGGCATTCTCTCTTTTCACATAACACAGTTACAAGGTCCTCCTATTTTAGATGTTGCCCTTCAAACCATACCCTGAAAGCAGCATTTGTCTCTAGTTCAAACACATGGCCCAAATCATAGTGTATTTCTGTCTTGAGATACAATGTCCTTGTCTTCCAGGCAGGATGGAAGAAGGAGGTGCTAATAATGGCACAGAGAAGAATCAAAGACAAGAAAAGGAGGGCTCCTATGGGCAGGCTTACACAACTGCTCATGTGTCCTTAATGCTTGGGTATATGATTCATAACAACATTAAGAACAACACACCAGCAACACCAAACACCCTTTCATGTCATCTTTGTGGCTGGCCACACCACGTTGTGCCCAGGACTTTACATGTATTGGGCTATTCAATTCACAAATGTGTGTGCCCTTAGCTTGTCTTCCCCTGTGAGGATCTGGGCCTCTGTTGGAGGTGTGCGTGGAAGTGGATGCTGTGAGAGATATTGTGGGTGGCATTAAGGCAAATTTTCTAGGCCTTGTGATGATTCTGTGGCCCAAGCAATTTTTATAAACTATGTGCAAGGCTCTATGGGAGATCATTTTAATTGTAAAGACATTTTTCTTAGCGTCAACATGAAACCCACAGAAGTATAATTTCTGAGATCACCTTTAGTCCTATTAAAAAGATGGGTATCACCTTGGCAGCCTTCCAGTCTTCTAGTTCAGTGGCTGCTTTAAATGATAAATTACATATTTTTGTTAGTAGCAAAGCCACTTCATTCGATCGTGCCTTCATATTGCTTGGACGAGTTCCATCTAGCTGATGATTTATTACAATGCAATTTTTTGAGCTGTTCCATCACTCCCCCTCCCTCATGTTTTTAAGCATTTCACCTTCAACAATAGCAAAGGGTAACCCAAGCTCTGCAATAAGTTTAAGAATAAATGAGAAATTGGACTATTTTCCTACTAAAAGGGTATTTACCAGGACCTCATGTCCTCCCCCCTAACAATAACCGAAAGGATGGGGAGTGGGGCCCCAGTAGAATCCCCAGCCCAGCTTCCTTCCCCTGAGCCCACAGGCACCTGTCCAAGGGCTCTCAGCAGTGGCCATGCTCCAAGGATCCCGGGGCACATGCTCAGAGCTGGTGATGAGGAAAGGCAGGGGCAAGGTGGAAGAATTGGCCTATAATCCCACAGAGTGATTTCCAAAAGCTCCCGAAGTCCTTTTCCTGCTGCATATTCTTGATTCAAGAAATTGTGGGTTTGTTTTTTTTTCCACTTTTCCCCCTAGCAAAATGTGATTATCTGTGAATCTTCAACTTTGAGCCAATTCTTTGTAATCTTTATATTATCAACCACTTCTAGGAAGGTAGTCCATCCTACAAAATTGTCCCTATCTAGGGAGGGGCCTAGAATATTAATAACTTGCATGCTTATTTTTTCTTTTACCCCCATAATGTATGTTGCCTGGGACAACATCCATTAAAACTCCTGAGTGTTCCCAGCCTTTTCCTCTTCTCCCAAGCTTATTACAAAGGGGACATTTTATCTGTCTGTTCAGGTCTCCTCTCAGTGGCCCCCTGGGTGACATCCCTTTCCCTTTTAGCCATGTCTTAGGGTGGTACAGTCAGACAGCAGGCACAGAGAGACTGGACTAGAGGGAGTCATTTCTGCTGAGTTAGTTCCTGAACTTAACTTTGTGGGTGAGAATCTGGGTAAGAAAAAAGAAAGAAGCTAGAAGGCCGAGCTCAGCCTACTCATTAAAGATCTGAGAGTGGACAGAGAAGCCACATTGTGTCGGGGAGTGGGTGATACACTCTGGAACAATAAGTGGGAAAGAGAACAGAGGAGGATGTGGAAGTGTAGGCTATGAGTTTGATTATCTTTAATCTTCATAAGATTCAAGTGAAGTTTGAAATGCCCTTGTAATTTCTTTGTTAGATAACAGACTCTATTTTTTAAATGAAATTCTCTTTAGAGATCAGGAAATGTGGGCCCCTGACTTTTTCCTGTTACCCTGAACTGTGGACAATCAGAATTTCCTTGCCTTTCTCCTCTCCTCATCACCTGGTATGTCTTGAGAATACTCATCATGCTGTTCAAAACTAGAACTAATCATCTCCCCTGTTTTGCAAATAAGAAGTATTGGCTAGCTGCTTGGAGATATAGGTAAGTCTCTTATGGGCACTGTAGACTAAAAAAATAGTAGGCTGTTTAATTTTAATTCTAACTACCGCCCTAATTTTTTTTCATGCTAATAGACATTTTGTAAGTGAATTGCAGGAATGTCTAGAACAACTCTAGACATTCCTGCAATTCATTTATAAAAATCTCAACTCACTGGAAGAAGCCTTCTTCCATGTACTCTCTGTTACCAGGTGCTAAGTGAACTATTATTTCTAATAATATTTTAGTTAACATTGACTCTGGCTCTACCCTCATACATATCTGCTCTGTGAGACTCAGCTCTATCTTGATGAGGCCTGGTCCTTAGACCAATTAGAGTGTTTCTACCCAGACTCATTAACCACCATAACCAATTGGTCTCTCTGTCCACACCACTGGAGACTTTCTTACAGGCCCATCCCATTTTGGACACTTTGAAACTGTGGAAAATGAGAAGGCTCAGCCAGGCTGGCCCTGCAAGGAGTTTGCTCTACCTTGGGTCTACTTGGGAGCTGAGGTAGCCTGAATTGATCTTACATTATAACTGAGAATAAAGGGCAGTTGTCATAAAGGCAATCAACTCAAACATGAGCTCAAATACTCCAAGTTCATCACCTCAAAAGTGCTTTTCTCAAAGATGTCCAGAGCACCATGATTCACAATAACATAAATTGGAGGTGGTATACCATTGTGGTGAAGAGCTCAGGGTCAAGGGTCAAACACAACTGAATTCAGATCCTCATTCCTCCATTTTTTAGCTTTGCAAATTTGAGCAAATTTTTAACCTCTCTAAGCCCTGTTATTTTTTTCCTTCAAAATGAGATAATAATAAAAATAGCTACATGACACATCTGCTTTGAAAATTAGAGAAAATGCTGACACAATTAGCATGATGCCTGGCATACAGTAAGCAGTCCATAGATGTTAATGATGACATAACGTTGATGATAATGGCTCATCAAATGAAATCCAATGCCAATAGAGAACCAACTAAATAAAATATAACATGGTGGAACTGCAATTATATTTGTTATTATAACAGACATTTGGTTTTGCTATGGGAAATAAACTTAAACTTGATGAAAACTTTCTTATCCCTGGCTGGGCCTGAGATCTAACTTGCTTGATAATTCCTCTTTATCTTATATTTTCCATAATTCCTTATTTATTAATTCAGCCTTGCATAGCTGAAAAACATGGTTAAATCTCTTCCATAATTAAAATACCATCCTTTGGTCCCATGTGTCTCTGTATATACTGGTACCCCTTTGACTTCCCATTATAGAGCTGATCCTTAAAAGAGTGAGCTACACTTCCTTGTTACCTACACTTCCTTCACATCTGACAGCTGACTGCTTCCCCCCCCAACTTCTGCAACTTCTACAGATGAAATAAATTGAATGTTTTCCAGTGTCTGATGTCATTGGCCACTTTTCCACATTCCCTTGGCATGTCTTTCTTTGGTTCCTCTCCTAATTTTCTGACTCTGTGTTCTTTGTGGTGTGTCTTCCTCCATTCTCATGTCCTTCTATGTTGATGGCACCCAAGTCTTTGCCCCAGAGGGGACTGCCAGTTTATAGACTTGGGAGCATTTAATACTTAGATAAAAACTGACACTGTGCATGTGGATGAGAAGATGTAGGGAAAAGTTGTGGAATAAATTAAAGCAAAGCAAAACAAAACAAAAAAACAAGGTCTTGAGACAAGGCTTTACAGATATTGCGAAAGTGGGAGAAGTCATAAAAGAATAAGGAGAAAGAAAAGATAAGAACCAGGAGTGGGTAGTATAAAATAGTCAAGAAAAGGTATGTTTCTAGAAGAAGAAAATGACAGTATCAAATTCCTGACATTCAAATGTTAATAGACATGCATCCTGGGGGTGTCCATTGGATTTTGGGACATGAGGATTATGGAGCTTTTGTTGAGAACAGGTTTATTGAAGTGGTGGGAACACAAGAAAACTGGAATGGGTGCCTGAGAGAGAAGAAAGAAAAGGAGAGAAAATACACATCAATCTTTTAGGATGGGCATGTTTCAGTAGCAGTACCCTGTTGGTGATACAGAAAACTTACTGGTCATCATGATCACCAAAAACTCTGCTGAAGAGTATGGCTGTTTCTCAATAGAGATTACTTTACGTCTACTACGCAGAATGTCCCAGCAATCTTTTCTCCAGCACTCAGAAATGCAAAAAAATGGAACACTCTTTTCAAGTGCAAATGTTTTTTGTTTTTTTTCCACAGTTAAAGGTACCAATATGAAAAAAAAGTAGATTACATGTATTTGAGACACATAAGGTAAAGGAAGACTTGCTTTAATATTTTGATAAAGAATCCCTTAGTAATGAAAATACTCATCTGTGTTCTTATCAGTTTTCAGGTCTACATTCTCACACTATTTTTTTTGCAGCAGTCCACCCTCGCAAAGAAAATAGGTTGGCACTGTACAAGGGCTTCAGATTATAGTTTCTGTGGAATTTTTGACAGGCGTCTCACTGTAGCTTTTTCTGACTTGGACTCACAGAATTGCTAGCCCTTCCTCTTATGCTGCAGCAATTGCTACGATGCTGTTCTATAGGCTTCCACTTAACTGCTTGCTCACCTTTTCCTTTTATCTCCTCTGCCACTTCCCGAAAGATGCCTCCGACAATATAAAACTTCCCCTGTAACACCCTAGAGAACACTGTTGGTATTTCAGCAGGCCCGGCATGGACACAGTAGTGTCAGGTACCTCTGTTGCCCTGGAGATCATTTTCACCCTGAGGGAGGCACCCTGCATCACCCCGGTTCTGTGGCCCTTTCATTTCTGGTTGGGTTAGGTAGGGAGATGGAGAGTGTGGTGAACAAGGAGCCCTGCCTTCCTCTCTGCCAGGCCACAATGTAGCAGACTGCCACCCAAAGCCATAGCTCTGTCGGCAGCCCTTTCCCCCAATTCTGCTTCTTGGAGGATTTCTTTTACCGATATTTATGGTTACACATTAGAATTATTTCTAGTCCCAGAACGCTTCCTCATCTTGTATTGCAGAGATTCTCTGACTTAAACATGCATCAGAATCACCTGCACAACTTGATGATACACAGACTGTTGCTTCCATCCCAGAGTTTCAGACTCAGCCTGTCTGGAGTAGGGATGGAGAACTTGCATTTCTAACAAGTTCCCAGGAGATGTTGATGCTGTTGGTTCAGAGACCTCACAATCAGCACCAACACCTTGCTGGCTTCCTGTAACCCTGTCCGTCTCTTCATTACACCCTATCAGCTGCTACTTTTGGAGTGTACCTACTGTGTGCTACCAGTACCCGAGTGACGCGCTGGAATACCCTTTGCCAGTTATTATGAATAAAGTCATATCCACTGCAACACAAGGTAAAAGCAAAGAGACACAGCATGGTAAACCACACTCGACACTGCACTCATCCGACCTACGGTTACAAATTCAGTAGCCGTGAGCTAATGCCTCACTAGCAAGAGTTTTATCTGACATGGTGGCTCTGATCGGCAGAGGGGTAGGGCCAAAATCAAGAGTGGGTAGCATCCCAGTAGTCAAGGGAAGGATAACACTCAGAGCATGGCAGGGGATGCTAATAGGACAGAGAATGGCAGGGGATGCCAATAGGACACTGGCATGGAATGATGATGCCAAAGTGCTGCACTGGGGGGCGGGGTGGTCACCATCAGCCTGGCCGTTTGTATAACTAGAGTTCACTGAGCCTGATTTCTCTTTATAAAAGACATTCTCAATGAGGAAATAAAATTTCCTAAGGGCAATATGCCACCATAATGTTTACCATTTCATCTGGATTGACATGCTTGGTCACCCTTTTGCTGGGCCTATTTTGTTTTTCAGTGCATAGGCCTCTATTGCTTATTACTCTTGATATATAAGTAAATAGTCCAAAAGAACTTTCCAGTATGTCATATAAGAATACACTTTAAGTATCGTCAAACAAACAGAAAAATATTAAAAAAAGGTAAATTCTACACCGCTCTTTTGTTTAATGATTTACCCAGTTAGATGATCTGTGAACCCATTAGGTAGAGTGTGAGAGAGTAAGTTCTGCCTCTCATGCATGAACAGAATCTTTCAATATGACCTTTGAGCTACTACAAAATGTCATTGACGAATACATGGATGTATTAATTCAGAAGCTAGTTGCCCTCTTTTTGTATATGAGACCAAAAGTGAAGGGTGCTTCTCTGAGGATTTCTAGACACTCTGGAATATCATCCTTGCATTGGTGATCCTCAACAAAGCACCGTTAAAAAAATACGCCATCTCAAACTATGATGATAATTATAACCGATGTATTATGTTTTCCAAGAAACTGCATCTTTCCAAAAGGAAATCAGAGTGTAATAGCAAAAAGGAGCTACTATCCTTATTCCTGTGCTGAATTTTTAAGATTCTAAAATACTGAAAAGGTGCAGATAGACAAATGATTTTTGAATTTAAGGGTATAAACCTCCAACTTGGATTTATTCTGCAGGTGGAACATGATATAATGATAGAAGGAACATGAAAAAGATGACATTAGGATTTTAGTAATCTTAAAGGAAATAGTGGGTGATCCCCAAGTGAGAAACATTAAATATTCTTCTATAGAACTGAAGCTGCAAACATTAACAGCCTTATTTGAATGTAATTGCTGAAAAATAAACAAACCGTGGTGCTTTTGCTGAAGGAAACCTAACCCATTATGCATGAACTAGAGGCCAGGTGCAAGAATTTGTGCATAAATGGGATCCCTCGGCCTGGCCAGTGATTGGGGCCAATCGGGGTGTCTCACCCAGTCCCAATCGGGGCCATCGGGGCCGGCCTGCTGTGGGGAGGGACTGGGGGAGTTTGGCCTACTATGGTTGGCTGTGGGAGTACACTGACCACCAGGGGTCAGCTCTTGTGTTGAGCATCTGCCCCCTGGTGGTCAGTGCATGTCATGTCGAACAGTCAACTGGTCGTTTGGTTGATGACCAGTTGACTGGTCGCTTAGGCTTTTATATATATAGATAATTATTTATTCAACCAGCATCTACTGAGTGTCTATCAGTCTGGACTCTATGCTGGACCATGGGGGGGTGAGTAGATTCAGTTACTATCAGTTTAAGTAGAATGATACCCATGTCTTAGAGATATGACTAAATCAATTTTAAAGAAGTTACATAATACTCAAACTTAGTTACTAGATAAAGGAATGAGGATAAAGCCAACAAGGGTAAGTGTGCCCCTTATACCATTTTCCATTTTACTTCAAACTTCAACCTTTATATTTGCTACCAAAAATGACTGTTTGTGGTCCAAACTCCTTATACTGATCCAACCACACCTGGACAGCTTATAACTCCTCATTCCTACATATCCATTCATCCTTCCTTCCTTCCTTTCTGCTCTAGGGAACAGCCACACTGCTTCCTCGGGGGAGGGGAGGTCTGTGACATTCAAGCCCAGCACAGGTGAGACAGGCGATGTTATGATAGGAGCTGGTGGAACTGTCTTCCGGTTGTGTGAGACTGTTCACACCTTGCCAATCTGTCCATGGATCCTCTTCCTCCTCCTGCTCTGGTCTCTCTCCCTCTGTATTCCATTCCTTTCTCTTCTCTTTTCTTCTTTCCCCTCGTCTATACATCTTCCACTTGATAATTTTACCCATACCCATAGCTTTAACCATCAGTTCCATGGAGCTTCCACATTTGACCTTCATTTCTGAGTTCTCTACTCTGTTCCAATCCAGACATCTCCGACTTCAATCTCATGTCCCAAAATAAATGTGATATTTCCCCCTTGATGCTTCCCTGGTTCTCTACTCCCCAACCACCACACACATAAAGGTATCTCTGTCTGGCTTCCCGTTTTCTAAAACGTGTCTCATGAACTTTAAAACTTCTGAACCAGTATTTATAGGTAAAATTCCCTAAAAAAAGAGGGGAATAAATAAAAACAAAACTCATTTCAGAGCATCTTTGCAATCTCTATTTCATTTTTAAGGTTGTGATGCATATGTACAGGTTTATAGGGAAATCTCTTTACTTTCATAGATGTTAGAAATTTCCATACTGAAGTTAAATAAGCCGAGGATTATTTTGGTTTCTTCCAATCCTTGTTCCCAAAATCCAATCCTCCTTCACAATTGCTTTTCCCTATGTGCCTGGCTGTCCATGGGTTGTTGGTTATTGTTTTAGTTTTGAAAGTCAAAGATGGTCACTGACCTGAAGATTTGATACTTATGCCCTGAATGTGAGCTGCAGACTTACCCTTCTCCCCAGGAGTGGTGGAAAGTGGTAGGGAACAAGCCCTAGATGAGATGAGGGAGAAAAGACTCTAGACTTAACTCTGCCACTTGTGTATTTCTGTAGCTAAGGAAACCAGGTAATCTGGTTATGTTTTCCTTTCTTGTTGGAAAAGAGGAAAGGGCACTGTTGAACAAAGTAGTATGAACTTGAGTCCCCTAATCTGAATATAACCCAAAGATATTTCAGTGTTAACCTTTTAATAGTTGGCAACATTAAGAAAATGAAGAACTTTTATAGGAACATTTGGATTTTCAGTGCTAACATCTGGCAACACTGTGTCCTCATCCCCACAGGGTGAGGACCCGCTGCACCCCTGGAATGGGCACGTGTTCTCCCTGGCTCTCCAACCCCATGCCCTGGCTAGCTTCCTCTTAGTTTATCTCTCCCCACTAAAGGCATTCATTCTGTGGTTCCTGTCTGCCTATATCATCCCTAAAATTGTTTTTCAGATTGAAATCTGAACAATTGACTTTGGCTAAAATGCTAAGGTTATCAAGAATCTTCAACATTTGCATGTCTTTGCAGGCCCTACCCTAGCCCTTAGCAAAGTCTTACATGCATTTTTCCCCAGATGTTTAAAGTAAGCCTCTCATGTTCACATCTAGTGAGATGTAGACAGATTGAGTTCCAAACAGTATGGACCACACCAAGGTATGTCCTACCACCTCCACAGTAGGAATCATCTTACCTGGCCATACGAGACTATCAGTGGAAGAGCCAAGACTAGAGCTGAACACTTGAGATCGCTAGTTTCTTTCTGGTGCTTCAAGTGGAGATGCTCCATTCTGTCTTCCAGTATCAAACCTGTGCCTCTCTCTACATGCTCTTCTGTTCATTTACACCAGGACTCAAACTCTATAACTATTCAATTAGCTTGTTTACTTGCTTAGTGTTTGCCTTCCTGTGAGGTCAGGGACCTTGTCTGTCTGGTTCTTTTATGTTGGTCCAGTATTTGGCATAGTCCCTGGGACATAAAAGGTGTTCAACAACATGTGTTGCTATATTAATCTTTCTCTCATGTGATTATATGTATGTGGATGTGCGATTATACATCTATGTATAGACTCTCTACATATTTGTGTACATATCACACACATATATAGACATGTAATCACACATATATGAACATAATAATGCATATACACATTTGTGTGTGTGTTACATCTATTTATCTATCTATTACCAGGAAAGAGGGCTCACATATGTGATTTTATCCTAATTCCTACAAGAAAGGCCCTAACTATTCTCTCCTAACTATGACCTTTCTCTTGCGATTTTGTCTCTTGGAGAATGTTTTGACTCTACCCAGAGGCCTATGTTATAACAGTGTTTTCTTTTTTTCTTTAAAGCTCTTGAATTCTTTCTTAAGAGGAAATGCTACAAAGAAGCCTAATACATAACACAGGTCAGAGGAGACGTGCTGCCTCAGTTTAAAGGCAGCAGCAGTAGGTCTTGCTCCTGTCTGCTCCTGCCCACTCTACCTCGCAGCCCTGGGAGCATCCGTGCAGGTAGCTGGGTGGCTCCCTGAGCCCCTGTGGAAACCACTGTGCTGTGGAGGAACCCCACTTGCAGGCTCTGTGGGAATCAGAACAGTGAAACTCAGCTGTGGAGGCCACACATCTGATTGAGGAAAGCCCCTTGGTCCCCCAAGGCCACCTCAGCTGAAGCACTGAGCCATTTTTTCTACCTCAACATCAGCCTGTTTTGGGATAGCCTTTCCATTCAATTTGATCATTTGATGTGAGTTGAGTCCTGATGCTCCCCATGTTTCGGTATGATTAGTCAATCAGTGTTTATTTTCACTGTGGAGTAAACACGTACCAGGTCCTAACATCCATAATGACCTGAATTGGTATTAAGGCACCATATGAATTATATTAACAATTACAATAAAAATTTTAGGTCACAGGCAGTCGCTTTTTTAACTTTCTCCTTTGCTATGCCCACACATCTCTTCTGTGGATGCAGAGAACATTTGACTGCTAAATCCCATCAGAATAAATATGACTTACTCTTGTGCTTCTCAGGCCATATATAAGAAATAAACAACCTTATTTTATAAGATGACTCACAATATTTATATGTCTGGTAGGAGGACACACATAATTTTCTCTTTTCCCTGTTACAAAATTTAATAGAAGATGAAAAGGGATGAATAATAGAACATATTTTTTATAAAAAGGTGCATGGAAGATACTTATTTTAAAATAATACTGGTGATTTATTAATTAGTTTCACAAACTAAAATGGAAAATACTCTGGATGCTCCGATTTTACGCTAAACAAAAAATTGTAAACATCCATGCCTGGACTATTTTGTAAAAATCAGAGAAGATTCTAGTAACAAGATTCATTAAGGAAATGGCTGTATTAATTTATAGTGATTGAAATTTTGATGTAAATTATGGATCATCCATTAGAAATGAGCAGAGGCTTTTAGCACATTAATCTAAAAGAGCACTCTTATTTCCTATAAGAGAGTCTTAAAATATATGTATCTTTAGCTACTTCCCAACGTGAGATCAATCACTCGAGACATATGGTTCTAGCAATACAAAATACATAGGAAAACAGATCACATCTGGTTTTCCTTTGCTAGGTATAAGGTGTGAAAAAAAGTATTTCACACCTTTCCCCTCAATTATAGATGGCGATGAAGGAAATAAAGACTCTTGCAAAAAAACTGAATTAAAAAAAAAAAAGATTCAAACAGACATATCCATTGGGAGAGAACTAATCTTTTCCAAAGGATTGAAAAGACAAGGCCACATTCGTCACTTCAATATTGCTTACCCAGGATGAACT
Organism: Myotis lucifugus; assembly: GCF_000147115.1. Classification (NCBI taxonomy): domain Eukaryota; kingdom Metazoa; phylum Chordata; class Mammalia; order Chiroptera; family Vespertilionidae; genus Myotis; species Myotis lucifugus. The sequence goes on along the minus strand of NW_005871202.1, from coordinate 2,068,470 downwards.
GCAAAGCGCTAATGGCAAGTGTTTACAGCGCCATCCGGCCAACAACGATAAAAGGGAAATTCGCAGCTGGCAAAGGCAAATATGTAAGCAAGGTTTATGGCTCCTGCAAACATCAGGCATTCTAAACGGTGACAAGAGAGAATATCTGTTCACAGAATGCGATCACTGCCAACTGCTACCGACCATCAGTGTGTTAGGCGGAGGCTGTCCATGTGGCTGAACTGAAGCAACAAGTCACCTTTCCCCCGTAAGAGCAAACCATAAGCGTGGAAGAAAGGGTCACAGAAGACATCCTTCACTGTCCCTGACTCCAATGGCAGCAGGAGCTTCGACATAAATGAGCGCATTGCCGAGGGGAATGACAAGAACTGGTGTGGTGCCCTATGGCGCTGACGTGAATCAGCTCCGTAGTCCAGCTGAATGGCTTGCTGAGCCTGGTTGTGGGCACTGAACCAAGTTTCCGTCCCAGGTGCTAAAGTATCAGTTTCTAAAATTCATTCCAGAGCATCTTTGGACTCTCGTTAGAAAATGAAGATATTTTAAAAAACATATTTTTTTTATTAATCCTCACCTGAGGATATTTTTTTCCCATTGATTTTTAGAGAGAGAGTGAAAGGGTAGGAGAGAGACAGAGAGAGAAATGTGGATGAGAGAGACACAACAATTGGCTGCCTGACTGGGGCCGGAATCGAGCCTGCAACAGAGGTATGAGCCCTTGACCGGAATTGAACAAGCGATCTTTTAGTCTGAGGGCCGACACTGTAACCACTGAGCCAAACTGGTTAGGGTGAGAATGAAGATATTAATAGTGCCTTAAAACATTGGTTCTGAGTTTATAGAAGCCCCCCATTTTTTTCCCAGATATCTCCAAATAGTTGTAACTTCATGCCCTGGAGCAAATTAGATGAGGAGACATATTTTGGATTAGCTCTGGACTATGATCATTTCATAATTATTACTTAATATTTAGGCTCATTCAGTGTATCCCTTGGAAAAGCATCAGAGACACTGATACTTGTGAAGCATCAGCATATTTAAGAAGCAAATCCATTCCTCTTTCTCCGAAAGAATCCAGGGCGATCCCTTTGTTGAAAAGAATAAAGGAACAACATTGAATTACAGGCGTTGCGTCACCGTGTTCTATGAAACACTGTGTAAGTACTAGGGCTGTAGATGTGTTCCTATGCATCCTACTTCATTTTTAAGCTAATTGTATATCTCAAATACAAAGTTGCTCAATATTTAAATGCATATAGCAGTCATCAAATTTACTGCTTGGACATGAAATCTTCTTGCTGGCAGCCTGACATTTTACTCTCCAAGGACTCTAACAAATAACTGTTTATGAAGCATAAGAAACTCGCAGCACTGGATACTTTGAGCAACAGTTCCTAGACATGAGAGCTGGTGACTGTAAGCGATGATTGGGCAGAGTGTTCGGAATGATTTTCACATCAGGTGTCTTCATAAAGAGGCTGAGTTTCACGAGTCATTACCTTGATGGGCCCTGGGAACCACTGCCTCGTTTAGAAATTGATAACAAAGTAGTTTTCTCAAACAGGAAAAAATAAATGATTTTTACATAGGTCGGATTTGGTCTGAACCCTCTTCCTTGCTCCTTTAGATCTGCACTTCCTCCTCACACGGAAGTCCTCACACCACCCTATGAAATGTCTGTTTCTCTATTTCCAGGGCATAAACAGAGCCCTTAGCCCAGTGGTTCTCAACCTTCCTAATGCCGCGACCCTTTAATACAGTTCCTCATGTTGTGGTGACCCCCAACCATAAAATTATTTTTGTTGCTACTTCATAACTGTAATTTTGCTACTGTTATGAATCGTAATGTAAATAACTGATATGCAGGATGTATTTTTATTGTTACAAATTGAACATAATTAAAGCATAGTGATTAATCACAAAAACAATATGTAATTATGTATGTGTTTTCCGATGGTCTTAGGCCACCCCTGTGAAAGGGTCGTTCAACCCCCAAAGGGGTCACGGCCCACAGGTTGAGAACCGCTGCCTTAGCCCAAGGATTTTACATGTACCAACTCAATTGCACTGTGAACCTGTGAGGTAGGTGTCATTATTGGTACCACCTCACCGACGTGGCGCAGAGAGGTTAAGTAACTTGTCTAACGTAAACGAGCTTGCAAAGAGCAGAGCCGATATTCAAACCCAGGTCTGGTGGACCCTAAGCCTGACTCTTCTCATCAACCTGGTATGACACAGGTGACATCTGAAAAGTTTATTTTCCATCCAAACATAAACCACAACAATTTATGAGCCATAGTGTCTGAAATTTTACTATTAGAAATGAATTCTTTGGGGTTTATTATTCTCTCCTATTAGTTCTTTTTAAGAAATATAATGCTGCTGGAAGGGGTAACGCATTGAGTTGCTTATGTGTAAAAATTATTAAAGTGTGCTAAGTTATAAATTAATTCTGGAAGAGCTAGAGGCAGAATGAGGTCACAAGGTACCTAAAACCCAGGGCCTCAACCAAAGAGGGAAGCAAAGAGAAAGGAAGTGTGGGAGGCAGGCACCAAGGCGAACCTCATTGATATGACCACGATTCAGAGCCTGTTCTGTACTTAAAGAAAACACCTCCCCCCATATTACACAGAGGCCATTTAACCTGCAGCACTGTATTTACTGTAAGTAGAAGGATTCAAGGACAAATGTAGACTCTTGGCATTTTGCTGACTGATGGATTGCTAACGTTTGTTTTGGGAAGTGCAACGCAAGAGTGAGGGAAAGAGAAATGGGGTGGGCAGGAAGGAGGGGAGCCATGCACTCTGCTGGCCACAGGTTCACAGCTGGCCTCTAGATGGCCAGTCAACCACCTGGGACACATCTGGGCAGGATGAGAGGGAGACAACACCATCTTGGCAAAGGCCATCGAAGGCCAGAATGAAGACAGAACTACTCCCAGGTTTTAATATTGATCCAAGTTCACCTCAGAAGGGATATAATTCCTGGTGTGTGATATTTTTAATCTGATTAGATGCATTGTTGTCTACTAGGAGAGTTGACTGTAGATGTATGTCTACATGCTGGCTGAATGCACTTAGAATGTTATCCC
>NW_005871202.1:2062641-2065078 GCF_000147115.1 Myotis lucifugus | reverse complement strand
CTTTGTGGGGCCCTGGACAGGAATTGTAGGACGAATTATAGATCTTGAGAGGGTTTCACCGTCAGGAGGCTATTCATAAAAGCGCGCTGTGTACAATGGCAGGTACGGAGGAGGGGAGCCAAGGAGAATTCAAGTTAATTGGTGTTATTGTTCTCATGCTAGACCATGAGAATATAGGAAAAAATGAGTGTTCACTTGCCAAATTGCCCTTCTATGCAACAAAGCTAAAAACAAATAAAGATATAGTTATGAAAAAGATATTAAACAAACATTTTTCCTTGACCCTGAGTTTAGCCTTCTCCCCAAACAGTATGCTAGGATAAGAAACACACACTGTCCATTTATATGAACTGTGAAGAGTGCAAACTTGCATGAAATGGTGGTTTCTGATTATGAAAGAAATCACTGAAGGAAAAGACATTTGAGTCTTTTCTTAATAGTTTTATACACATTGAGTTTCAACCATATTTCTTAACTATATCAGGAATTTGATCTCTTTGATGATTATAAACTGCATTCAATGCTTTTCTCTCTCTCTGATTCCTTCTATCTCCTCAATGTGCACACACAGGAAGGAGTCTGCTTAAATAGGTTCATGGTCATCAGAGTGCATCGCTTTGTGGGCACAGCTCGTCTCGGTCCTGCCTGCCTCACTTCTATGCCCAGAGAGCTAGCTAACGGCAGGAACCAAGAGGACAGTTCCATTCTATTCATTGCACAGGTACAATGTGCATCCATAAGTTCCTGAGGCATCCTCAAATATGTCCTGCTTTCCCATAGCTGGTAATATAAACATTTACATTTGAGAAATCAGTAAAATGATCAATTAGGATAAACAGCAACAACTAACATTTACTAAGGTATGTTTCCCAGACACACACTGCTTATATTTAATTCTCATATATTTATGTATTGGGTCCGATTATTATTCCTTTTTAGGTGATGAAATTGAGTCTTAATGTTCAGTTGCTAGAAACTTTCTTTTCTCCTCAGGTGGCATTACCTGCTTGATGTCAGGAATCTATCCCTAACAAACAGACTTTCTGCATGGAAATGTGAAGAACCCACTCCCATCTATTTAAATGATAAAAATTATGTTAAGTGTCCAATCAAAACCTTTAATCACGTTCCTGAAAGGTAACTAAACCAAGTAAAACACTTATGTAGATAAAGAACTATCAGCCGGCATGGCTCAGTGGTTGAGCACCAAGCTATGAACCCGGAGCTCACGGTTCCATTCCTGGTCTGGACACATGCTCGAGTTGTGGGCTCAATCCCCAGTAGGGGACCTGCAGGAGGCAGCTGATCAATGACTCTCTCTCATCATTGATGTTTCTATCTCTCTCCCTCTTCCTTTCTCTCTAAAATAAATCAATATATTTTTTTTAAAAAAAAAGAACTATCAGGGTAAGATGTAAAATACCTAGAGCTTTATTTCCTGACCAGTACAATGAATGTGGCTATTGACAGTGGCATTGATTGGTAACATGAATGTGTTAGAGCTAGCAACATCCAAGGTGGACACGCCCTACGCTGGCACCCTCTCACTTCCCAAAGATTCCAACAGTCTACTACTTGTATATGGAATGTAACTTGAGGTTGACATGTACATTGATTTGCTTAAAGTGAACACTGAGTTTTAAGGTCTTGAATATAAATTGTTTTCCTTTGTAAAAATTACCCATAGATTACTTGGTAAGAATTGCCTATCTACAGGGGTGGGTAAAAGTAGGTCTATAGTTGCAAGTATGCAAAACAGAAAGTTTATTCTTGTGTTATTATTTATTAATCTTTGTATTGTGTTCCATATAAACAACTATAAACCTACTTTTGCCCACCCCTGTATCTGAGAGATACAAATAGATGATACAAACAGAATAACTGGGGAGGTTCGCGAAGGTCTATTTATAAACCTGTGGCAGGACAAAGGGGAACCTGCTCTAGGCCTGGGAGCTGAGGAGGCTCTTAGCGATCCCTGGAGAAAGTAGCTGCAAGTGGAGGAGGCCACCTTGAGAGTAGCTATGGCCTGAGCAGGGGGACAGTGCCACCTCACAGCCCATGGGCAGGGGCCTGGTGAGTAACTATCCCCCCCTGCCCTCCTGGTTCCCTCTGAGCGCCTTCTGGTTTCCCACTGGCCTAACCCGAGTGGAAGCCAGTGATCACAGAGCCTGCAGAGGAGTCGTTTCAGGTCCATGTCCAGGCACCCAGCAGGTGTGGGACGGTGGGGAGTGATTCTGAGGGGGCAAACTGAAAATGCCCGTCACAATGAGCAGTTTTCTTTTACTTTGAACATTCTGGTTAGGTTCTCTTTGTTGAGCTGGTACCCATAAATGGTATCAACCCTCTTGTCCTTTTCTCCGACCTTCCATAAGGAAATTATTGAAGTGGGAACTGGTCCGCCTCTAAACTCCGAACCAGTTTCTCAGTGTAGAGATCC